>NC_066619.1:283325333-283638904 GCF_025201925.1 Gopherus flavomarginatus | reverse complement strand
GCCGGCCCAGCCACTCCCTTACTCAGGGTATATCAGGATTCGCTTGCACTGAGATTTATCATGGGCTCGCCTCAGTATTTACACTTACACCTCAAACAGCTCCCACTTAGACCTCTGTAACCACCCTGGCTCCTTAAAATACTTCATCTCTATCCCCCCTCAAGCCTCTTCTCTCAAAACTAAATAATCCCACTTGCCAACGTGTTCTTCTGTACATTCCCCTCCCTGGCCTGGCCTGGTCCCCCTTCCAGCTCATCAAGAACTCTCCAATGCAATGGAGCGGCTTCCCAGTTGCAAGGGGGATTCAGTCCCAACAGGTCTCTCCTTCGCACACGCATCCCTTCCTGCTTCCAGGCTAAAATCCCTGCGCCCTCTAGTGAACATTTGTCGAATAGCTCTGGTCTTGTAGGCCACGGAGTCAGGGAGGAAGGGAAGGTTAAACACAGAAGGGAAAATGAGGCAAAGGAACCTCCTTTTCAGCAAGAGCTTATTAGGCTGCAGGATGGTCACCCAAGAAAAGGGGCGAAACTCCCCTTTGCAGAGTCAGTTAAGGCTAGACTAGACATGCCCCCGAGGCATGGTCTTAGGGAACAGTCCTGCACTGCCAGGGAAAACCGGACGGGCTGACCTGATCTATAGCGTTCTATGGCTGATAGGAGAGGGACCTAGTTCCAAACTCACCCAGGCCCTGCCCAATTCTCCACTTAGAGTGACCAGACAGTAAGTGTGAAAAATCGGGACAGGGCGTGGGGGCCAACAGGTGCCTATATAAGACAAAGCCCTGAATATCAGGACTGTTCCTATAAAATCAGGACCTCTGGTCACACTATCCCCACCTGGAATCCATACCTTAGTCAGGAGGTATGTACGTCACTGGGTTTCAGACCCAGATTTATTCCCCTACCTTGTGCTACACAGGTCTGCCGTGATCCTTGTGGCTTATTAGTCAAGAGCTGACTCTGGAGTCAGAGGGGATAGAAAAATGCGTACTCCTCAAAGAAATTACTTACCCCGCACACACGCATGCACCCTTTCGCCCATGGATCAGAAAGAGAGCCCACCATCCAGAATGTGGATTAACCGACCCTGTCTGGAAACTTCCGAATCCGCCTCTTCTTGCAACAAAAACAGGATATTTAAGGATTTACGGTTATCCTAAGGCAGAAAATTCTTGCTCTGTGTCTCAGCTCCCTGGATCCACAGAGAGTTCCAGCTACGCACGACAATGAGAGGTGCCTCTTCCCTGTCTGATGTGAACCTCACAGACCTATTGCATTTCAGCTATTCCCTGAGGCACACCAGAGAGGAGAAGCAGCATCTCTTTATACTTGTATACAGCATCCCTTTGGCTCTTACCCACAGTATTTTCATGGACAGTTATCTTGTTTGAAAGAGGTTTGGTTTAGGGGAAGTTTAGTGCATGCATGGTTTCCTTTCAGGCCCTGAGAACGAAACCCTTCATTTATCCCATGACAGTACAGCTGTCATCACACTGCCCACTCCAGTGTGCCTTGACCCTGGCCTCTCGGAATGGAAGAGAAGCTCAATCTCCATGACCCATTCAGTTCCTGACCTCTGCTCTTGCTAATGCTGATGGAGAGTTTGACAACACGGATGCCTGTCCAGCACGATCCGGATTGAGATCCATGAGATTGATTTCACATCGGCCACTCGGCCACTCAACAGCCATCTGGCAGTCACTACAGACCTGTGTGGGACTCGAACCAGCGACTGAGTGGCAATAGGCCTCCTGATTTCACCAACACTAGGCCCAGAGTTGCTCTCTTCCTGCTGCTCAACCCCAAAAAGGAGTGAACAAAGACAGTTAATGAAAAGCCCCATAGGAAGAGGACTGGCCTCTATGCCCTTTGAGAACAGGCCTCTGGAACATGGCTGTCCCATGAGTGGGGACTCAATGCTCCCTAGACATGATCTGAGTCCATCAAACTCGCCTCGGCAATGTTTAGAGTGGGATGCCAGCTAGGACAGGTTCATATTCCCTGCATCCCCTGAGTTGTTGGTCCAGCCCTAGAAAATGAATAAGCTAATAACACGTTAACACAACACTCTCTGTTGAGCTCCAAAGGTTACTTTGGCTGCAGTGGTTGTCTCTCAGTGACTTAATTATCCACCGTTGCTCTCAGAATGAGCCCAGGAAACACCAAACAGTTTCTAAACCTTGACACAAGAGGTTTATTCACCTCAGTCAAGGGCTAGACAAGTATTTGCTCCAACCCTGCCTTCCCAATTGTAGCCACATTATAATGGATGTCCTCCTTCCTCCAAAGCATCCGTTCTTGGCCACAGCTAGAGGCAGGATACCCAATTTGATAGCTCAATGGCCTTGCAAATCTTATGTACCAATATTTTTGGATCTGGCTGCCTGGTTCACGAGCAGGAGGGTTTATGGAATGGAAGGGAAAACAAAGTAAGATGCTGAGCAGTCACAGACAATGCCACTGAGCCAAAAGTGTTCAAAAGAAAAATACTTTTTCGGCTGCTATTTTTACATTTGGTAATGTATGTAAATGGGCTTCTTCCTTTCACTCACACACAGACAGAGCAAAGATATGGGCTGATCACTGCCTTTCCGGCACTCTAAAAGCCATTGGTGCTGTGCAAGAGATAAAGAGCCTCTGGCCGGAATATCAGTGAACAAGACCAATGCCACGTGCCACATGCAGAAATTGACTAGTAGCCTTTTAGAGTGGCCCTTCTCATCCCCCATTCCCATCTTCCTCAGTGGCATATTGTCATCAATTGGCAAATACATTGTTGGAGGGATTTACGGCCTCTTGAGAGAGAACTGGTAAGGTGGAAGCTAAGAATCTGAACTACATGGAGTTTGCTCATCAAAGCCCAGCATTCTCCAAACTGTGGGGCTGTGCACAACCTGCCTGTGGGCTGTGTGATGCAGAAATTTCTCCCAGTGGAGGATGAGAGAGCAGTGAATCCGGTTGCAGCAGAGACCCCAAGTCACAAGTCAAAGCCAAAGAGGTTGCTGTCAGACTCAAAGGACCATTACTGGAAACACGAGTTGGTTGGAAAAATTTTGAGCGAACAGTTTTCCATCGGAACGTGCAGCGTCATCGGAATGGAAATGGAATGCATCAGTTGTCATTAAATTTTTGGAGGGAAAAATTTTAAATGCCTCACTCCAACTTTTCCTTGTTTCATTTCAACTTGTCTCCATTTATTTTGTTTCCGCTTTGATATTCTATTAAAATTAAAATGTTAATACTATACTAGAGCTATATATTACAAATATATATAAATATTGTATAGTGTAACATAACATTTCAACACAACTGCCACAAAACAGTTCAGAGTTAATGAAACAAAATGTTTCAGTAGTTTCAAATTGAATTTTTTTCAGAATTTTCATTTCGCGGGAAATCTGGGGGGAAGGGGGTGTTCGATTTCGGTATGAAAACAAATGAATGGACATTTCCGATTTCTGATCAGCTGTCCTGAAAACCCACTGCTTCCTTGGTTCTGAAGACTAAAGACTTCCTCCAAAGCCCAATCAAACCAATGGGAGTCTTTCCACTATTTCAGCGAACTGTTGATCAGGCCCTAATAACAGGTTGTTTTTTTTCCAAGCATTCGTCAGAAATGGGGACTGGCTGCCTTACAGGGACCAGGATACAAAGCCTTAAACTACATGGCAGCAGCGACCAAACGCTATTACCCATCCAAAGGATGTTCATTAGACGCGATGAGAGGAGCTCTGTTATCTCTGTCCAATCCCGGTCTGTCATGTTTTACATCCCAACCTCCCCCTAATCCTCCCTTCTGGCTCAGTGGCTATGGGAGACTGAAGTCTCCTGCAAAGCACGTTACTGAGCCAGCATGTAGCGAGAAGTGCCCCTAACCCTGCCAGTGCTGTGCAAGTGTAACAAGAACTCCAAGAAATCAAAGCCTTTCCCTACGTCCGATAAGTCACCATATTACCAGGGCCCTAACCTTGCTCAACAACATGGGTTCTATTTTAATCCCCTCTTGAACCTTCAACATATATCCCTGGTGAAGTCAGTGACCCGCACTGGTATTGGCTGCTGGGCGATACAGCTGCAGGGACACCTGTGGCCGGAAAAGCTAAATTAGCTCACACACTGATCCCCAGTCGAGAGCTGCTGCTCAGCTAACAAGGAGCCCGGGGCCCCCAGCCCAGACAGATCGTTTGATTTTTTTTTTCCATGGTGAGTTTCCGAGACTCACCGAGTCTCCAGGCTAGGCCTGGAGTGGCAGAGAATCCCATTAAGTGTATTTGGGAAGGATAATAGCCAGCGTCCCTCTGTCCATTGCCCTTGCAGTAGGTTAGGAGAATCCAACCCTGGGAAAAAAGCTGTTGTGTGATGCAATCTGGCCCACTCTAAAGGCAGAATAAATGTGCTCTTATGAGTACCAGGCAGGGATGGGTTAGCAGGATTCAAAGATGAGGGTGATTCCATCAGAGAGGGGGACATCATCCCAGCCCTGCCTTCAGCTTTGTTGTCTGAATCTTCAAGTGGGAGCGGAAAGTTCCCAAGAGCTACATCCAACACATCCCTGGCAATTACCATATTTATCCCAGTACAATAGGGTGACCAGACAGCAAATATGAAAAACCGGGATGGGGGGTGGGGGGTGGGGGTAATAGGAGCCTATATAAGAAAAAGACCCAAAAATTGGGACTGTCCCTATAAAGTCGAGACAACTGATCACCCTACAGTACAAGGGTGCTTAAACACTCTTCAATTTCCATCAATAATTAAGGTTCCCTCGTTTTCAGTGGTATTCCCTTGGCACTTTGCACAGGTGTAAAGAACAGTGCAAGGCAGCAGAGAATAATGCAACTAGAAATAACCACATGAAATTAAGGGCAGGAAAATGGAAGCAGAATCACAAGAAAAGCTGCCTAGACAGCAAGATTCCTTAGACTGGAAGAGCACTCAGATACCAGAGCAATGAGTGGGATAACACCACCTGAACAGAATCGGGAGTTAAGACACTTAGAAGTGGAGGATGGATTAGATCACTTAAAGTTGCTACCCAATCTCTGTGATTTGTACATGGCGTTCTGTATTCCCTCCGCTCTGTTGCAGTACACTGTTGAACCACTGCCATGTTGCACCCCAGAGATGGTTGTGTTTCCAGGGTAGGCAAAGAGCATTTGGGGTAAAGCACTACTGTAAATTTCTAGATGTCTCAGAGGACATCTGGCATCTTTGGGTGATAGTAATAATAATACCCAGCTCTCGTATAGTGCTTTTCGTTAGCAGACGTCAAAATGCTTTACAAAGGAGATCAGTATCCTTATTCCCATTTTACAGATGGGGAAATGTAGGAACAGAGAAGGGAAGTCACTTGCCCAAGCTGGTTAAACAGGGCTCTAGTGGAAGGTGGAGGAAGGCAAGGTGGCCTGCTTAGAAAAGCCTGTGCTCCCAGGATATCTGTATGATTGCTGGTGTATGACCAAAGGGATTGCACTTTAAAGCATCCTTAAAGCTTGCAAGGCATTTCAGGATAAAAGGTGTTATGAAAATGCAAAATATTATAGGAGGCAGCAGATCCACACTGGTGTTTTTTGTTAAAGCTATTGGAGTTACCCTGGATTTTCTCTGAAAGTCAGAAACGGTCTAAACTCAGGGAACCAGCCTCAGTGACAATCTCTTAGTCAGGACATGATCCTGCACCCTTTGAAGTCAATGGGAGTCTTTCCACTGACTCCAATGAACTTTGCATCAGGCCCTTTGCATGTGAACTAAAACTCATTGGGCCAAATCCCCTAATGATGCAAAGTGACGTAGCTCCACTGATGTGCCAGCTGAAAAGTCCATGGAGCTCTGCTGATTCAAGCCAGCTGAGGATCTGGTCCCATTGGCTCAGGACACAGGAGATGGTTTCCTTTCCGCCATACGATTTGTACTCCATGGCAACATGGGTGAAAAGGTTCAATGGAAACATAAAATATTTTAAGAACTTGGATCAGGGCTTTCATGATGTGAAAAGGTACCTTCCCACCCCCCTCCCTTTGCTCCTGCCCACAGCAGCTGGTTTGTATTTGGTTGTAAATTTATGGCCCCTTTTGTGTTCTTAATCCTCTCGCAAACTATATTAAAGCATCAGACCTTTCTACTTGGTGCTAATAAGCTCAACACTTGTATGCCTCCGAGGCAGAACATTAACTGTGTTGTGTTAATGAATGCTGTAGTTTCGGACACTGGAGCAGTGAAACAAAGCAGGCCACTTGGCTTATGCCACAGTTTGCTTCCTCCAGAACTCCCAGGGTCTGGGACTTGGGGGGAGGGAGGGGTTTGAGCCAGCTGTGTCTGTTTTTAGGACTACCATGCTGGAACAGACCAAGAGTCTATCTAAAGTAGGATCCTGTTATCAATACTGAATGTTTCAGAAGAAGGTGTTACCCTTCACCCCATACACACACCATAATGCAACTATCTGTACAATGATACCCCATGCAAGAGAAAATTCCTGCCTGACCCCAACTGGATGACCTGTCTATGCCCTGAAGCATAAGAGCTGAGAGCCTTCGTAATTTTTTTTTTTTTTTTGCTAGCTAAGTTTGGCTGCAGAAACTATTATTATTCATAGAAGCGTCTGATTCATGTTACTTACATTTCCTTATTGGTCATTCACAGTTTACAAAGCACAAACCCATTACCCCTAAACCCCACCACACAGCAGATTTTTCTCCTCATCTCTTACAGGAAAATATGAATTTCAGGTCATATCCTCCTAGGACACAAATCCTTTGCCAACCCTAAAATACATAGGGCCAGATTCTACTTTAGCATATGCTAGTATAAATCCAGAGCAACTGCATTCACTTCAGTGGAGCTGTCCGGGTGTAATGAGAATAGAATTCAGTCCATAACATTTAACTATTTAAATATATAATAGTGTCCTCTCTGCATGGCATGTAGGATACAGCATTCAGTTCTGAGTGGTTAGGAACCGGAGAGGGGCCAATACATTAAGGGGAATTGAGAGAAGTGTAACAAAAATGAGCAAGGGGCTGATTTATTAGAAGCCTCGAAACAGAGTGAATGTGAGCAGCGAGGATGACCAAGACTGGGGTATGACATCAGTCTGACAAGTACTTCAGAGACTGAATTGGGGTAACACCAGAGAGGGAGAAGAATTGTTTAGGGGGATCTAAGAAGGGATAGCCCGGGGGGTAAGACTGAGTAAAGGAAAAACAATAGGCTAAATATCCGGCAGATGTCTTAAAAGTGTGGCACAGTTCAATGGCAGGAACTCCTGTCAACAGAGGAGCTGATTTTAAAAAGCGATCAGCACCCGGGATTTCAGTGGGCGAGACAGGTGCTCAACCACTATATAAAATCAGGTCCTTAGACAAATGTATTGTACTGCAGGGCACAATCCTGCACTGGCAGATGAATGCAAGTGCGGAACCCAGAGCAGCGTGTCTTTGCCTACCATGCAGACAGCGTGTGATTTCGGGAAAGCAGCGTCTCATGCTGGACTGTCAGCAGTTTAGAGCAGGGGCTGTTCTTTCATTCTGGGTTTGTCCAGTGCCTAGCACAATGGGGCCCTGGTCCATGACTGCGGCTCTGAGAAGCTGCCATAATACAAATAATAAACAACAACATTACAACAGCATCGCCTCGCTGGGTAAACTAGCGCCTGTATTTGTGACAGCTGGAGAGTTTTCTGTACCTGATCACACACCCTACCAGAAGGGAGCCTCGGCTGCAGTAGCTATTATCATTCTCACACGCTTGGTTTGGTTTGAAGTGGCAGGCTGTATATTTACAAGCTCCCTCCATGTAGGTGCATGGGGTTGCTGCTAGTTTGCTGCATAAGGCCAAAGCTGGAAATGTTTTTTTCAAAGCCAGTTAACGCTCTTCTCTGACTTCAGTGTAAACCCTGTGATCCAACAGCAGTAACAACCGCTAGGTACATATTGACCTGGGGCTTCCAGTGCTTGTAAATGTTCTTATCCCTCGGTTTCATCTTGGGCCAAGGATGAAGCCACCTTTGATGATATCAGCCATAAAGAGATATGATTGCTTAAGTGTGCAGTCCTAGCAAGGAGACTGCATGCAGCTCCTTTCTCGCCTTTCCACCCCAGCCCGAGTTGTTTGGTTCTGGAGCAAAGCAGTTCTTTAGCCACAGATGCACACTCCAATAAAGACTGACAAGTTAATTTCCCAAAGGCGAGCTTTCTCCAGTTTATATTCACTTGGACAACTTCATGTGGAGGAGTTTTAATAAATGGGGGAAGGGAAAGCCGTGCACTGCCAGAGCTACCAACTTTTTAATACAGTGTAATAGGAATACTTTGTTCTTCTTTAGCACCTTTCATCCCAGGATCTCAAAGCACTCTACAAATGTTAAGAGATTAAATCCTCAAGCACAGAGAAGTCAAGTGATTTGTCCAAGATCACAGGCTGTGGAGAGAACCTAGATCTCCTGATCCAAGAGTCATGGCAAAGCTAGGGAATAGAAGTGCCTAATCGTCCTAGCTCCCAGATCCTGGTTCTAGTCCCTACTCCACAATAGCTCTGCTTCACCTCAAACATTCTCATTGCGTGAGACATTTTGACCTGGAATGCACAAAGTGCTGGAGATGAATACTGCAGAGAACAATCATCCTTCATTTCGCTCTCCACTGGGGATAGACTAGATGATGTAACACATCATCTTCTCTGGATAAGGCACCAGAGAAACCCTGCCACATAGCCTAGGCTGTTAAAGTTGTCCTAACTATATGGCTTCCACTTCCTCACATGCCCTGAAGCACATTCTCGCTAACACTCCCTTAAACACGAATAAGAGGATGAGAAGAGTTAGAAATTATTAATAATAATAATAATTGCAAAACAAATAGCAGCTTAGGCTTGAGACTGCTTTATCCAAAAGAAACCTGAGACTACCGTCTGTGGCAGGGCATCTGGCCTGATAGGACCATGGGCTGGTCATCATCTCCTCTACACCAGCCAGAGTACAGAGATACAGCCAAGAACAAAATGATCTTTGTTTTCTTTGTGTTTGAAACATTTGTCTGATCTCTAAGGGAGTAAATTACTTGGCACTGCCTCCCATACAGGGCAAAGACATGCTTGTGTGCATGGAAAAGAATGGCTTAAGTGACTGCCAGGTAAATAGCTGCACTTGGGCACACACCTAAGGGCGTGAAACACACCAGATGCTGACAATCAAGAAAACAATCATTGAGAGAAAAGCTGACCAGGGAAGGCAAGGGAACCAGACTAAGCTTTTTCAAAGGAAACTGATCCAGCAAGCTTAATGTATTGGTACAACAGTAGATGTTGCTGAAAGAGAAAATTTAACAGTCACCACAGAAAAAATACCTCATTAAAAATGCTTAGCATCTAATAATGTCTCTCATTCTCCCTTCCCATCTCCCAGGCCCCTAATCCTTGAAGGCAGTTTGTGTTGATTTATGATGTCAGCCAGAATTCAAATGGAAGGTAGGCGTAGACTAGCTGAGGAACAGCGTATAGGGTTCGGATGACATCAAAATCTTATTTGATTTCAGCTCCGCTCAAGTCAAAATGTTGTGAGCATATTTGGTGTCATAAGGTTCTGGCCACATCCTAATTGGAAAATAGGCCCCCGAGTTTTGGATCAGACATGGAACCAAACCATGTGAGCTGGGGTTTTCAGATTGGGGAATTCGGATCTTAACATGCCGTCCCTTCCTACATTCACAAAACTTGGCCTGCATCTAGGGGATGTTGCTCTCTCTCGGTAAAAATAAAGTAACTGGTTTAATGTGTTGAGAGAGAGTAAAGGTGTAAGATGGAAAACTCCCCTTATGAAATGCTTATCATTCAAGTTCTGACGTCAGCACCTCGGTGTTCGGTTGTGGTTCAAATCATTAGTAAACCTGAAGGGCTCTATCAGCAGGTGTGAAGACCTTTTAAGTGTATTCCCTTTCCATTACCTCATTCCCATAACCTACCCTCTTCCTCCAACTCCTCTATTCTTTTCCTGAGATCTAAACTTCACGGTTTTATTAAAACTTCCACCTACTAGGATTTTAACCAAAGTTCCTCATGTCCCCCTTGTTTGCAATAAAGAAACATCTTTCCTTCCCAGAGGGAAACAAAAAAATATTTCCATGGACCTTCGAGTAATTGTTTAACTCTGCCCCCTTCCTCAATAGAAACTTGAGGGAGCTGAAATTGCAGGGTTCAGCACAGCTCGGGTTTCCTTCCTGCAGCCGTCCCAAAGTTAGCATCGCTTTTTTCAGCATTGTATAACCAGACCTCCTCCCCTCTCCCTCAAGCATCCCAAGCTACGCCCCCATCATAGAGGGAGCAGGGTCATCTCTTTTGTGTGCAGTATCACACCCACATCCTGATACTACAATGGGGTGCATTGCTATATACTTATATATACACAACAAATCAAATTTGCAAACTGGAATCTGATAGAATGAATTCTGTTTAATTCTTTGTAGGTTCTTATACTGTGCTCATCACCGGAGTGTCCGAGCATCTTCCAATAGTGCATTAAGAGATGAGATTAAAATCTCTCATCTTCTCTCCAGGAGGCTAAATGTGCATGGTAGAGTGTTTTGTTTTGGTAGGGTGTCCCCCTTCCCCAACACACACACACAGCCTGCTTTGTGTTTATGTTAGAGAAGGCAAGGTCAATGAACCATTATGGGTCTTCAGTGTACAACAGTATCCCATACCTGGGTCCATTCAGCATACAGCAGTATTGTGAGATAATCATTATAGTCTAATATATTTTGTGACTCTTATTCTACTGTCCAAATGAAAGAAAGCTCAGAAAAAGCCTATTTTCTGGTGAGAATCAAAGGGTACATGGGGGAGCCAATTGCCTCTCTGTAATCTATGAAATCCACAATACAAATCTGCACTACCTTGACATCAGACCATCATCTCATGCTAATGCAGTGCATTATGGGCCCAAATGCCAGTATTTGTCTGCTAATGCCCAGATCTTGCCATGAGCTCTGTGTGGGCACCTGGGTGCAGAAATTTTGCCTGCAAGGAACACATTGCAGGATTGATGCCTGGGACTGTAAACTCTAGGGAGGAGCAAATGCTGCGATCCTGGTCTCTGTTATGCCAGAGTAATTCTCCTGAGGGGAATGGTTCCCTACAGTGTATATTCTAATAATTGCCCTTTCCTCTGTGCTTAGATCAGATGTATTATTATGAGAGAGCTGTTAGCATGCTGGGCAATGCATAGGTGACAGAGGGACAGGTTCTGCTCTCAGGTTACCCTGGGGGTTAGGTCTGTGAATCAGAATCTGAAGTCAGTCCTACAGCATCTCATTTCAACCCTTCCTGAGATCAGAATCTAGCCCTAGGAGGGCACCTGCGTTCAGTGCAATGCCCAGCATGCTGATGAAGCTCTATAAGCAGGAGACTGCTTGAAACACACTGAAAGGAACCACTACATGCATCGGATGAAGTGGGCTGTAGCCCATGAAAGCTTATGCTACAATACATTTGTTAGTCTCCAAGGTGCCACAAGCACTCCTATGATTTTTATAAGGAACCAGTGGCTGCTGGCTGGAGACTCCCTTCTCTGACTCCTGGCTTCAGGGCAGGGAGGCACCGTTCTGCGCCTTTGAAATAACAACGTCATTGATCACTTAATGAGGCTGCCTCTCCCCTTTCATTCACAGGCACAGGGACAGCCTCCCCCGCCCACCTCTCCCACCACGGCACAGCCCTGGCGTTGCCCTTTTAAGAGAGGGGCGGATGGACAGAACTCGATGGGTTTTCAGGTTACTGCGGTTCAAGTCACACGTGCCACCGGCTGCAACTGGGGGATGTGCCGCCCCCCCCCAGCCCCCGCCCGACCCATAATAAATCCATGGATAAATCCAGAAGCGCTGACGAGCCCGAACTTCCACCCCATCCCCCATCCCGCTCTCCAGCCTCAGAAAGAAGCTGGCGCTGCCGACGCCCCTCCCTGGGCTGAGCTCGACCCGCAGCAGCGCCTTCCTAGCAGTCGAGCTTGGAGCGCGGCCGGGTGGGCCCCCGTGTGCTGAGCCCCTCGGTGATCGCCCTCCTCCCGGCCAGGATGCAGAGCTGCGGGGAAGCCCCGACCAGCCGGTTACCAGTCCCGTCCCCCCACCCCCACCAGAGCCGCTCGCCTCTCTCCATCGCCCTTTTAAATTCCTCAAAGGACTGGCGGGGCTGCCGGCAGCGTTCGGCGTTTCGAACGCTCGCCCCGCCGCGTTCCATCGTCCGAACGCCGCGACTCTGCGGGGGGCGCCCACGTGCTGGGGGCGGAGCGGCCCGGCCCGGCCCGCGGGGACCCAGGCTCACGAGTTCGTTGCCCCGCCCAGGAGCCGGGGGTGGGCAGTGCCCGTGCTCCCGTCTCCCCCTTCTGTGGCGGAGCAGGGACCCAGCTACCGGGGGGGCGGTCTCTGGGACAGGGGCCCACTCGCCTGGTTGGAGCACCCCGGGGGGTGAGCGGCACCCTAGTCCCCCCCACACCCCGAGCTGCTCCCTCTTGGTGTGGGGGGAGGGCCCCTTACCTTTCTCTTGTGCCTGTGGATGTCCCCGATGGAGTTGGCCACCGTGTTGGGTCCTAGGAGCATCCTGGTGCTCCGGGGCCACTCCGTGCTCACCAGGTGGTGCTCTCCCATCAGGATCTTCCGCACGTTCTCGGCGCCGGTCACCCGGATCAAGGGGCGTCCCAGCAAGTGAGTCTTAAAGACGTTGCCATATTTCTCCCTCCTGGACGATTGGAAGCAGGATCCCTACGACAGACACACACACTGAGCCTGGGGACAGACATCCACTGATGGGCCCCGAACAGGCACCGACTTTGATGCCTAAGCACAGGCACCTTTACTGAGAGCTCTGCGACTTTTACTTAAAGCGGGGGAGGGGGTCAACATGTTAGGACCGGGATGGGGGCGGGGTTCCTCTCTATTCTCACCGCGGCCCCCCACTTCCCTCAGGCTAGCCCGGCTCCCGCTTGCGGTGGCAGACGGGGAATGCCCTAAAAGGCGCTCCGTGGGATTTCCCAGCGCTAGGATGAGGAGGGGGGCGTGCAGTGCGCTGGCTTTTCCAATATTCGGGCCCAGCCAGGAAAATATATCCCGGGCGAAACCTCCCTCTTTGTTTAAAGATCCCGGAAAATATTGTGGAGGGGAAAATAGATGCTGAGCCTGCAGTGACACCCACCCCAGTGACCTTTGATTCACCCCCCCGTGGGAGGGTGAAGGCTCCTTTAACCCCAATCAAAGAAACTTGTTCCAAGACCATCCATGTACTTTGCAGCCCCTCAAGATCAATGGCCACTAGCCAGGGGCTAATAACAGAAGCCACTGATCCCACAAGCTCTCCGTCGGATTTATGATGAAACGCATTGAAAAGCAGTTTAAAAGAAGAAAAAAAAATATGCTACTGTAGTTGCAGCGCATAACAAGGAGGAATGCAAACTGGCTGCTGTGCAGGGAGGGACACATCACCAGACTGACGCCAAGCAGGTCTTGGGCGCGGTCTGGAGAGAAGTTTGGGGAAAGAAGGTGGACTTGGAGGGAGGGGCTCCCTTTTCTGGGCCGCCAGGCCGGACCGAGGTCCTCGATGTGTGCGAAAGGTCAGCGAGGAGAGACGGCATCGTTTAGCGGGAGGCAGTGGGAAAGTGATGATTTGACAAGAGGTTTGGCCGTGGGATGGGTTGAGTAACGTGAAACCAACAGGGCGTGTGATTCTATCCCAGCAAGACGGGGGCAGTTTGGCTGGATTGGGTAATGACTGCCGTTGAGGTGCATGTAAGCAATGCTAGGGAAATGATCTCGAGCCACGGGCTCTTGGGAAATACCTTGCTTGGTGGGGGGGAGGAAGTGGGGGGGCTATAGACCGAGACAGCCTGGTGGAATGAACGTATCTATCCAAACACGGTTTTGTATAGCTGCGTGAAATGAAGTATCCTTAAAACTCATCAGGTTGGGCTACCGGGGGGGTTGCCGGCTCCCATCAAGCGTGGAGGAAGAGGTGTTTGTCACCTTGATACACTCAGGCCAATTGGGAGAACTCCCCTGTTGTCCACACCCCGTCACTGAGTGAAGTGCTGGACCCTGGGCGATAGGGGGGCATTGTTCTCTCTGCCTCCGCCCCAATGAAGTTAGAGGGTCTTCCCATTACTAATCTTACCCACTCCCCCTCGACAAGAAACGTACCGAGCTCTTGGCGTCGAGTTGCTACCCCCTTGCCATGAATGCACAAACTTTACTTAAAGTACCGTGATAGCGAATACCACGCACGCTGGTTGTAAGTTGCTAGGTCCCCAGCACAGGTAGATCTGTTTCATGCTATTCCTCTCTGTCTGCGAGGGTGAATTAATGACCAAGTCTTCCAGTGAGGGCGGATTTAATGGACCACGGATTGATCCCATAAAGAACAATTCATTCAGGAAACCAAAACAACTGACTGCCTCCTTTTAGTTCCATAACATACCAAAGCTTTAAAACTTTTCATGAAATCTGAATGACTTTTAAAGGGTGTAATTGTCTTGGGCTAAGTCAGTCTGCAGATTCTGGAGTTTTAATAACTTTCCCACATGCGCGGAGGTTCTTTTATCATAGAAAAGGGGCACAAGGAGCCCCCTCCCGGAAAAAAACCCCAGAAACCTTGTGAGAAACTTTCTATCAAGTTTGCAAAAGGAGCTTCTCCTTTAAATACAATCGCTTGGAAGAAAAAGTTCCAATCTGCGCTTAACCATTGTAGCTACACAAACTGAAGTGATGTGTGTGGGTGGGGGTGTGTGTTTATTTTTAAACAAAAGGGCGGTTGTGAATTTTCGATGTTTCAGGTGACCCTGTTTCTTGATCTGCGTAAATATAATTAAAGTGCTTTTTGTGGCGTTAATAAAGAGTTATTTGTACAGCATTTCCACTGCAGCACAAAGGACACCTTTATGTGGTAGGAGTTTCGAGTGGAGTCCAATTTATACAACATTTTGTATTTTTAGCCCAGGACTCTGTTTGGATGGAGCCTGTGGAAAGGGAGAACCCTTTTCTGGTCCCCCTGTAAAAATCTGATAAATTTCTTTAAAAAATAAAGCGCTATTGAGAGCGTGCAGTTAACCCTTTAGCGGCTGCCAGGAGCGCGCCTCTTTTTTACAAGCCGGCTGGCGTGGAAAGAGAGGCTCTCTGGCTGGGTGTTTCCAGAGTTTGTTTTGATTCTGTAACTTGTTATGGCTAGAAATGTTGGGGTCCGGGGGGGAGGGAAAGGTGCTGCCGGCATGCACACACACCAGCCCGATATTAGCATCGAAATGTGCGAGGGAAGGAATCCGTGTAAACCGGTGTAGCCGCCTCTTCCCAAATCAACCAATGAAACCTGACCTTTGCTCGTTAGAGCATCCTTAAAATAATACATTTGCTAATTCCAGGCGGGTTCCCTCCTAAACCAGGCGAAATCTATTTAACCGGAGTGGTGAATGAAAGCGACGGATTTGTGCATCGAACAGCCTGGATATTGAATGTAGATGGTCTGGACACTTCAAAGCGCTCGTTATTGACAACAGATTGTACTGTGTTTTCACGGGGGATTGGGGATTGTTCCTTAATAACCAGCCACGCTTCATCAGCACCGCTAAAAGTTAGTTCTCGGACTAGCACACATCGTGCCCAGTGGTGACTTTACCCAGGTCTTTCGGTCTGGGGGTGATCAAATTCCACAAAACGCTGTTCAACCTTTAACAAGACTAATCCCGGGTTAATCTAACGATTACCTACAAATGCTTCCCCTCCAGTGGATCTGAGTTACACTGTTTATACATCTAATCTAATCCATGGCAACAACTGCAAATCAGAATCACTTCCCTTCTATCGCTCCTGAATCGACAGTCACCGATGTTTAAACAAGCAACCCCGGTGCCAGGGGTCGGGATTCGCTCCAGTGTGTACTCTGACTTTCAGAAATGAGCTGATTTTACCTGGCTGACTAACGTAACTCTGTCCTAGCCTTAAAGGGGCAATGCACCCACTTGGGTCATTTTCACTCCCAGGCCGGCTAAGAGGTACACAGCGGGGCAGAACCATGGTGACCCCAGTCCCTGGCGATGATGGGACCCACAAAATTACAGTAGTGAAAACAGTCATCTTTCTGAAGTCTTAAAAGTTCACAGTTCACCCAGCCATCTGCTTGGGAAAAGGGGATAATTTGTAAAGGAGACTCACTGTTTTTTTAGTGGCCAATAAAACACAATTTCAACGGTCCAGATTTTTTGCCTCCTCGAGCAGTAAATGATCCCGATTCTTAAATGCACGCTGCTATTGAAATGAATGCAATTCCTGTATGAGACCTGCCTCAGAGCGCCCGGCTCAGAGCAATCCGCTTGCCATGGACATAAAATGTTGCAAATCGACAGACTTCCATTCAGCTCCTCACTCTGCTTTGAAAATGACCCCCCCGCACGCACACACACACCCTCACAGAATAAAAGTGCCTCTGAAATCTTCCCCGTGCTCCTGCGAGAATGCATGATGCAATCCCACTGGTGCAAACCAACTGTCCCAGACCACCTTAAATGAAGGAAGGGGAATCCTTACCTGTAGCAGCCAGTGGAACGTTTCTCCGATTAAGGGGAATCCCATAGACCCTTTAGGGATCGGTAACTTGCAGCTTTTGTCCCGAGTGGCTGCCCAGCGCAGCTGCCACAGCTGTTGGGACACTGCCAAGAGCAGAGTCAATGATACCAGGCATGCAGCGAGGGTAGCCAGCGCAGAAACCAGATCAAAACTTTCGAAAAGCATATTTGGAAGGAGAAGGAGGAGGGAAGGGGGGGAACAACCCAAATCCTCTGAAATGCACCGCGCACAGGCACAAAAAGGCAAATAAAAAGTCACCCACTGTAGCGCTTCATAGAAGGTGAGCTCAGAGCAGGGAAGAGGGAGGAGATCAGAATTTGGGGGGTGGGGTAGGGAGGTGTCTGGTTCTCTTCCCCCCACCACCAGCAGCAAAATAAGATTCCCCTCTCTGAAAACTTTTAAAGTAAACTTTTACAGAGCACACAGCCAAAAAGAAAAAAAAAACAACCCACAAACTCTGTGTGTGCAATCAATTTTTTTTAAAAAAGGAAGAAGAAAAAACCCCTATGCAAATACTATAGGTCTCTTTGCTGCCAATGCAAGCCAGAAAAATATAGCATCTATCTATATCGTGAAATAATTCAGCAAAGATCTGGAGAGATGGAGCAGGAATTAAATATATATATAAATAGAGAGAGAGAGTTATATAGCTATATATAGGCTGGTTATTGTAAGCCCTAGACTTCTGTCCACTGGATTGCTGTAAAGAGGGAGGTTTGGTTGTTAAATCCTCTCTCAATGTGAGTAAAAAAAAACTCAAATGTGTGTGTTTATATAGAGGCAGGGAGGCTGAGTAATGGGCAAGCAGCCAGCTGCTGGCTGCTTCCCCCCCCCCCCCGCCCCCCTTCACTTCAGAGGACTTTTTGGAGGCGGGGTGAACGTCTAGGCAGACCGGGCGCTGGAGCGTGCGAGGTTTGGCTTCAGTCCCAGAAAAGAGACAGCCAGGGAGGGTTGTAGAAGGATCAAACTGAGTTTTTCATTTTCCTGTCTGCTGGAATCCACACCTACAACAAGGAGATAAACAAACAAGCGCTCAGCCATGTGGGGGCATCTTTCCCAGCCCTGGGCTTTTGCAGCAGCTTTCACCTGGAAAGGGGCGAGGGGGGTGAGTGGGGCATCACCCCTGTTTGCAGCCGCTTCTGTTTCTCGCTTCACTGATTTTATTTTTGAATGAGATCTTTCTTTCCACGGTGTCTCATTGACACACCCCCTGCCGCAGCAGGAGGCGATCCCAGGAGCTCTGCAACTGATTTCCACCGGTGCCTCTGGAGATCAGCCCCCCAAAGACTTTAAAATTACACCACAAAATGATCTCAGGGTCCGATCCGACTTTCTTATCCTGCCTGAGCCGCCCGCGCGCTTTCCCTGCGGCTGGAGGAAAGGTGTGTTTGAAGAGACACCATTGCATTTTATAGAGAACTGACGTTTTGCCATCCTAGTTCGAGGGAGACTGGCAAACTTTCTTTTTCTCCTTCGATTCCTCCTAAATCTAATAGTTATTGCTATCGAGAGTCTCTCCCGGCCCCACCCTTCACCACACCCAAAGATTGCTACCCACACGCCAGGGAAAGGTAGTGTCAGGGCTGGGTAGTGACAGGCAGATTGGCCAAGAATGTGCTTCAGATTACAGGGAAAACAAAAGTTCATTGACTCTCCCGCCTCCCCCAGCGGGTTTGAATCTGGTGGGACACAGAAACCAGAGCTGGGTGTCGCTCTGTCTCAGATTGTCCTGTTTTCTGTGAGCCAGGGGCCCCAGAGAAAAGGGTGAGTGCGTCGGAGCGCCTGGAGGACGGGCTTGTTTTCTGCCCTCCATGCACGTCTAGCCCGGAGCACTGGATGCGAGACGCGCTCGCTCCCCTCTCTCCCCCTCCCTGTTCCGGCGCTTTTCAGAGCTGAAGCGAAGTCTCTCGGCTCCCCCAGCCCGGAGCATCGCGGCTCACTCTTTGCCCTGTAACCCCACCTGGTGGACAGTTTGGATAGTACACCGCTCCGAACAGCAGGTGAAGGCAGAAAATGCATGCTGCATTCAAAAGGGCTTTCTTTGAATGCGAAAGGACATAGGAAACCAGGCGATCTCTTTTTTCCCCCTCTTTCCCTCCTGTCCACTTTTCACTTCTATCTGTTCCTGGTGCCTATTCAGCCACTGCTAAAGTATCTCTCGTTTTAAAAAATGTATCATAATCTGTGCAAACAGCTGGAGAATTGTGTTCCCGGGTTCTGAAGGATCGGATGCCTCTACGGTAGGTTGTTGGAGGTAACATTAGACTGTCCCCCAATCTAACCTAGCAGGTCTTTGCAGGACCTACTGTCCAAAGTTAGGGGTCAGCACTAGAAACAGAACCCTGTCTCCCAGTTAAGTACACCTCTCCCTCGCTGGGCACTGCAGGATACAGGCTGCAGTTTCAACAACTACCCTCTCAGAAGCTCTTTGGGCCAGGATTTGTCTTTACTGCCCCCTCCTCCCAAAAGAGGAGGGGGTTGTCACTTGCAGAAAGGAGACCGAGGCCATCCCAGACTGAATTTCCTGCTAAATAATTCTCTCCTGCAGCTGCTGGGGGGCCTTTCTGCAGTCAAAGGGGTGCTGGGAACTGCTAGACTGCTCTCACCAAGGCAGGTTCCCAGAGCAGCAGCAGCCCATGCCCTCCTGGAGGGCTGCTTCCCAAGCAGCAGGTTCCCAGGCCTCTCTACCTTCAGCAGGAGACAATGCTAGAGTCTGCCCTAAGGAGCAGTCCTGGGTTGGGTGGAGGTGGGAGGGACTGGATGTCCTAGTGGTTGTTGAGTTGTGTCTAATGGCCATCTGCCTTTCTGTGCAAGTTCCTTGGTCAAACAGTGGCTCAGAAGGGAGTGGGGTGATCTCCAGGGCCTATGACTAGGGTCAATGGGGACCTGGTGCCCCATTTTTCACACAGGAACCCATGTCTCCCCTGCATTCCCACCCCTTTGGAGAACAACATGGAGAGACCAGTGGGAGCACCGGGCATCCACTGAACTCAGCCTTGTGCGGTGGCTCTGCTTCTCTGGGCCCAGCCTTTCCCCACCTTCCTTCCTGTGCAGTTGCTGCAGAAGCATCTTCCAGATAAGCCAGCTAGTGCATCCCCCCACATGTGGAGTGATCCATTCCCCCTGCCCCCCAGACTTTACTACACAGGGCTACTGCAGGGCAGTATGGCCAGGAGGGCTACCAGTTAAAGCAGAGAACCAGTGACTTGCTTCTAGCCTTGATTCCATCAATCAGCTGCTGAGTGACCCTGGGCAAGTAACACAAACACTGTGCCTCAGTTTCCCCAAACATGGCAATAATAATACCTGCCTTTCAGAGGTGCCCTGTGTCCCTCCCACTTTCCAAGCAAAAGCAGGAGGGGCAGGGAGGGTGGAAAGGTGGGAGCAACTGCTTCCTGGCTTCCTTGTGAACAGAATGCTGGGCATCATTAAGAAAGGGATAGATAATAAGATGGAAAATATCATATTGCCTCTATATAAATCCATGGTATGCCCACACCTTGAATACTGCATGCAGATGTGGTCACCTCATCTCAAAAAAAGATATATTGGACTTCAAAAAGGTTCAGAAAAGGGCAACAAAAATGATTAGGGGTATGGAACGGCTTCCGTATGAGGAGAGATTAATAGGACTGGGACTTTTCAGCTTGGAAAAGAGACGATTAAGTGGGGGGATATGATAGAGGTCTATAAAATCATGACTGGTGTGGAGAAAGTAAATAAAGAATTGTTATTTGCTCCTTCTCATGATACAAGAACTAGGGGTCACCAAGTGAAATTAGTAGGCAGCAGGTTTAAAACAAACAGAAGGAAGTATTTTTTCACACAACACGCAGTCAACCTGTGGAACTCCTTGCCAGAGGATGTTGTGAAGGCCAAGACTATAACCGGGTTCAAAAAAGAACTTGATAAATTCCTGGAGGATAGATCCATCAATGGCTATTAGGCAGGATGGGCAGGAATGGTGGCCCTAGCCTCTGTTTGCCAGAGACTGGGAATAAGCAACAGGGGATGGATCACTTGATAATTACCTGTTCTGTTCATTCCCTCTGGGGCACCTGGCATTGGTCACTGTTGGAAGACAGGATACTGGGCTAGATGGACCTTTGCTCTGACCCAGTATGGCTGTTCTTATGTTCTTGGTGCCTGGTTGAAGTCCCTCCCTCCAGCACAGTGGGCCGAGCTGCCTCTCTCCATGATGTGCTCTCCTCAGGCCCTGATGGATTTCCAGTAGGAAAACACTGTGTGAGTCAATGCGTCTGCCAAGCAACTTTCATTCTCCCTTCACATCTTCAGTGCCTTCGAGGGAGGGAGGGTGAGCAGAGGCAGTGCCAGTGGGAGCAAAGGGGAACCTGGAGCACCCACCTTACCACAAAGCTGCCCTCGGGATCTGTGGGTTGGAGGGAATGATGTCTGGTACTCAGAGCTCAGGACTAGGAGTCACAACTCCTAGGTTCTATTGTCCAGCAGTCCCACCCTTGGCTTGTTGTGTAACCTTGACCACTCTCTGAGACTCAGTTTCCCTGTCTCCAAGCTGGCCTTCTGCCCAGGGGAGAATTTCACACATAGTGACCTGAGTTATCTAGGGTACATACAAGCACCTCCAACTCCACAGGCTCAACACTCCTCCCATGGCTCGGAGGCTACTGAAGGTGGTTTTTCTACAGTACAGAATTTGAAGCAATGCACACACTGAGACTGTAGGTCTCTGGGGCAGGGGCTGCCTATTTGTTCTGCATTTGTACGAGTCCACTGAGGCCTTTGCCCGTGACTACAGCTAGGAGGCACTACTGCAATACATGTAATAAAATAACAGTGGGAGGAAAGGCCAGTAGCAGCCAACTCTCTGGCCCAGGGGCTGGATCCTCTATTCTAAGGCTCAGGTTTGAAAGTCCTAGACACCTTGGCTTCAAATCCTCATGGGGAAGTTCTCTGGCCTGTGTCATTCAGGAGGTCAGACTAGATGATCGCAATGGTTTCTTTCTGGCCTTGGAATCTATGAAAGGATCAAGTTAGTCCATCACCCCTTCTTATGTACGTAATTAGAATACCTTGCAATTTACTGTGTTTGGGTCTTTGGGATGAAGCCTGAGGTTGTCTCTGCTTAGGGTGAGGCATCAAGAATCCCATACGAGCTTGTCCCAGTGTCTTTCGCCAGCATTTTCCCTCCCCCTTCCTGCTTTGGTGGAACAGGCTGGCAAGTGGCCACCCTTTGCCCCAGAGGTGGCTGCATTTCAGTGGTGTGGGAAGCATTTTGGGATCCTTCAGGATGGGAAGGAATTAGGACTGCAAACAACTATAAAATATTGGGGGGTGGTGTACGTCTGGTGGTAAATTAGCATAAAATAGCTTTGCCATTCATTTGTCTGACCACAATAGCTTAAATGCCTGATGGACAAGATCTTGTTATATCCCCCGTCTTCCCCCCTGGACAAAGTGCCTCAATACTGAATCTCAACCAGTTCAGAATTCATGCCCCCACCCCTCCTTTCCATGGCCCAGACCACATCTCCCCATCCACCACCTCTTCCTGTTCCCTGTCTCCCTGCATATTCCCCATTACCAGCACCCTGCCTCCCCTCCTGTTCATCATCACTTAGGCACCGACAGCCCTTGTTTCCCTGGCAAAGCAACATTAGGAAAGTATTTAATGTCAATGTAATTGGCTTTTAATACAATTTAGCAGTTGGGAGCAAGGGGAATCCAGCGCCAGGTGATCAGCTGGCTTTCCTGAGCCCCTGGCAAATGCTCCACTGAGCACTGCGTTAGAACCGCTGGAGTCGTACTTAAAGTTTCAATCTATCAGCCTTGGTCAGTTAGCAAGAAAGGGGAAGTGAGGCATCCCCAGAGCAGCTGAGATGGCTATTTTAGTTACACCTGTCCTGGCTCAGACTGCAGGGAAATGAGGACAAGACCTTGACGCAGACCCCACCCACCACCCCCATAAAAAGAAAAAATAATAATTAAATTTCCTCAGCACCTGATTGTTAATATTTCTAAGTTTCCTGGAGCAGCCATGTCAATTTCATGTGTGCTGTGTTCAGAGGACTCACATGCAGCCGTGTTTGCACCTGTCATCATTCATGAATTCGGGAGCAGTGCCACATTGACATTATAGGCTTTCTGTCAGATGATGGGCCTTTCCCTCAAACCCAGAGAAAATATACAGGCAAGACAGGCTAACCCCCACTAGTAGTGTCTTGTAATTAGAGCTGGGGGGGTTTCTACCCTGCAAAAAATTTCAAGTTTTTGATTTTTTTCCCCCTATTCTGAATTGGGACACAAAGCTTTTTTTTTTCCCACAAACCAAAATTCTAACAAATTTGCTTGGAGTAAATAGCAATATTTTGTTATTGTTAGTTCAAAAGATTTTGTTTCCATTTTTTTATGTAAAAATAAAATACATTATATTAATTAAACACAAAATGAAAGTTAATTCGAAGCAGAAAACTGAAACTTTTCAGTCCCTGAATGTTGGAAGCCAATGTTTCAATTTTTTTTTTATATTTTCCCATTTATTTGAAACAAAATTTTGATGAAATCAAAGGGATTTCATGAAAAAAGAAGTCAGTTTCGTTGAAACAGCATTTTCCAATGCAAAACTGTTGCAATGGGAATTTGTTAACACGCTCTACTTGTAATGCCAATCTCCACTGACCAGGCAGATTTCAGGCAAAGCGCTTTACAAGCTTTCCTTAAATAAGCCTTACAAACCCACTGGGTGGTAAATAAATATCCTCCTCCCCATTAAAACTTTCATGAAAATTTATTGTTTGGGTTTTTTGGCAAAATTTTGGTGAAAAAATTAGAATGTTCCAATTTGGAATTTTTTGGTCAGAACTAGAGCTGGTCAAATAAAAGATGAACATTTCTGTCAAAAATCCCAACCTGTTTTTTTCACCAAAAATACAAATTCCAGGCATTTTTTGACCAGCTCTAATCCCCGCTTTATGGAGGAGGAACTGACCACAGGACAGGCAAGTGTCCTGCTCTGGATCATGCAGCAAATCACTGGAAGAGCCAGAAATAGAACCCAAAAATTCATAGAATCATAGACTATCAGGGTTGGAAGGGACGTCAAGTGGTCATGTAGTCCAACCGCCTGCTCAAAGCAGGACCAATCCCCAGACAGATTTTTGCCCCAGATCCCTAAATGACCCCCTCAAGGATTGAACTCACAACCCTGGGTTTAGCAGGTCAATGTTCAGACCACTGAGTACTGATTCCTAGGGCCCTGCTCTAACCAGTAGATCCCACTCTCTGCCACTTCCTGAAAATTCTTTTTGTGGTTGTGCAAAACCAAAACACCTTTCCTAAGATGACACAGAAACAGGGTGCTGGAGTGAAACAGCCGACCAGGAACAGCTCTGCATTTCAGTTTGGTAGCAACAGTGCATGCGACTAACTCCCAGTGCAATCGTACATTGGGGGCTCTAACAGACACTGACACTGAATTATTAATATTTGCATTACAGCAGCACCTAATCCATTTGAGACCAGGGCGCTCTCAGGCTAGGTGCGGTATGTACAGCCCTTACAGCTTACACTCTAAATAGACTGAACAGGCAAAGGCAGAGATGGGAAACTGAGGCACAAGGAGGTGGAGGCAACTTGCCCATGGTCACTGGGCAGATCAGTGTCAGAGGCAGGAATAGACCCCAGATCTCCTAAGTGCTAGGATAGTGAACTGCCCACTGCTGCCTCTCACCCAGTCCCTATTTTTGCCTCTTCAAACACTGGCCTTGATGTGGAAAGCAATGGCACATATAGGCCATGCAGGCGAATGGCTCCACATGGGAGCAGGCAACTGGGCTCTGCCTGGGAACAGAGAAAGCCCATGCTGAAATATAAATGTTGGCTCTTAAGCCCCACGGACAGGAAGGAAAATGACAGGGGCACGGCTGGAGCCGTTTGTCATTATTCATTCTCTGCATGGATGTGCCTTAGCCCCACCATGACTGTGTGCTGCGTCTCGCCCCCTTGCAGCTCAGTGACCATGCGAGGGGCTGGATTGTGCTTTTGACTTTCATGGCGGTGCATAGGGGAGTACGGGGAGGCGCCCACAGGGCTCACTGAAAAGGCAGGGCATGACTGCAGCCTTGCCTTCTTCCCAACAGCAACACACCCACACCAGGGGAGAGCTATGGAGCGCTCAGGGTGTCGGACGTCTGCCCCGAAATAATCCCTGTCCAGAAAAAGCAGTTCCCTCTGCCTGACAATTAGAGCACCCTTGCGTTTCCCCTTCCCTCGCCCATAGGGGCAGGCCTGTCCCCTGCTGGTATTACCTTGCCAACTGTTCCTCCTTCTGGGGCCACCTGAGTATTAGAAGCTCTCAAGCAGAAGTACTATCCCTATTGCTCATGCGTCACTCCCCCTGCCCCCCCCCCTCCACACATGCCCTTTGTATCTGTCTACCCACAGCCCATCCCAATCTGCAGCCCCTGGAGCAATCCCTAACTGCAGTGGTGACCTGGCTGCTGAGTTAATCATTCCCGGGCTCCATTCCCTCCAGTCAGAAAGTTTGGGTTTAACACAGAGGACCACACCAGGCTTCCCGCCCATTGGAAAATCCTCCAGGCTGGGAGGTGACTCTGATATTCCCCTAGGGGAATCCCCAACAGATTGTTCCACCAGGAGGGGGGGGGGGTGTCACTCCCTGAGAAGGGGATTTGGAGCCAGCACCTGTAGATGTTGGGGATATATTGGAAGCCAGCCCTACTGCTTCCCTGCCGATAGCCCCACTGCCCTGAAAGCACAGCTCCATTGCTGTTAGCGTGGCTGTGCTGAACTGTATTGTCCAGCGATATTCACTGGTGCCTGGGTTAAGGGCAAAGTGTGTGCAACCCCGGCTTGCTTCTCTCACCTTGCCCGACACATGGAACCTCAACCCCCCAAAAAATCTGGGAATGCGGGTGGGTAAGAGCTGTGGTGGGGAAAGGGTGCCCCTTCTACACAGAGTGAGAAGCACTCATAGATCCATGGGGGACGATGCTGTCCCGTGTAACACACTCTACCACCTGGCTTGCTTTTGGACTAATCTTAAGGATTGTAGGAAATGCCATGGCAGCTCGGATCAATGGTTCATCTAGCCGAGTAGCCTGTCTCTGACAACCACCAGTGCCAGATGCTTCAGAGGAAGATGCAAAAAGCCTTCACGTTTTGAGCAACTGTGGAATAACCTGCTCACAGAGAAAGTTTCTTCCTGACCCCTGTCAATTAGTGATTGCCCTGAAGCATAGGAGTTTATATCCCCTTCCAAGGTTTTTATTTAAAACAATTCTGTTAAATGTAACTGGATGTTCTCATTGTAGCCGCACAAATGTCCAGTTCTTTTTTGAATCCTGCTAAGCTCTCAGCTTGGAGAGAATGGCAGAGTCCCACAGGTTAATTATGCATTATGTAAAAATCAATCTATCTACGTATATATATTTCTTAATTTTAAATTTGCTGCAGCCTTTCATTTTATGCATGCCCCCTCATTCCTGTATTATGTAAGGGTAAATAGGAGCACCTGATTTACTTTTCTCAACACATCATTCCCCTGTATACATTTTTTGTTCCCTCTTTTAACTACACAAACTCTCCTGCTACACTTTTACATGCCTGGCTATGAACATTAAGCAGGCAAAACTGAATCCACTCCATGTTAACAGATATATTTTTTAGCACATACCATGAAATAGTCTTGAAGGGCACTTGGACATTTCTAGGTACTGTTTACTTTTGAAATATAGCATTTGCTTCTGAAATTATTTTGTATTTTATCAAGCATTTGTTGCCTTCTGGCTCCTGTCATCTTTTTAAAATACTGATCTGTTTCTATGAATATTTTAGCCACCATAGTAAAAAATAATAATAATAATAAAATAAATGAATAAGGCTTGCTATGGATTGGAAATGCACAACTGCTATTTTTGATTCTGGTATGACCATTGCAGAAGCGTTCTTCTTATACATCATATCTAACTACACACAAAAGCATAATGTTTGTATTTGATCTAAAGTCAATTTTCAGCAAAAATCTGAAAACTTTGGACATATATTGCTCTCTGCTCTACTTTGTTCAAAATGGATTTCATTTTGCTTCTCTTTTTTATTTAGATTATTTGCTTTAATTGTTCTAGGCTTTAGTTTTCTTTCCTTTAACCATAAGGGTTTCATATTTTTATCGCATATTTCATATCGGTGGATTTCAAAGCACTTTACACACCTAACTGTCTGTGTAAAATTACAACAAATAAATGTGGATACTTTAATGGGAACCCTACATCCAGAGCAGCCAGACAAACAGAATCTATTAAAGATCTGATTTAATTTAAATAAAATCTCCAATTTCTCTGTAATTTAAGTATCATCCTTGCTGAGTTATTAATTGAAAAAACATGACCCTGCAATTTAATTTCCAGCTGGCTTTCTGGTCACTTTTTTTTTTTTAACCAAAACAATTCTAAAATGGATGGGCTAGATTCTCAGCTAGCGTACATTGCTGTAACTCCGCTGACTTCAGTGAAGTTACTCCAGCTGGAGATGTTCCTTATAGATCCATTTTTGCCAACTAGGAATCTGGCCCTGCGTTATTAACAATCAGACAACTGCAGTGAAATTTACAAGTTGCTGGGTAGCTCACCCTAATATGAAAAACGTTGACTGAAGCAATTCAGAAAAAGAGAAGGATAAGAATGTTTAGAGAGCAACTGGCTCAAATTCCCCAGATCTGGAAACATCAGTCATTTGATGCCAGCCCCAGCTAGCAATATTTTCTACATTCTATAGGCTAGGATCTCAAATAGGCAAAACATTTCAGAGTTCAAACAAACAAACAAAAATTTGTAACTTACCAAATACTTAGAGTCCAACTCGACTTGAACAATTTACTGCTCCCCCACCCCCCCCGACCCAAATCTACCTCCTACAGATTGTTCCCCCCTTGAAAGAAGCCGAGAGCATTTTATAGAATAAAAGCTGGTGTGGTATCCGCCCACAGCATGATGTCTGAAAATGAGTATTCATAAGCGCTTAAGAGCTGTGGCAAGGTAGGGCCCACCCCCCCACACACACCCTGCCGCCCCTCACATGAGTGTGCACATTTCAGATCGCAGATTAAACTTTTTTTTTTTGCTTGTTGTTCTTTTTCTCTCCCCTCCAACCCCCACCATGAAAACATTTTTTTAAATGTTCAATTGAGATTCTCAAATATCCTCCCTCTCCCTCGTTACACCCCTTCTCCCTGCAGTAACAGTTTTTGAAAAGACTCGGAAACCAGTATGTTTCTGCAAAGAGTTTATCAAATTACATTTGGTGACAAAGAGCTAAAGTGCATTTTCTTGAAGGCTTGACAATTGGGGATCCATCAAGGAAATGAAAAGAATGACAGAAAACCAAGGGCTTTTGTCAAATGTTGAAACAGCCGCGTGAAAGGCAAGGATTTGGGGCCCTTTGGGTGGGTTCACTTGATTTTTGTTTTGGTGGCATTTGGTTAATGTCTCTCCTGCAAGTTAAAGTCTAACCCTGGGGAAGAAGGCAAATTCGGGGGGCTTAAAATTCATGAGCTCTTCTTGTTTTTAACAAGATGTCAGTGTTCAAAAGGTTGGGGAGGGGGTGGAGAGGAAGCCCTTTAGAAATGTGAAGCTTCAGAGATAATGACTGATCGCTTTAAGATTGCATGGGAACAGGTGATATTTTTCCCCTCCTTTCCTTCGTTCCTTTTCTCCCCATCTGTCTTTTGTTTAATAGGATACTAACAAGAGAAAGGAGCCAGATCATTTTGATATTCTTCTTTGTGTGTGTGTGTGTTCTCTTGAGAAGAATGGTAGAATTCCAACCTTTTTCAGAAACTGTGGTAAAAAAGCTACAAAAACCACCCCCAAAAAGGGCAAGGTGTCTCACTTCTTCTCTTACTACAGCAGAACCTGCCCCGAGTGACCAGCTACAATCGGTGGCTTTGCAGAATTAGGCTTTAAACTGAGCTTGAAGAAAATTGTATTGGGGGCCTTGCATTGGGAACGGGGTGACTAATGGAGATTCAGCTGACAGATTCTCATTTCCACTAAGGCCCCTTTATGTAAATGTGTAAGATATGTTATAATATCATTTACATCCACTTTTTTACGTCATTTACATCCACACTGCCAAAGAGATATAAAGGGGCCTTAGGGTAAAAGGGAACCAGATCCTCAGATCCTACTCCCTTTACAGACTTCTGCAAAGCAGGATCCAGGTACTTAGTACAGATTTCATCAATACTTCCCTGGTGCAAATAGAGCGTAAGGTTAGAGAGCTAGGGGCGCTGGAGAGATATATTCAATGAGTCCGCACACTAACAATCTATGTATTTGCTCCCATTGCTGCTGCTAGAACCAGAGAAGGATTCCCCTCAAAGGCACAGAGGGACTCCGCCTGTTATGTACACTTTCCGTCCACAGATCTACTTGCTAACGTTACTGGCTTGAATGGCATTTGTCCTCTCCTGCTTCCCTATAGAAACATCCTATGTAAGAAGGAGATCAGCTTGGGACCTGCTCCGTATACAGGACGGCTTCCGAGTCCAGACTCTTTTGCACCACTGTTCCTTTCTTGGTTAGTTAGGAACAGTTTGTACGTCTCATTTCTGTGCGGGAGATGCTGAACACACAAAAAGCTCAAGCTTCTTGCTGGTGCAGATGAATAGGGAAAGAATAGTCTCTTTAAATCTTTAACTGAAAGACCAGACATAACTACATATTCTTAATAATCTCAGGTATACAGAGGCTTTAAATACATTTTCCTGGCTTTGAGATTCTGATGGGGGAATTTCCCACCTCCCCCACAGATTTTGATTCCTTTTGTTCATTTTTCAGAGTTTTCCTCCTTTCTTTTCCATTTTTTATCTTTCCTTTTTGTTTCTCTCTGTTAAAATGTCTGTTTGGAAATTGTCTGGATGCCTTTAAGCCTCCCCTGTTTAAAAAAAAGGGTATGAATTCTTCCTTTCCTGACATGCTTCACTTTTATTCCACTGCCACAGAAATCTCTCCCCCAAATATCAGTCTCCTTTGCAAACCATCTGGCTTTTCTGCTGCCTAGATCTTCTGCACACGGCAGATAATTACTCGAAAGACGGGGCTGCCTTAGAATTTGTGCATCAGTGCAAGAATGTAACCCCTGTTATTCTGCATGCTAATAATTTTGTAAAAATTTGTAAAATTAAAAAGGCATAAGGAGAAATATCTTATTCTGCTCTGGAGGGAAAATAAATGAGATTGAATTCCCCCGTTCACCTCAAATGAAAATACCAACATAATCCAAGGCAAGAATTGCAGGTAAGGCAAGTAGTAGATGTATTTTAAAGGGATCATAGCTTAAAGATGTTGCTGCAGAAATTTAAATATTATATTATATCCACACACACACCAGATCCTTTAATATAAAGCATTGCTGATGGGATAGCTTCAAGGAGATGCAGTTGTGAGGGAATCTGAAGAATTTAAACTTTGCTTGGAAAGTACCCTTTTTAAAGCCAAGGTTGCCTGGGTGCAAATGCTGAGTGCATTTGGCTGTTAGTTCATTTGTAGTTAGGATGTGCTATCCATCCCGGTGTTACCTCACATCGTTTTCCTGGTTTTCACCACTTTGCCCAGCTCTTCGAATCTCCTACTCCCCTCATTACAAGCCTGGAGAGAAGGTTAAAAGCATGAATAGAAAGGGAGCGTTGAAGAGCACTGGCTTTTGCGTTTCAGCCGAAGGGACAGCACATAATTTTATATTAGCGACAAACAAAGGGCTGCAGATGCCATGCTTTTTAACCCACCAGAACAGCCTTTTCCTCTGCCCTAAATCATGCCTTGTTTACTTATTAAGTTCCTGTCACAAACAAAGGGAAGCTCAATGTGGGACTCATTGTCTCCTTCAATGCTGAAACGAGACGCTCAAGATGTGTCGGATTCCTCATGAGTTCCAGGATTGGAATGGGGTCGTTTGAAGGGGTTGGGGGCGGATGGTGTGGGCAAGAAACCCTGGTAGGTCTCCTCTTGAGAAGCCACTGACCATGCAGCTCAGGCAGCTGCGTTTCCAAAGGCCCCCAACAAACTTTGCTCTTCATTAGTGCTTTTTATGAGCTAGGGACAAGAATCAGCTCCAATCCAGCTTGTATAGTTCAGTAAGAACCAGAGAGAGTGAGATGGGGGTGGAGGGACGACTTCATTACAGGCAGGGAACTTGCCTTCCTCAATCCCATTTCTTCTTCATTTCATCTTTGGCTGGGATCCTGCAGTGGGCAGACCCCTGCTTCCTGCACGGTGCTGCACTTTGAATTAACGAAGACCCTGCTTTCTCCGGCATCAGAGCCCGATGCTGTTAGAACGTCACTTCTGAGCACTGAGCTCGCCGTTGCGAGCGGTCCCCATCGACTTCAGCAAGGCCTACGCACCAGAGTAAGCCCTGCATTCACTCATCAGCCTTTCACCCCCAGCCCGTATTCCACGCCTGCATGTCTTTAAGCATGTGAGTAGTCCTGTGAGACTTAAACAAAGGTCTGAAGTTAAACATGTGCTGAAGTGCTTTGCTGAGTATGGCTGTGGACCAGGAATCAAAGGCCTATGTGACGGCAGGGTCGGGCCCCAAATCAGGAACCTCTGGGGCGAGCAGCGTAAGTGGAGCAGAAGAGAGGTTAGCCCTTCGCAAATGGCTTGTTTTACACAATGACCTTGTCGCAAGGTTTATACCACTTCTGCGTTCCACACAGAGCCCCAGATCCAGGGCTAGTGTCTAACATGCATAACGCACCCACCACCCATAGCACTGAAAGACACTGATGAGTCAGAAGGGGGAAAAGGTACAATGTACCAACCCATAAAGGCAAACCAGCAGCCAGCCAGACCCCTCCCCATCTCAGTCATCTACAGAAAACAAGAGTGGGGGCTCGCTGATGGGCTCCAAGCTGGGCTCTGCTGGACAAAGCTGAGAAAGGCAAAGATGGAGCACAGCCCCCTCACCAAGCCTGCCCTGCTGTACTAACGGGAGGGGGCTGACAGCAGGAGAGTCACAGCTGATCGCAGGGTCAGAGTAAAGGAGAAAGCAGGAGGTGGCTTGGTCCAGAGATATGTTGAGCGGCTTCAGCTCCCTTCGACCTCTGCCGCTTCCAAAATCCGGCCTGTCATTGGAAGAACTGGTTGAAATTCTTTGAAGGAAATAAACAATAAACAGGCTTCTGTAAAAAATGGATCTTTTTGTGAGAAATTTGTGGGGTTTTAAAAACTTTTTCCATTTTTTTGACAAAACCAGAAAATGATTTTTTTTTAAATTTTCTTTTCCCCATCTTCAATGCCAAAATTGAAAAGTGGCAAGCAGAAGGGCGGGCGGGCATGCATGTGAGAGAAAGAGAGAGAGAGAAAAAACACATTTTAAAAACAATATTGTTGATAAAAAACAACTGAATAAACTCAAAATTGTTCCCTGTTCAGGGCTGGTGGAATGAACATTATTTCAAATTTTGTGGATATATTTTTGGGACAATTCTTCCTCATGTTTTGGCCAGAGCTAATCCTTAGTCTCACCCAACCTGGATTTCTCTACCAAGTGTTTATGTTTTAGTGAGTAAAAGAGAGATGGAACAACCCCACCTAAACCTGCAGCAGAAGCTCATGTGACACTCACCTACTAGTTAGTTTAACAAACACTAATTATTTCTTCATTTTACCTATTTCTGTATTTCTGTCCCACATCCTTATTGTTAGTGAGTTAGGGAAGTAGGGTGACCACATAGCAGATGTGAAAAATCGGGACAGTGGATGGGGATAATTGGATACATTTTCACACCTCTCTATCCATGCTGCATGCCCAGATTATGATATTCAGTAATATATTACCCAAAGATCTAAAAGCACTTTACAAACACGAGCCAAATCCGGTTCCACATTCAGTACTTTTCTCTCTCACACACAGATGGGTGTGTTTGATTGATAATTGTCATGCTGTCTGTTAACTTCCCTGCCTCTCATCAGGAGGGGTGTGAGGCCCGAATGAATTAACGTTTGCAAAGTGCTTTGAGATCCTTAGATGCAAAGGGCTACAGCAAAGCAAGGCGTTAGGAGTCATGTTTGAAGAGCAGTATGGATAGGGAGTTGCCAATATTTTGCTGTGAAAATGTACCCATTTATCCTTTCAGTCTATGCGGTGCCCTTATCCTCTACACCCAGACAGGGGAACAATTATATTTAAGAGCACAAGACACCCACATAAAATACTGTCCAATGCCGCAGCTGCCAAAATCCATTCACATTCATTAAGACGAAAACCACATTAATCTCTCTGACCCTAGAATCTGCTTTCCTTCCTCCCAGCCCCATCTTCATTTAACTTGCCCGCCTGTTTGAAAGGTGGCTCTTCCCCACTGAAGCTCAAAGGATGGTGCTTGGCCCACCTAGCTATCAAATGACAGATAAATTAATGAGCTCTGAAAGAGGACGCATCCCAAAGGCCATCGACAGACAATGGGATTTTTGGTAAGCGCCATGGCTGGTGGTGGTTGCAGCATTATGGACTTCAGCCCAGTGCATACTGGGATGTCAAGGCAGCCGCACGGGGAGCAAATGCCTGGAACGGACACGATTTACACTGGGGCAGTGTGATTTACACAGGGGTTTGCACCAGTGCTGGTGGCTAAGACCCCATCCCAGGTGACAAACAGCCAAGTAAGGGGTGTAGAGTGAAAAGGCATCAAAATGAAAAGGGAGGCGAGGGCTTAATGGCCAACGTCTTTTCCTTGGCTCCACCCTGTAGCAATTCGTTGCTCCCCACTGCAAGTGCAGCAAGACTAGGGAGAGGAGAATGTTGCAGCCAGGAGCTGCTGCGTGGAGCCAGGAGGAGATTTTTGGCTCTATGAGAGGAAATCTTCAGGAATGTTATTTCTGTTGAGGTGGTGCCCAAGGACCCCAAACAGGGCCCCGCTGTGCTCGGTGCTGTACAGACAAGTGCCCTAAATGACCGGAGTCTCAAGAAGAGATGGCTACATCTGCTCATGGCAGAGGGGTGTGAGAGGAAGGGTGGTCCTGGGGTCAGGACTCTTGGCTGGGACTTAGCAAATGGAGGTTGAATTCCTGACTCCACCACAGCCTGGCTGTGTGCCCTTGGGTGCATCTCAGTTCCTCCTCCCCAACATGGGATAATAGCACTGCCTCGCCCGACAGCACTCTTGTGAAGGTAGACTGTGAGGTGCTCTGATGCTATGGGAAGAGGGGGCCAAGATATATCATTTGTGAGAGCATCACTCGGAGGTGAAGTTAAACTCCCAGTTTGCTAGAGGAGTCTTTTTCGGTTCTTATTCCCCCCCATTGTGGCTAGAAGGTTCTTGTTAAGTGTTGCCTTTGGTCTCCCATCTTTAAAGAAAATGAGAAAATAAAGACAACTGTCCCCCTTCGCCCACCCGCGGGAGCAGAGCTGGATTTAATTTCTTTTCCTTTTGTCGTTCGAGTTCAAAATTTCACTTTAATGGCTCTGCCTCCCCCATCCTGTCCTTTGCTTTTCTGGGACAGGAAAATTCCCTGTGTGCTTTTTATTTTTCCCTCCTTTGTTCTCCCATCATCCCATTTATGTGATTTATTGATTTATTTTTCTCCTTGTTCCTTTGGGGTTTTTTGGTTTGGTTTTTTTTGGCCTGTCCCCACTCCATTGTGTTTTTGTTTTGTTTTTTGTTTGGTCATTAACAACGTTCCATCTTTGCATGGGAGAGGTTTCAAGAACATTTCTTTTTGTGTTGACCACCAGGCTGAGTCAGACAGATCCTGCTCAGATTCAAATCCACTCCTGTGTTCGGTATTAAGCACAATCTCACATGGTGCATAGGGTCCGGGGAACTGGCCAGATTAGAAGTAAATGGGGCACATTCTCGGTTGGTGTAAATCTGGAGAGCTGGTGTAAATTGGCCTGGCTCCAATGCAGTCAACCAACTGGAAATCTGTCCCATATTATCTTAGCATCCTGGACTGGTTTACAACAGGGTTCTGTGCAGACCAGTGGATCTGCCTCCATAAAGCCTGGAATGGGATGAAATTTTTCAGAGGAAAGGGGTTGGGGTATTTTGGGTAAAAAAAAAAGAAAAGTGCCTTTTCTGAAAAAAAAATGTTGATTTTTTTCAAAAATTTTCATGACTTTTCGGTCCACCCCATTCGCGAAAGGGTCGTTGAAATGTCTCAGGTATCAACATTCAAGAATGGTTTCAAATGCATTTAAAAAGCAAAACAAAACAAAAAATAAAAACTGGATTGGTTTCAAAGCCAGAGAAACGACACCAAACATTTCCCAAAAGCTGGTAAGTGCGTCTTGGGCCCAGTTCTAATGGATCCGACTGCAGGAACCATGGCTCCGCTGGCTAGGAGCAGGAGATGCAGTGTGGAAGTGTCCCTCTGCGGGAGGGGAGAAAACGGTATTTGTATAGTACCTGGCATGACAGGGACCTGCTGCACTTTCAGCTGTATGCTGCTCAGGGACGGGGCTAGCAGGGCAAGAAAGAATGTGGCAAGAAATGGCCCCAGGTACACCAAAAAGATAAGTCCCCCCAAAAAAAAAACTCGAGGTTCCCCTGTAAATTTTCTAGGCCCTGAATTGGAGTGAGTAGCTTAATCCCACTGAGTGGCAGCAGCCTGTTGGAAGCTAACTGGATATCTGCCTGGTGCTGCTATAAGAAGCAGGTAAGAGGGGCCGCTGACCAAGCTCTCATTCATATGGTAAAACATTCAGGGCTGCCCTGTTGAAGCCAGAGCCCAGCTGAAAAGTGGAGAGTGGGAGGGGATGAGAGTGTGTTTTCAGATTGGTTTTTGATACACAGCCTAGAATAAGGCACAGAGGAGCTTCTTTTAAGAGTGATGGCACTAAAATAGCCCTCTCCATTACACAGACACTAATAGAGGCTCAGTGTATTATTCCTATCAAAGTGCAATTTGCATTTACAAAGGACTCCTGGGAAATGATGGATGGGGAAGGAATGGAGAAAGCCTTGTAAAACTGAGCGCGCTCGCCTGAGAGTAAATTTCAAGTACAAGGCGTTTTTTCTTACACCTTCCCCTCGGCAGAAACTCGTGATGTCTGCTTAAATGAACATTCAGCTTCTAGCCTTTCACCCCACAGCCCATCAATAAAAGACAGACGATCCAAGGAGAAGGATCCTCATTTATCTTCATTAGAACTCTGGCCAGCTCCTCTGATCACAACGTCAAAGTAGCCAGGGATAGAACTGCTACTGTTCAACTCGGCAGCTTTCATACCCACACATACACTGAACTGTGTTTGCAAATATTTACGGGTGGAGAACCTGCTTTTCACATCACAACCACCTGCCCTAAACAGAGGGAGAAAGATAAATTCATCAGCCAAGGAATCTTCTTGGACTGCAGTCTCCAGGAACTAAAAAAAAAAGGAAGAAAGAACACGCAAACAAAGGTTTATGAGTATGAAACCTCCATCCATCATATCTCCTTGATCTAAAGCCAGATTGCGAGGCGAGGCACCTTATTAATAACACCCATGTGAGGGAACATAAAACCTGCACATGGACAAGGCAGTAAATTGCATATACAGGAGTTGGGGTGTGGGGAGCTGAGATGTTTTATTGCAGTGGCTCTCAGACGACTGTACTCCCCTTCAGGAGTCTGATTTGTCTTATGTACCTCAAGTTTCACCTCACCTAAAAACGACTTGCTTACAAAATCAGACATAAAAATACAAAAGTGTCCCAGCACACTAGTACTGAAAAAATGGCTGACTTTCTCATTTTTACCATACAATGCTAAAATAAATCAACTGGAATATAAATCTTGTACTTATATTTCAGGGTATCGTAGATAGAGCAGTATAAACAAGTCATTGTCTCTATGAAATTTTAAATTTGTTCTGACTTTGCTAGTGCTTTTTATGTAGCCTGTTGCTAAACTAGGCAAATCTCTAGATGAACTGATGTACCTCTTGGAAGAGCTCTGCGTACCCCTGGTTGAGAACCACTGTTTTACTGGAACTCTCTCTGTGCCTAACTCACAGGATTAAGGGATTAGCCGCAGGTTGAAGGAAAGATTTGGCAACACTTTATTCGCCATCCTTACCCTTTTCATTAATTGTTTAATTGATGCTCTCTAGTTCCAACAGGAATTATTCCAGGGACATTTTCTCGCCCACACTATGCAGGATGTCAGACTGGATGATCACAATGGACCCTTCTGGCCTTGGAAGCTCTGAACTTAGTACTTGCTAGAATGAAGTAGGCCCATGATCCACCTAGGCTAGAATCCTGTCTCCCACAGCTGTAGAGGGACCTACAAGAAACACTGCATGCAGGAAGCAGCTGTGGGATAATCTGCATCCACATTAGGTCTCCTCCTAACAACCAATAATTTAAGACTGATTTAAACCCTGAAGCCTAAGGTTTAATATCTCTTCCAAAAAGTGCCAGAATTCACTAAAACAACTCTGGACATTCTAGATATCCGTATAAATATTTGATCCCTCTTTGAATCTTTTGGAAGTCTGAAAAGTCTTCTGAATGTTTTTGGCCTCAATGACATCCTGTGACAGTGAGTTCCACAGTCTAATGAAGCCTCATGTGACCATGGATTTCCTTGAATGGGTGGTGAATTTTGCCACCTTTCAATTTCCCTGACTGTCCCCTTGTTCTCATATGCTGTGTTCTTATAGCTCGGTTGGTCCCAGGATATTAGAGAGACAAGGTGGGTGAGGTAATATCTTTTATTGGACCAACTTCTGTTGGTGAAAGCTTGTCTCTTTCACCTACAGAGATTAGTCCAATAAAAGATATTACCTCACCCGCTTTGCCTCCCTTGTTCTTATGCTTTGAGACAGGGACAACAGTGGTTTCTGATCTACCTTCTCTAGACCATTCACAGGGCTGGCTCCAGGCACCAGCTCAGCAAGCAGGTGCTTGGGGCGGCCAAGGGGAAGGGGCAGCACGTCAGGCTCTTCAGCGGCAATTTGGTGGCAGGTCCCTCGGTTCCTCTCAGAGCGAAGGATCTGCCACCGAATTGCCACCATAGAATGAAGCGGTGGTAGAGCTGCCGCTGAATTGCCGCCGATCACGATCACGGCTTTTTTTTTTTCCGTCGCTTGGGGCGGCAAAAACCCTGGAGCCAGCCCTGACCATTCATCATTTTATTTGCTTCTAGCAGGTCTCCTTAATTCATCTCCCTTCCAAGGTAACACTCCCACTCTTTCCAATCTCTTTCCTATCAGAGTTTTTCCAGACCCTGGATCATTCTCGTCACCCTTCGCTGAATCCGCTCGAGTTCTGCAATATCTTTTCCAGGATGGGGTAACCAGTTCTGCACACTGTATCAAGACAATGCCACACCATTAATTTATATAAAGACATTCCAAGTATTCTCCATATTATTCACCATCCCATTTGCACAGCCACTACCTGACGGTGGAACTTTCATGCGGGAGCAAATTTTAACACACAGCATTACAGCAATTAAATCATAGGGGCAGAACCTGAACGGGTGTAAATGAACATCACTCCATTAACTTCAATAAAGCGATGATGGTTTACACCTCACTGAGAATGTAGCCCATATCAAATGTGAGAAATTGAGATTCACCGCCTTATCTGTGCTGGATTAGTGAAAGATCATTCCTAAAATATATTCTCCAAGGCTCTGTCCTCAGTGCTCAGATTCCCATGACATCCCTGGGAGAGGCGCATTCTGCAGCAAAGCTCACCCTGGGGAAAAAAACTTCCATCATTTATTTCCCTTGTAATAGCATCCTGTTGCCTCAAGCATCATATCCTGGGCACCTAAAAGACACAACCCTAAACCAGTGGTTTGCAAGCTTTTTGTAACTTTGAGTTACACTTTTTGCTTGTGCCCCAGACAAAACCAGACACTTGCAAAGGTAAGCCTGATACCCAACTCATAAACCTAACGGAGACCCTAACAGAACTTTATTTAAATTAGCTACACTCTGGTCTACATGGGGGGGGAAGGGGGAGAGATCGATCTAAGTTACACAACTTCAGCTACATGAATAACGTAGCTGAAGTCGACGTACTTAAATTGACATACTACGGTGTCTTCACCACGGTGAGTCGACTGCCGCCGCTCCCCATCGATTCCGTCTGCGCCTCTCGCAGTGGTGGAGTACAGGAGTCGACAGGAGAGCACTCGGGGATCGATTTAATCTAATCTAGATGCGATAAATTGATCCCCGCTGGATCAATCGCTGCCCACCAATCCGGCGGGTAGTGTAGACATACCCACAGATACTTACCCAGGGCACCAGCAAGGCTTCCTCAGCAGAGGGCTGCTTCTACCTTGCCGCCAGGCTGCATCCCTAGGGCAAGGCCAATACCTGCCCCTCTCCCCTCGGGTTTTCAGGGTGGGGAAAGACATGTGCGAAGGTTTCTGGTGGTGGGGCCAGCGTTGGGCACAGAGGATGTTAACACTGACCCACAGGCTGGGTGGCCTGTTGCGGCGAGTCAGGGGGTGGAAGTGATGCTCCCTCTCTGTCCCTCCCCAACTCCCGTGTGAACTAGCCTGGGCTGCCTGGCATCACTGCCCCCGAATGTTCCTCCATGCCTGCCTTGGAGGGGGGCATGCCCCACAGTTTGAGCTCCCTCCAGTTTAGGGCGGAGATTTTCAGAGACTTCCTTCAATTGAGGAGCCAAAGCGAAAGTCAGAGCTGAACTCCGCATCGCTCACCCAACACTAATGAAATGGATGATGAAGAGGGAGGGGGCCTAGCAGAAACGGATGATCCTGTGGCTAAGATGCGGGTGCCAGCTAGGACTCAGGAGCTCTGTGTTCATGTCCCAGTTTTACCACTTACTTTCTGTGTGAGAGTCTCTTTGTACCCTGTGTGTAAAATGGGCAGAATAATCCTTCTGGTCTCCCACCCGTTGTCTAGTTGATTTAGACTATAAACTCTTCAGGGGAGGGGCTCTCTCACCCTGTGTGCATACAGTGCCTCGCAACCTGAGGCCTAAATTTCCTGGCATGGTTGTCACACAAATGAGAACTACCTGGCTAAGCAGCAGTTCTGCAGAAAAGGACCTGGGGATTACAGCGGACAAGAACTTAGATATGAGTTAGCAGTGTGCCCTTGTTGCCAAGGCTAATGGCATATTGGGCTGTATTAGTAGGAGTATTGCCAGCAGATCAAGGGAAGTGATTTTTCCCCTCTATTCAGCACCGGTGAGGCCACATCTGGAGTATTGTGTCCAGTTTTGGTCCCCCCGCTACAGAAGGGATGTGGACAAATTGGAGAGTCCAGTGGAAGGCAACAAAAATGGTCAGGGGGCTGGGGCAGATGACTTACGAGGAGAGGCTGAGGGAACTGGGCTTATTTAGTCTGCAGAAGAGAAGAGTGAGGGGGGATTTGATAGCAGCCTTCAGTTACATGGAGGGGGGGTTCCAAAGAAGATGGAGCTCGGCTGTTCTCAGTGGTGGCAGATGACAGAACAAGGAGCAATGGTCTCTAGTTGCAGTGGGGGTGGTCCAGACTGGATATTAGGAAACACTATTTGACGAGGAGGGTGGTGAAGCACTGGAATGGGTAACCTAGGGAGGTGGCGGAATCTCCATCCTTAGAGGTTTTTAAGATCCGGCTTGACAAAGCCCTGGCTGGGATGATTTAGTTGGGGTTGGTCCTGCTTTGAGCAGGGGGTTGGACTAGACCTCCTGGGGTCTCTTCCAACCCTAATCCTCTACGATTCTATACCTGGCCATGCACACCCTGAGGAGGAACAGGGCTTATTTCAGAAGGTCTGAGAAGGGGGAATTATTTCCACTCATGCCCATACCCAGGCTTGGATGTGAGGCTCTGACTCACCTCCCCCACCTGCTGTCCCCTCTCTCATGCTCAGCCCAGAGTTGCATGAGGTAATAGGTGTTTTCCACCCCTGACATCTAGGAGGCCATTACTTTGTCACGTCTCTCCTGACTGCTGATTAGCAGGGGCAGTTCCAGGCACCAGCACACCAAGTGCATGCCTGGGGCAGCAAGCCATGGGGGGCGCTCTGCCGGTTGCCGCGAGGGTAGCAGGCAGGTTTCCTTCGGCGGCATGCCTGCGGAGGGTCCGCTGGTCCTGTGGCTTCAGCAGACCTCCCACAGGCATGCTGCCGAATCCGCGGGACCAGGGACCCCCAGCAGGCAAGCCACCGAAGGCAGCCTGCCTGCTGTCTTTGGGGCGGCAAAATACCTAGAGCCGCCCCTGCCGATTAGATGTATGTCTGAACAAGGGTTTTCTTTGCAGACAGCACACAAAACATTGCTCAAGGCTGTCTGGCCAAAGGTGACCTTTAGGACTAACTTGCTGGACATGGCACTGAATTCAAGAATATACCTATCTGCACACAATGTACAACCTCATTATTCTTTTCTGTAGCCACTTGGTAACACTTTCTCCTTTTGCTTTTACTAAATACAGCTGGGGTCATCTAGTTCTATATCCCAGCTGTGGCATTAACTGGAACCTGAATGCTTCAAGAGTGGGAGGTGAAGGGGAAAAGTCCATAATGCATCTGGCAAGTCGTGCAATGTTGTACGTAGGGGGTCATTCCTTTCTGACATGATCAGTTTATGCTCTGAAGCATGAGATTAGTAAATGCTTTACCCTGCTTTTAGAATACTATTTTTCATAAAACTATCATCCAGCCTTTTAAAAATCCAACTACAATTCACAAGTCTCTGACTTCCTGGGTTATTGTGAATTCCACAGGCCCATGACACACTGGATGAAGAAGTATCTATTTAGTTTATTGCTGAGAAAGTTGAGAGGACTTGATCGTACACAGGGCGAAGGTATCAGATGTTAAAAGGCTCGAGTTTAATGTAAGAGCCTCTGGCTGGAAGTGGAAGCTGGACAAATTCAAAGGGTAAATAAATCAAATTTTTAATGGGAAGGATAATTTGCCATTGGAACCAACATACCAAGGAAGGTGGTGGTTTCTCCCTCACTTGGAATCTAAGTCAAGACTGGGTGTTTTTCTAAAATATACACTCTAGGTCAAGCTGAAGCGAAGGACTTGATGAAGGAAGTGTTGATTGAATTGTATGGCTTGTGTTACGCAGGTCAAACTAGGTCATCAGAGATGCTAAGGCCAGAAGGGACTAATCTGACTCCCTGAATAACACTGGTCATTGAGCTTCTCCAAAATAATTCCTAGCGCGGAGCTTTGAGCAACTCATCATGGTCCCTTCTGGCTTTCAGATCTGTGGCCTTCCTTGTATTGGTTCTAAATTTGCCAGGCGCCAAAAGGACATCATACAGAGTCAGTGTATGCCCAGGCGGGGTCAGTCCCCCTCACTGCAGTGGGGTGCAGACTGTGTGCGCCAGGACTCAGCTCTGGTTTGCATGTTAACATTTTTTTTTAAAGTCCTTAGCCATGTTTTAGTAATGATGCCCTAAATGATTTAAACTGGAAGAATTACAAAAATCCTTCAGGAAATGGAGAGGCATGGAAGGAGGGGTGGCAGATGGGGAGTGGGAGAGGGCAAGGCTGAAGGGGAAGGGATCAGGGGTACAGAAGCAGGCACCAGAATGAGATCAGGAGAGCAAGATTCAGTCTGAACCGCACAGAGGAGATCAGGCGCCAGAGCTAAATCAAACCACGGAGCTAGCTGATCAAAGAGTAGTGATGATTTAAAGCAGGTGTCACACTGTCTGGAGGGGCTCACAACTGTGAGTGCCTACCTCAGGGCAGACTGTCAGCAAACAGAGCAGACACCCCAGACTGCTCGTATGTTCTGTAAGATTTCACCAAGCCAGTGACAAATGCAAATTCCTGGATCACTGTACCAGTCTTACCATGGAGTCACAGACAGTCCCTTTGCACTCTCCAGACTATCTTGCCACCCAGACAAACTGCACTCAGTGATAAAATGGTCACTTCACACCAAAAATCACATCACATTTAGGTTGCTTCCAGTCCCATGAAACCAGTCACTTACCCTGGATCAACTGGTACTCCAGATCTTACACCAAAGACAACACTGGCAGCCAATTCCAAGGTACAGCAACTAAAAGTTTATTGGCTAAGGAAAGGAAATGAGAGGTTAAAGCAGGTAAATAATATAGCACAGGGAGTCACAGTTTGTAATTCCAAATGGTGGCAGTGATGCAATAAACTGCCAGTTTCTCAGACGTCTTTTCAGGGTACCCGAACTATCTCTGTGGATCTCTGCTTGGCGTCTGATACACTTCCCTGTCAGAGTCCAAATGGTCCAGAGACCAGGATCTTCTCTTGAATCCATATTTATAGCTTCTTCTCACAGAAAACTTCTGGAGGAACCAACCAGGGGTCGTTCTCCTCTTGACCTGCTGCTCACAAACAGGGAAGAATTGGTAGGGGAAGTAGACGTGGGTGGCAACCTGGGCAGCAGTGACCATGAGAAGGTCGAGTTCAGGATCCTGACAGGAGGAAGAAAGGAGAGTAGCAAAATATGGATCCTGGCCTTCAGGAAAGCAGATTTTGACTCTCTCAGGGATCTGATGGGCAGGATCCCTTGGGAGGCTAATATGAGGGGAGAAGGAGCCAAGGGGAGCTGGTTGTATTTTAAAGAAGCCTTATTGAGGATGCAAGAACAAACCATCCTGACACGCAGAAAGAATAGCAAATATGGCAGGCAACCAGCTTGGCTTCACAGTGAAATCTTCAGTGATCTTAAACACAAAAAGGAAGCTCACAAGAAGTGGAAACTTGGACAGATGACTAGGGAAGAGTATAAAAATATTGCTCGAGCATGCAGGGGTATAATCAGGAAGCACAAAACACAACTGGCGTTGCAGCTAGCAAGGGATGTGAAGAGTAACAAGAAGGGTTTCTACAGGTATGTTAGCAACAAGAAAAAGGTGAGAGAAAGTGTGGGACCCTTACTGAATGGGGGAGGCAACCTAGTGACAGACGATGTGAAAAAAGCTGAATTACTCAATGCTTTTTTTGCCTCGGTCTTCACAGACAAGGTCAGCTCCCACACTGCTGTCCTGGGCAACACAATATGAAGAAGAAGTGAGCAGCCCTCCGTGGTGAAAGAAGAGGTTAAGGACTATTTAGAAAAGCCGGACATGCGCAAGTCCATGGGGCCAGATCTAATGCACCTGAGGGTGCTGAGGGAATTGGCTGAGGTGACTGCAGAGCCAGCGGTCATTATCTTTGAAAACTCGTGGCGATCGGGGGCAGTCCTGATTTGAAAAAGGCAAATATAGTGCCCATCTTTAAAAAAGGAGAACCCGGAGAACTACAGACAGGTCAGCCTCACCTCAGTCCCTGGAAAAGATTTAGATAAGTTCATGGAGGATAGATCCATCAATGGCTATTAGCCAAGATAGTCATGGATGCAAGCCCATGCTCTGGGTGTCCATAGCCTCTGTCTGCCAGATGCTCAGAGTGAATGACAGGGATTATCTGTTCTGTTCATTCACTCTGAAGGACTTGGCACTGGCCTCTATCAGAAGACAGGATACTGGGCCAGTTGGACCATTGGTCTGACCCAGTCTGCCCATTCTTAGAGTCTTATGTTCTTATGAATGTGTTTCTAGTACAACAGGGCTCAGAGTTTGGTTGATGTGCCTACTAACTGCAACGTTTCTCTTTCCTTCCACAACATTTCAGAGAGGAAAGTAGTTGTACTGACCAACAAAGTGAACCTCCTCAACTTTGCTGCTGTTTTACACAGATACACTGGCGATGTTTCTCCTGTCTGAAATTTCCTTATGAGGGTTGGGAAAGGGAAGGTGGAAGATGGTAAAACATATTTAATCCAGGACCGACCAATCTAGATGTGTCAGATAAAGGACAGCAAGGCATATACTTTAGTAAGTGGCTGATACCAGTCAGCTCTGTGTTCTTGGGAAACCAGGGTGCAGTATCCAACCTGACTCATGAAAGACACCCCCACACACATCCCACCCACCCCCGCCCTCCAGCCTCTGCTTAAACCAAAACCCATCAGACGAAAAAACTTGCAGAGAGCAGTGAAGGGCGTTGGGAGACACACCTAGACCCCGCCTGACAAGGGTGACAAGATTAAGACATCTCCATTAGCATACAGAATGAAGAACAGAGACAACTCTCCAAGCTTTATCTGCATGAGAGAAGGGACAGGGAGACATCTCAGTCTGCATACAGAATGGAGAACAGAGAAACTGCACTGAACCCTGGGACCAGAAAAGCAGGGAAGCATTGCATCATGGGAATCTCTGCTCCAGATGCTAATGAACCTACGCCTGCCCACACCCAGCTCAGCAGTTATCAGACCAATTCTAGTAATGAATCCTTGATTGATATCCAAAATACTGAAGCAGCCTAGCTGCCTTGTGAGCTCCCTGGAAGAAAGCACCACCCATAGCCAAGAGTGATCAGCTACTATTGTGTAGCCTAAAGAAAACCCTTGAGTCACCAGTTTACTCATAAACAAATCTAGTGTTCTCCCTTGGACCGTTGTATTTTCTCTACAAAAATCCCTACTCACCATCCAGTCAGTGTTCTGATGCTTAGATCCAAACTATGCATCAGCTCCACTGGGACCCCATATTCTCCTGACTGATCCTGCTGAGGACTCTGTCTGTCTCCTGCCCTCAGGACCCTGAACTACCACCATCACCTGGGAACCCCGACCAGTTCAAGCTTCAGGGAGCAGTGAGATCCCCTTCTTTCTTTCTCTCTCTCTCTTTGTTTTCCTTTCTACCTTAGGTATTAACCTTTAATAATGTAGGTTATGTTGGTTTAGCCCTCCTTGTGTAGTTATCACTATTATTCAATAAATATCTTGTATGGTTAAGTTGGTTGCATCTCTGTCTCTTGCTGAACTTTACTTTTTTGTGTTTTTAGCTTCCCTCGTTCTCTCTACTGCAATGCTTCTTTTACCTAAGCTAAAGATCCCTGCAGCACCCAAAATACTGTGGGGTTTGCTCATCAGGTAGGTTACTGCCAGTACAACTGTGATGTGAGAGTGAGGATAGAGATGTGCTGAATCTGGGATGCGTAAGGGTAACAGCTTGAAAGTGTTGCTTGACTGAGCCCAGGGGCATACAAGGAGAGGCAGCTTAAAAGTGCTGCTTCCTCCAGCCCAGTGAGTCCAGAGACATATAAGGGGTCAGCTTGACGGCGCTGACTGACCCGGTCCGCTCAGACTTGCTCTGTTAATGTATGTGTGAGGGTGGGGGTGTTCATCCGGTTCCGGGCCTGGAAGAACCCAGCCCTGGGGAACCTAGGTCCTGCAGGGTAGCGCCATTGGGAGAGGACTTGCAGAAGGGAGAAGTAGATCGTGACACAAGCAGTACATTGATAGAATTACAGAACTCTCCCCTCCCCCCTGCCCCAGAAGAGTAACCCAAATAAATGAGCATACCCCAAAGTAAAGGGCAAATCTGGCAACATGGCTCACGTACCGTAAGATGGTGTCACAGTGGTGACTACAAGGTTAAGACAATAAGACAGTTTCTATTTTAAACTTGATTTTCACATCTCCTCCTCACCCAACCAACTCTACTTTCCACATAAGGCAGGTGGGAGGGGAGAGGGTCTCCCAAGATGAGGAGGATTGTATATAATGGGAGGGCGTTGCAGATGGGGAATCAGTCATTTTAGGGTTATGTATGATTGGTCTTCTCCTATTGCATGAGTGCACCAGGAATGTCCAATTTAAGAGGGGGAAGGGAAGGGACTTTCCCAAGGTTACAAAGCAGGTCAGGGAGGAAGAGATGTTACTGTGTATATCTAACCATCCATCATAAAGGGATTGCTACCTGCCAACAGACTGGAATGGACTGCACCTGTCAGGAATTATCATCTCCCAGTTGCAGTGCCAGCTATTAGATCTACGGCCGTAGGCAGTGGAAATAAGTTACGATGCAGAAGTCAATCATTCCTCCCAGCTGAGTTCATTGTTATGTACCCAGTAACTGTGGGTTTCGATCATCAAGTCATACAGACTTGAGAGGTAGGTACATAAACTATGAGCTTTGTTGATTGTGTCTGCACTGCAGGAGCCTTCACATCGTCCTCACTAAAGCCCTGGTTCAAGAAAGCATCCTTCATGCAGGAAAGCACTTAAGGCTTCTAAATCAGGGCCCTTTGGCCTGCTCCAGACCCAGCTGAAGTTAATGGAAAGGCTCCCATTGACTGCAGAGGGCTTTGGACAAGGCCCCAATAATCTCAAAATCCTACCCCAGTATGCACGGGGCTCAAACTGTTATGGACTTCCTAGAGATCAGTGACCTCTTTGGCTGGTCCAAAGCCTTAGCCAGGAACCTGAAAGAGATGTCCCCAAAGATATTATCTCTCTCCTTGTACCTGGATAGACCAGCAAAGTCATAGCTTTGCCTGCCTGCTATGAAGATCATTATTACTGATGACATCTGGGTAATCTTAGGTTGAACATGAGATGTTATTTCAAAATTCCCTTTGCAATGCCACATATACCCCAGACCTTTTGACTCCAATAGTCTAGTAAGTGACGTACAACAGTTGATTCAGAACAATCAGTTACAAACATGAGAGTGGCAAGAGATTATTTTATTAGGTTTTCTTTGAATTGTAATCGCTATCATGAGACTGAAATAGCAGGGTGTGTATTATTGCGAATGATGGGAGGGCATAGCACACCTTGCCGTCTGATGGCCCTGAGCCAGGCAGACCCACCCACATCAACATGGAACTCCTTTCTTAAGCAAGAGTTCCTAAGTGAACTTCTACCCTCATTAGAAGGTCACCTGTAATAACATTGTTTCCTGCTCTAACATGGGGGGTGGGCACACTTCTGTAATTAGCATGCTTGTCTCCAGGGTCTGCTGTACAGGGCATCCTGGGTGGGGGCGGGGGCAAGTGTGGAAATTTGCCCCAGGCTCTGGGCCCCACAGGGGCCCCCACAAGAATATAGTATTCTATAGTATTGCAACTTTTTTTTTTATGGAAGGGGCCCCAGAAATTGCTTTGCCCCAGGCCCTCTCAATCCTTTGGGCAGCCTTGCTGCTGTACCAATGGAGGATGCTGTAACTATGCTTGTCCATGCATGGAAAAATTCTTGTGCAGAAAACTGAAAGACAAACATTCTTCTCTAGGATAACTGAAAGGAAAGCTGGCTTTATGGTTAAAGGCACTAGGCAAAAGTTCAGGAGACCAGACTCCGTGCGTGACCTCAGGCAAGTTGTACAATTTCTTTGTGCCCCAGGGCACCAGCAGTAACATGGGGATAGCGTGGGGTGTCGTGAGGACTCCTCTGCATGTAAATGTGTAAAGCACTTTGAGAGAAATGAAATGTACTCAGCGCAACTGCTCTTTACCTGGAAAGGAAGACAGACAATAAAATATCCTGATTGAGGGCACACTCTCAGGGAAATCACACAGCAGGCTCCTCTCAGGTTCTATAACCATTCACTCTAGACTCTAGCATGGATCTGTTTCCTTACATTTCGAGGGTTTTGTCCAGGCTCCCACCACTCAGACAATAGGACTTCCACAACTTTCCTTGAGAAACTATTCCTCAGTCAACTGGATCTCGCTATTGTCTCCAGAGATCTCAAATTCTCCCTTCATTAATGAGGGACTGGGGGTGTAACAAAGTAATATGATGAAAGGGAAAGTTAAGCTAAATATGGGAACAGATTTAGGAATTACTAGATTAGACCTGCAGTCCATCTAACCCGTTGTCCTGTTTCCAATGGTGGACAGTACTAACTGCTTCAGAGGAAGCTGCAAGATATTCTGCAGATCTGGGATTATTGGCCCTCAGGGAAAGTTTCTTTCTGACCCCAATAGTTAAAGGTTGCCTTAGGCCCTGAAGCGGGCCCTAACCGTGACACCTTCTGAACTGTGGAAAAATCTCCCAACGGAAATGGGACACTGAAAGCTGGAATGGCTGAAACATTCGTAAATATTATATCTTGTTGGAGCAAAGGGCCCAGACTCAGAGAAAGTAATTAAAAAACAGTGACAACAATGATGATAAGTAAATAAAAAGATTTAGGGATCTGTACAAAAGCCTCTGGCCGTCCGGATTTGGCCTGCGGTCCGCCTATTGACTATCCCTTAGGAAAACCCCTATAGGGGTTTTCCTATCTTGAATGGTCATGATGTCACCAAACACAAAAAGCAGGTCCCTGCCAGGAGCTGTTTCAGGAAGTTACATGGCCCCTAACACAGTCTTCTGCTTTCTCGGGAGTTTAAGGAGAGGTGACTAAAGAATCCAAGCTAGAGCAGTTAGACTAGATCCCACCTCTATGGAGCTTTCACCAGTCAGTCAGAACCTTCCTTTTACAACCTATTTGCATGCAGCTGATTTTTTAAACCTATGGTGTGGTGACCCAGGGGAACGAAGGTGCCAACCGAAAGCAATAAGCAATTTCCCACCGATAGCCTCCTGAAAGTCCCTCCACAGTAACGATCTAAACTTTGCTACTGTCTGCAGGGGTCTGGTGCAGTTCTGTAGAGCACACTACCTTAAGAGTTTAAGGCCAGACGGGACCAGCAAATCATCTAGCCTGACCTCCTGTCTATCACAGGCCAACACCACCTTCACATTAAACCCAACCACCAAAACAAGACACAAGTGTCACAGTCCGCAGAAGATGAGGCTGTTCTGTGCCACAGACAGAGAATAGGAGGGATCAAAGGGCACCAGTGCCCGAGGTCCCCCGCAATAGTGGGGAAATAATTGTTTTTATCCGATGAAGTGCTCGGAGATGGGAGCTGTGTAAGTTGGATGGATGGAGCGATTACACAGATAAGTCCTCACTCCATCCAAACCAGGTAGATGGGAGATTCAATGCGTTTCCTATCCAGCCTCCGACCAGGCAACACTGACATCTGTCCTGTATTATCTATAATCCTCAAGTGCCTAGAAGCCTCAATCACGGACCAGGGCTTTATTGTGCTGGACGCTGCACAAACAGAACAAAGAGATAGCTTGTAAGTTCTTTGAGGCAGGGACTAAGTATCAGACAAGAGACAACTGATGGAGACAGAGACACAAGCAAACAATGGGACAATACTGGGCAGTGGTCTCTGCACGCCAGCAGCTGAACCAGGACTTTGGCAGGCTTCCCGGCAAAGGAGAGCTTTGAGGAGGAATTTGAAGGACAATGAGCTGGCTCTGTGAACAGTTATAGGGACTTCACCCTACACGTGAGGGGCAGTGGAAGAGAAAGATGAAGGTGTTGGCTTGAAACTGTAACAAGTGGGAAAAGAAGGTTGGCAGCCAGAGCCAATGGAAGGTGGGAGCAGACAGCTCGATAGCGAATGAGAGTTGACAGGTAGGGTGGGGATAGGCCCAGAAGTTCTTTGAACATGAAAACAAGCAGCTTGTGTTTGATGGGATAGAGAAGGGGGAGCCAGTGGAGGGGCAAACAGAGGGGTGAGCTGGTCAAACCAACAAGCCTTTGCAGCAGCCTTCCGGATGGATCTGAGCAGGTCAAGAGAGCATTTGTCAAGGCCCAGAGAGATGGATGTTGCAGTGATGGAGATGCAAGCTGATGAGAGCCTGGGTGAGAGTTTTAGCTGCGTGGATGGCTAGGAAAGGCTGGGTCTAAGAGACATCAAGCAAAAAGAACTGGCAAGAGGCTCCTATCAAGGTTCCTTCCCCACTCTGAACTTTAGGGTTCAGATGTGGGGACCTGCAATGACACTTCTAAGCTTAATTACCAGCTTAGATCTGGTATTGCTGCCACCACCCCTAAGCACTACTTTTCTCCCCTGGCTAGTCTTGAGAGACTTCACCAATTTCCTGGTGAACCTAGATCCAAACCCCTTGGACCTTAAAACAAGGAGAAATAAACCATCCCCCCTCCTTTCTCCCACCAACTCCTGGTGGATCCAGATCCACCCCCTTGGATCTAAAAACAAGGGGGAAAAAATCAATCAGGTATTTAAAAAGAAGGCTTTTAATTAAAGAAAAGAAAGGTAAAAGAAAACCCTCTGGGAGAGATTAGCACACCAGACACTCTCACAGACAACAGATTCAAAACACAGAGGATGTTCCCCTGGGCAAAAACTTTAATACACACAAGAATACCCAAATTTGATAATTCCCTTAATGGTACCAAGACAAGTTACAAAGAAAATAAACATAAACCTATATATCCCTTTCAAAAACTTACTACTCTGATAAGAGGCTGGTTCCTTGATCTTTTTCACTCCAGCTGAAACTGAGACTCTAAACAAAGGAAAAATTCCCTCCTTCCATTTGAAACATCTTGTTTCCCCATTGGTTCCTCTGGTCAGGTGTCACCTCTTAAACCTTTACAGGTAAAAGAAGCATTAACCCGTAACCATCTGTTTATGACAGGCCCCCCAAATCTCAGACAGTGTTGAACCACACTTGCAGTGATTTCTTCCTAGAACTTTAGAATAAACAGATTAATAAAATACATGCACCTTTACATATACTACTAATTATGTAAAACTACAAGATTTTTCACATTTCAAGGACAATTTTAACCAGTTAACTCTGGGAAACTTTCATGGGAGAGTGCATCAGCTACTTTGTTAGAAGCTCCTGAAATGTGTTGAATTTCAAAATCAAAATCTTGGAGAGCTAAACTCCATCGAAGAAGTTTTTTGTTGTTTCCCTTGGCAGTATGAAGCCACTTTAGCGCAGCATGATCGGTTTGTAGCTGGAAACGCCGCCCCCAAATGTATGGGCGTAGCTTTTCCAGGGCATACACATGGCGTAGCATTCTTTTTCACTGATTGACCAGTGGCTTTCCCTCTCAGGCAGTTTCTTGCTGAGAAACACGACAGGATGGAATTCTTGATCCTGTCCTTCCTGCATTAAAACTGCTCCTATACCACACTCAGATACACCTGTGGTTACTAGGAATGGTTTGTCAAAGTCTGGGGCCCTTACAGGTAAAAGAGGCATTAACCCTTAACTATCTGTTATGACAGCTCCAAAGACACCCTAGGCTCAGCTAGTCAAGGGGTTTGTGGAGCAGGGTGAATGTGCATTGGCAAAGCTGCATGTGGGGCCACTGAACTGGAAAGAGGGGGCTCCTTGGGAGAGCTGAATATGGTCCTTTCACTGCACTAAGCCAAAGGCTTTGCACCTTATCACTGAAGTGCTTTGCCAGGAAGTAGCAGCAGGAAGAGCTTGCATAGCATCTGCTGCTCTATACCTGGCACAAGCCAGCATTGATAGGCTGAGCTCAGGACAGGGACCATACTGAAATAGAAGGGGAGCCCTTCTCCCATTTTCATGCTTCCTCTTCCTTGGAGACACTGGCTGCATCAACTTCGTGGGCTGGTTCAGTAACACCTTCGCCCATCACCACAATGCAGCCACCTCTGGAGTGGACTGTGGCAGCTGTTTGACAGCAGCACTGCACAGCAGGTAGAGGAGTCGCTGGGGAGCGAGATCAAGCAGGCCACAATGCTCCATCCAGGATCATCAACAGTGGGCGGCATAGGGTCGGTGCGTGCACGCATCTATGTGCGAACCATCCAAGGGCAGGGGAACCACTCCAGCGTGAGGGCTAACGAATACAAATGAGCACTCCGTGCCCTGCAGCGGGGGACATTAACACTTCGCACGTCTCGGCGGACCTTGAGCGATCGTTTCCTGCGGAGCCGCATACATGGGATTTAATAACTCTGCCCCAGTGCCCCCTCTGTCCCACGCCGACCAGCGTGGAGATGAATGGGCACCAAGATGACACGGTCCCATGACAATTTTTCCATCCATAGCATTGCTCAACCTTCTGTGAGCAAATGAGATTTCCCCAGTGTTGGGCCCCACCGTACCTGGAGTAGTCGCAACTGGGTCAGGGAGAGACACCAGTGATTGATGTCGTCTCCTGGCTAATCAGATTCTCAGCAAGGCAGATATTGATGGGCCCTTGCACTTGATGAACGGCTCTCATGAGCCTTCATTCAATTACTCCCCCACTTAAGGCAACGAGCAGGACCGCTAAAGCACGTGTGTTGCATTTCCTAAAAGTCACAGCACGTCACAAAGAGGGAGGGGATGTGGCCAAGGGGAAGGTGCACTGGCCCTGCCTGGGAGGGGAATATGTATCTAGGGTGGCATGTTCTAGCAAGCCGATGGGAAAGTGAGAGGAGGAGGAAACGGGCAACTCTGCAGAACAGAAGCTGGCTTGAGCACCTCTCCCTCTCTTTAGAAGCTAATAGGCCAAACACACACAAAGTGTATTGACATTCTGAAGCCTGCTCTACATCTAAAACTTAGATCGACCAAGCTACATCGCTTAGGGCTGTGGAAATTTCACACCCTCAGCACCATAGGTAGGCGGACCTACCCCCCAGAGTAGACACAGCTAGGTTCATGGAAGGTTTCTTCTGTCAACTTAGCTACTGCCGCTCAGAGGTGAGTGACCTACAATGACGCAAAACCCCTCTCGCTGCTGTTGGAAATGTCTACACTACAGCGCCGAAGCTGGGCTGCTGTAGCAGCTGTAGTGTAGACATGGCCTTACTCGGTGAATCCTTGGGGAACATTGTCTTGGGTTCTCATCTCAGTCTGCTTGGGGCCTGCCTACCTGGAGGGAGTCCCACCAGTGCAGTGCCACCAGCACAAACCCCTCATGTAGATGCACCACGCTGGCGCAAGACAGATGGGTCGTCATCTCTAGGGATCGCGTTGGGGATCCCTAGGTCTAGTTGCATTAACTCTTTAGTGCCTGAGCTCAAAGGCCCAGCTTTGTTCTCTCAAAGGCTGTGGAGACAAACTTCTATGTCAGGGGGTGAGGACCCTAAGGCCCATGGGCCTGATCCATCCCCCCTTCTTAATTTCATCCGGCCCACGGGGCTGGAGCAGCGAGAGCTGGCTCACCCGACTGTGGTGGGAACTGCATAGGTGTGGGAATTAGGGGTGCTGCAGCTCCTCCATGTTTTACGTGGAGTCCTGGCTGCCAGCCCTGTGCCTGCCCCCAGCTGTGATCTCAACCTTGGGCCCCTTATCCCTGTCCAGGTCCCCCCTCCTAGAGATACTGCCCTGCTCCTGGCCACAGCTCTGGGGGTGGGAGTGGGAGCGGGAGCGGACAGAGGTAAGGGGCTGGCTTTCAGCACCCCTACTATTAAAAATGTTCCAGCACCACTAGGGGGGAAGCCCTGAGCCTCTGCACCCTGCCCCCACATCCAACGAAGTGGGTATTCACCCATGAAAGCTCATGCTCCAATACATCTGTTAATCTACAAGGTGCCACAGGACTCTCTGCTGCTTTTACAGATCCAGACTAACATGGCTACTCCTCTGATACCCTCCCCCCACACTGGCAGGTGAGTGGCCCATGACTGATTTTTTTCTGTGGGTCAATGGCCCTGACAGAAAAAAGATGCTCTACCCCTGCTCTGTAGTGGCTGGACCACATAGAAAGTGAGACAGCCTGTGTAGGTGAAGGTTACATGCCCGCGTTGCTTACCAGAAGAAATCTCCCTGGTACAACATTTGTATTGGTGCAAATTTCACTAGTGTAGACATGACTTTAACGCTGGATCCCCCTGAATAGCCAGTCGGAGATATTGCATTAAGGGTTCCTTGTTGCCTATCTCATTCAAAACACTGCACACTCCAGCAGGACCCACACAAATAGCTAAACTCCTTTCACAGCTAGCAACAGCTTTCCCGGTTGGTTCACACCAAAATCAAACAGATTTATAGGAGAAAACGAAGGGTGATTTTAAGAACCTGGGGACCTTTTCCCTTCTTCCAAGTGAAGCATTTTTTCCTTAGACCCTGGCTAGGAATAGACCTTGAGGCGGATAATGTGAACAAGTGGTACGGTTCATCGCTGCGCCCAGAGCAGGCACTTACAGCAGTGCAAAGTGTCAGAGTGGTAGGATTTCTACACTGGGACCAATGATGACACAGGGCAGGACCAGTGATTAATTAAGCCTGTGGGGCTTGGAGGCTTTTCAGATCAACTTTCTTTTCTGTCCTTGTTTGGTTTCCATCAGTACTTTGCCTATGAAAATGCTATAGCAGCTCCAAGCCAAGCCAGTTCCCAGCTTAGGGGAAGGTGGCTCTAACTAAAAAAAGCAAAATTCCTGGACCACATTCTGTTGGGACAATTCCTCCAACAAGCTAAGAGATAGCAGAGGCATCATTATGTCACGGTTCCGAAGAGGATGGAGCTCGGCTGTTCTCAGTGGTGGCAGGTGACAGAACAAGACGCAATGGTCTCAAGTTGCAGTGGGGGAGGTCTAGGTTGGATATTAGGAAACACTATTTCACTAGGAAGGTGGTGAAGCACTGGAATGGGTTCCCTAGGGAGGAGGTGGAATCTCCATCCTTAGAGGTTTTTAAGGCCCGGCTTCACAAAGCCCTGGCTGGGATGATTTAGTTGGGATTGGTCCTTCTTTGAGCAGGGGGTTGGACTAGATGATCTCCTGACATCTCTTCCAAGCCTAATCTTCTATGATTCTATTCAGATGAAAGGTGGGCTGCAGTCATTTCATCCCATTCCCTGGAGAAACCCCGTCGAGTTCAGAATTACCACCACCACCACAAGGCTTGAACCCCAAGGTGAGAGGGTGCCGGAGGCAGAACAAAGACCAGCACGGATCACAAGCGACCCACCACCCCTCTGAGGTAGGTAAATATGATCTTTTTGCAGATGGGGAGAGATGGAGGCACAAAGAGATAAATGGAGCTGCCCGTGGTCACAGAACTAGAGAAAGAGCCCAGGAACCCTAGAGTTCTACGTTGGAACCCTGAAACATGTCTACATACTTACATGGCACTTATCACCATGGTTTCTGAGCACCTCTGTCATTGATGGATTCAATCCTCAGAGATGCCTGTGCGGGAGGGGCAGGGCTATTACCTTTCTTTTACAGCTGTGGGAACCAAGGAACAGGGCAGATAAAGTGTCTTGCCCCAGGGAATCTGTGCTGAGCTAGGAACCAAACCAGGTCTCAAGTCCCAGGGCATCCTTCCTCCTTGGGATAATTTCCACTCACAGGTGGGGAGGTCAGTCCTCCGGTATGCACACGCTACTGCAACGCAACCTGACAGCAGCCCAGCGGCCTGCTAAAAACAGTCTGGAAGGAATGTGGACACTGCAGTAAATTCAGGATCCGCTGCAGGCTAGCGGCTCTGGAGGGGCTGTGAGGGTGCATGTTGCTTTGAAAGGCACCCCCAGGATGGGTGCCAAAGAAGGAGAAGGCGCAGCCCCTCTCTGGCTGCTTTCTTTCCCTTACAACAAAAGGGATGGTTCCAGATCTAGAAAGAGAGCAACCTGCTGGGAAGTTGCCACTGGAGATTACGAGGCAGACTGCACTATCCGGAGCAGACGGTGCATCTGGAGACACACGGCCTACAGGCAAGTTTGGACCCACTGCAAGGTAGTGGGAGGACTTACCAGCAAAACAACATGGGATTGAGCTTTGGCACCTGCTTAAATAAAGCCCGGGACTGGCTCCTCGACCACAGACTTCCCTGACATGAGAGCTAGGTCTCCCCAGGGGTGCAGCCTGGGTGAAGCCCCTCTCAGAGACTCCTGAGGGGCCAGCTGGACAGAGTCCCCAAAAGGAATTCCTCTCAGCAGGGACGGCTATCCCTTCATATATAAATTGTGCGTGAGTGGGTGCATAGAACCCTCCACATTATAATGTAAATTAGCATGGATTACATAGCTACAAATTGAACACATCTGGGCCTTTTCAACCTCAGCTTCTGCACCTGTAAAGTAGCACCGTACCACATAACCACTTCTGGGACCGGGGTAAAGGGATGGGCTGGGGCAGTCGCAGGAATTAATCCATTAACTTGCTTTGAGATCCTCAGCTGGAAGCACTCCACACCTTCCCCAGTTCCACTCCACGCCGAACTCCAGACCTCTGCCCAGCAGCCCGTGGGGCAGTGTGGTGTCCGGCTGGCACAGTAACTGGTTGTGAAATGTAGCTGATCCTGGCAGGAGACCAGCTGTTGCTGTAGCATGAAGAATTGAGTGGTTGGGTCTAAAAATCTAACAGGCCAGAGCATCCGATTAGCGGGAGCATCTGCAAACCCCACGGAAGCCAAAGGGGCAGTTCTCAGAACCGGGTTCCTTCTTCTGTGCCTTTGGGGACAAACTGGGTGAGCAGGGAGTTGATTCTCCCCTACCAAATTATGCACAGTCCTGAACTGGGGCCTTGGAGCGTGAGCTCTTCAAGCCAGGGAAAGCCCTTTCCATGTGCAGGTTTCAGAGTAGCAGCCATGTTAGTCTGTATCAGCAAAAACAATGAGGAGTCCTTGTGGCACCTTAGAGACTAACACATTTATTTAGGCATAAGCTTTTGTGGGCTACAGCCCAATTCATCAGATGCATGCAGTGGAAAATACATAGGAAGATATATACTGTGACAAAGTTCCTCATCTATCTTGGTGGGTCCTGCCCTTATTGGCAGATTTTTTCGCCTCAGAGATTCACCATGTGGCTCAGGGAATGGTTCAGAGACCTTCCCCTCTGATAGAAGCCACAGTCCACGTCAATTCCTCCTGTCTGCGCTCAGGAATTAGGAGGCTTGGGGGGAATCTGGGCCCGCCCTCTACTCCAGGTTCCAGCCCAGGGCCCTGTGGATTGCAGCTGTCTATAGTGCCTCCTGGTACAGTTGCACAACAGCTACAACTCCCTGGGCTACTTCCCCCTGGCCTCCTCCAAACACCTTCATTATCCTCACCACAGGACCTTCCTCCTGGTGTCTGATAACGCTTGTACTCTTCAATCCTCCTGGAGCACGCCTTCCCACTCTCAGCTCCTAGTGCCTCTTGCTCCCAGCTCCTCACACGCACACTACAAAATTGAAGTGAGGTCCATTTTAAACCCAGGCGCCCTGATTAGCCAGCCTGTCCTAATTGATTCTAGAAGTTTCTTCTCAATTGGCTCCAGGTGTCCTAATTAGCCTGCCTGCCTTAATTGGTTCCAGCAAGTTCCTGCTCATTCTGGAACTGCCCCTGTTACTATACCCAGGGGAAAGGGATCTACTTAATCTGGGATTAATATATCCGCCTTCTAACACTCTCCTGCATCCATCTGGCCTGACCCTGTCACAATACACACAGAGAACATGAAAAAATGGCTGTCGCCAAGCAACACTAATGAGACTAATTGATTAAGATGGGCTAATTGATTAAGGTGCATGTATCACACCTGGCCCAATGGGGCTCCAACTTGGTTGAAGCCCCTTAGTGTTATTGATAATAAACAATATGATGGCCCACAGGACAGATGCTACACAAGCCTTCCCTTGCTGTTCTCATGCACGTCTCATTAGGGAAGTTAAAAGCATTTCCTCCCAGCCAGTCCTTTTAAGCGTCAGGAATACACACACACGCAGGCAGGAGTCACTCCCCATTAACTCACTGGGCTTGGGACTCTGTCTGCTTCTCCGGGGACATAACAGACCGAGCAGGCACTTTAACCCATCCCCACCGCCTTAGGTCATGCAAACCCTTCCAGCTCCCGGAGCAGAAAGTGACAAGAACGATAAATCCAAGCCAGCTGTCAGGCGTCAGCGCCCTGCTTGCTGTCACCAGCACAGGGCCACGGAGACATGCAGTAGCTGTTCTCCCATTTCCATGGGAAAAGCTGACAAGCAGCCCTTCCGTTTGTTTTGAGTGTGCATATGTCAGGCCAGACGCTGTCACTCCACTGCAGGTACCATTCTGAGAGCTGATTGCCAGGAAAATTAGCCTCAGAACATGCTTGTAAGTCCCTAGGTTATAACTGAAGGGATATTTATTTGCTTAAAGAAACATGAGGCAGATTATTTCCTACTGGGTGAAAGGAAGCTTCATTAGGGAAGTTTAGCAGATTGAACGGGCATTTTATCCTACTAGATACGAATATGATGATCTTGTATTACTCATTCAGTGCCATGGATGTGCCTAGTGATTTGTGGACAAATAAAATTGACAAGTCTATAGATTTGTATAGGCCCCTCCCATTCAAGGATAAAATATATGGAGATATACCTATCTCATAGAACTGGAAAGGACCCTGAAAGGTCATTGAGTCCAGTCCCCTGCCTTCACTAGCAGGACCAAGTACTGATTTTGCTCCAGATCCCTAAGTGGCCCCCTCAAGGATTGAACTCACAACCCTGGGTTTAAGCAGGCCAATGCTCAAACCACTGAGCTATCCCTCCCTCGAATCTGGCCAGCTTCTCAAAGCAGTTTATAAACTTATAGACTCAGACTCTAGGACTGGAAGGGACCTCGAGAGGTCATCAAGTCCAGTCCCCTGCCCTCATGGCAGGACCAAATACTATCTAGACCATCCCTAATAGACATTTATCTAACCTACTCTTAAATATCTCCAGAGATGGAGATTCCACAACTTCCCTAGGCAATCTATTCCAGTGTTTAACTACCCTGACAGTTAGGAACTTTTTCCTAATGTCCAACCTAAATCTCCCTTGCTGCAGTTTAAGCCCATTGCTTCTTGTTCTATCATTGGAGGCTAAGGTGAACAAGTTTTCTCCCTCCTCCTGATGACACCCTTTTCGATACCTGAAAACTGCTATCATGTCCCCTCTCAGTCTTCTCTTCTCCAAACTAAACAAACCCAATTCTTTCAGCCTTCCTTCATAGGTCATGTTCTCAAGACCTTTAATCATTCTCGTTGCTCTTCTCTGGACCCTCTCCAATTTCTCCACATCTTTCTTGAAATGCGGTGCCCAGAACTGGACACAATACTCCAGTTGAGGCCTAACCAGCGCAGAGTAAAGCGGAAGAATGACTTCTCGTGTCTTGTTTACAACACACCTGTTAATGCATCCCAGAATCACGTTTGCTTTTTTTGCAACAGTATCACACTGTTGACTCATATTAAGCTTGTGGTCCACTATGACCCCTAGGTCTCTTTCTGCCATACTCCTTCCTAGACAGTCTCTTCCCATTCTGTATGTGTGAAACTGATTGTTCCTTCCTAAGTGGAGCACTTTGCATTTATCTTTATTGAACTTCATCCTGTTTACCTCAGACCATTTCTCCAATTTGTCCAGATCATTTTGAATTATGACCCTGTCCTCCAAAGCAGTTGCAATCCCTCCCAGTTTGGTATCGTCCGCAAACTTAATAAGCGTACTTTCTATGCCAACATCTAAATCGTTGATGAAGATATTGAACAGAGCCGGTCCCAAAACAGACCCTACAGAACCCCACTTGTTATACCTTTCCAGCAGGATTGGGAGCCATTAATAACTACTCTCTGAGTACGGTTATCCAGCCAGTTATGCACCCACCTTATAGTAGCCCCATCTAAATTGTACTTTCCTAGTTTATCTATAAGAATATCATGCGAGACCGTATCAAATGCCTTACTAAAGTCTAGGTATATCACATCCACCGCTTCTCCCTTATCCACAAGGCTCGTTATCCTATCAAAGAATGCTATCAGATTGGTTTGACACGATTTGTTCTTTACAAATCCATGCTGGCTATTCCCTATCACCTTACCACCTTCCCAGTGTTTGCAGATGATTTCTTTAATTACTTGCTCCATTATCTTCCCTGGCACAGAAGTTAAAGTAACTGGTCTGTAGTTTCCTGTGTATTACTGTATATTAAGCCATGTAACATTTGTGGTGAAGGAGGAAAGACTCTTAATGGGGCGGGGGGAGGGGTGAAGGGAAGGTTAAATATAACATGTTCAACACGGTCACACAGCAAGCGATCAGCATTTTTTTTTAACCAAAACTAAATTTTTCCATGCAAATGTTTTTGTTTTGGTTGAAACACTAAACCTGTTTTGATCAGAATTCAAAATGATCTTGAAAAAATGGAGAATTGGTCAGAAAATCAACAAGATGAAATTCAGTGAAAACAAGTGCACAGTCCTACCCCTAGGAAAGAAAAAATCAAACGAGCAACTACAAAATGGGGAATAACCAGCTTGCTGCCAAGGAGCTGGGGGCCACAGAGGATCACAGACTGAATATAAGCCAACAACGTGACGCAGCTGTGAGAAAGGATATCATCATTCTGGGGTGCATTAGTAGAAGCGTCATATGCAAGACCTGGGAGGTAATTGTCCTTGTCTCCTTGGCACTGGTGAGGCCTCAGCTGGAGTTTCTGGGTGCCACACATCAGGAAAGATGTGGACAAACTGGAGAAAGTCCAGAGAAGAGCAACAAAAACGAGAAAACTTTAGAAAACCTGACCTAGGAGGAAAGGTAAAAAACTGGGCATGGTTAGCCTTGAAAAAAAAAAAAAAAAGACTGGGAGGGTGGGGTGGGGGACACACCTGTCTTCCTCCAACAATCTTCAAATATGTTAAGGGCTTCTTATCAAAAGGATGGTGATCATTTGTTCTCCATGTCCACTGAAGGTCAAGAAGCAATGGGCTTAATCTGCAGCAAAGGAGATCCAGGTTGCATATTAGGAAAAACTTTATAACTCTCAGGGGAGTTAAGCTCTGGAACAGGCTTCCACAGGAGGTCGTGGGATGCCCATCATTGGAGGTTTTTAAGAACAGATTGAACAAACACCGGCCAGGGATGGTCAAGATTTACCTGTCCTGCGTCAATAAATGGAGCGGGACTAGGTGACCTCTCCAGGTCCCTTCCAACCCTACTTTTCTATGATTCTAATGCAAATGTAACCTAAGCTGGCAGCACGGTGCATTGTTCCCCTCTAGTGACTGAACCATGTCAAAGAGCCATTATGGTTCTCCTACTGCGTCCAAGCTAAAGGCACCTGGTCCTTAAACTCAAGCAATCAAGAGGCTCATGTTTTGCAGAACACATAGTCCACTCCTCCAAAGCTGCGAGCACATGGCACTGTCAGAAACAAACCCAGCACACTGAGGGGGCTGCCAATAGTTAGGCTGGTTTCCTTAGGTTTGACTTTTCCCTGGAAATGGTGAATCTCCAACCAATCAGGTATCATGAGCAAATGCAACATCCACTTTCTTGGCTGATGCAGGGATTGAACCGGCTACCTTCAGAGCTAAAAGTGCCTTAGCTGGGGCCGTAACAAGACATATCCCCTCTGGATCGCGCAACACACACTCACCAGTGGGTTTGACAAATGCAGCGTTTGTACTGTAAACCCAGCTGATTCTCACATGGCCGTGTAGACCCTGGACTTTAAGTTGATACTCCATTTACATTGAAAATCAGTCTCTCGCATCAGGTTTAAGCCTCAAATCCCAGCGCACCCTTAGAGTGTTTTTTTGGTTTTGTTTTTTTAAAAACACATGACCAACAATTTGTGTAACTAACAAAGCTGGGCCAATTTTTCACTATGCTTGAATGTTCTAGCTCCATCCCCCCACCCGTCATCTACTTGTGTTTTTTAGACTATAAACCTTCCAGAGGAGAAGATGGCTCTGTGTCTGTAGGGGGCCCTGCACAATGGGGTCTCGATGCCACCACAATACAAATATTTACTATTAGTTGCACTTTTTTTTCTACTTATTTCTCTTACTGGTAACAAGTGGGTTGAGGGGGATGAAAGGAGGAGATGTGTATTTTTAAAAATGTTCATTGCTTTAGTTCATTTCAGATGGTGGTTTTGTGTGTCCGTTAAACTTGCTTAATTTAATCAAGTGCGAGAACCCAGTTTTGATCCATCATTAACACTTATCTTTGTGATCTCTGGGAGCAGATACATTTTTGGCATTGACTGATACTTTGGACCCTAAGTAAGTGGATCCGTTTTTTTCTTTTCCAGTAAGATACAGTTCTTTACATCCTTCAACCTCATCAGTTGGGTCACACAGAATGGACTGGACAAAGCCCTGGAGAATAGATGGTGGGATGGATGGTAGAAGGGATTTTCATGAGCACTCAGCATTGGCCTAACATTGCTCCCATTGAAATGAGAAGTAAAACTCCCACCAATTTCAGTCTCTTTTAGGTAGGTAGAGGGGGTGTATGTGTGTGTGTGTGCGCGTGCGTGCATGTGTGTGCGCCTATGCAAGGCACCGATATATCCTCTTAGGCCACGTCCAGACTAGGAATTAAAATCGATTTTAGATACGCAACTTCAGCTACGAGAATAACGTAGCTGAAGTCGAATTTCTAAAATCGAGGTACTCACCAGTCTGGACGGGGCGGCATCGATGTCCGCGGCTCTCCGCGTCGATTCCGGAACTCCGTTCGGATTGATGGAGTTCCGGAATCGATGTAAGCGCGCTCGGGGATCGATACACCGCGTCCAGACTAGACGCGATATATCGATCCCCGAGCAATCGATTTTAACCCGCCGATGCCGCGGGTTAGTCTGGACGAGGGCTTAGCTTCACACAGACCACTCATAGATCAGACACTCATAGGCCTGGAAGGGACCTCGAGAGGTCATCTAGTCCAGTTCCCTGCACTCAAGGCAGGACTAAGTATTATCCATTACTCAGAGATCTTCCCTTTTGTAGATACCATCGGGCAGTTTGTTGATATTGTTCCACTCTGCCTCCTTTACGTGCCAGTGTAGGCACATTGTAAATACTGTTATCCAGCTTTACTAACCCTGGTCTCCTAAAGGAAGGGGTAAGGGAGGTGTCTCCTCCCAGGGAATTCCCTTTGGTCAGGCCCTACTAGTCTCTGTATCCTGCATCTCCTCCCCTGCACGTCCTTCCTGTGTTCTTCACTCTCCTTCTTAATGGGCTAATTAGCTACCCAGCCCCAATCTGATCTGGTGATCAGGAACTCCTCTTCTTAATCATGCTATTCCCCAGGGCCCTCGCTGGTTAAACAGTGACCCGAGGGCTGGGCCAATTGCTGATTCCCAGCACTCTGTCACAGGCCCCCCATTACCACAAGATCTGAGCCCCTCATAGTCTTTAGTGTAATTACACTCATTACTCCCATGTGAGGCAGGCAGAACCATCACCCCTGTGTACAGAGGGGGAAACAGAGGCTCAGGGAGACTAAGTGACATCCCCAAGGTCACAACAGGGAGTCTGGGGCGGAGCAGGGAATTGAGCCTGGGGCCAGAGGGGACCACTGTGCTCATGTAGTCCGGCACCCTGTATAACACAGGCCAGAGAACTTCCCCAGAATAATTCCTGGTTGAATTAGAGCATAGAATTTAGAAAGACATCCTAGCTAGCTTTAAAAATTCTCAGTGGAGAATCCACCAGAAACCTTGGCAACTTGTTCCGATGGTTAATAATCCTGTTAAAATTTGCACCTTATTTCTAGTCTGAATTTGCTTAGCTTCCACTTCCAGCCACTGGACTCTGTAATATCTTTGCTAGAATGAAGAGCCCCTCTATTGTCAAATTTCTGTTCACCAGGTAGATACGTGTAGACTAAGATCAAGTCACATCATAATCTTCTCTTTGTTAAACTACACAGACTGAGCTCCTTCAGCCTCCCTCTGTAATGCTTGTTTTCCAATCCTTTAACCATTCTCATGGCTCTTCTCCGCTCTCTCCCCAATTTATCAACATCCTTCTTGACGCATGGACACCAGAACTGAACACAGTGTTCCAGTCACCATTGCCAAATACAGAAGTAATATAACCTCTCTACTATTACTTGAGATTCCCATGCATGGATCACATTAGCTCATTTGGCCACAGTGTTTCATGGGGAGCTCACATTCAGCTTTTACCCATCATGAGCCGCAAGTTTTTTTCAGAGTCACTGCTTCCCAGGACAGTGTCCCTCATTCTGTAAGTAGGGCCTACATTCTTTGCTTCTAGCTGGTTAACACTTAGCCATATTGAAACACGTATTGTTTGCCTGCACCCAGCCTACTCTGTAGTAGTGACCTGTCCTCTTCATTGTTTACCACTCCCCCAATCTTTGTATCATCTGCAAACTTTATCTCTGATGATTTTATATTTTCTACCAGGTCATTAATAAAAACGTCAAATAGCGTAGGGCCAAGAATCTGATACTTGCAGCACCGCCATCGGAAACACCTGTTTGATGATTCCCCATTTTCATTCTGAGACTTATCAGTTAGCCAGTTTTTAATCTATTTAATATGTGCCAGGTGGACTTTATGCTGTTTAGTTTCTTAATCAAATGCCTTACAGAAACTAAGTTTATTACACATACAGTGACAGAACTGGAATACACTTGTCGAATCTTACCTCTTGCTGCAATAAGGCCAAAGATGCTAATATAATCACATTGAAAGGACAATGAAGCAAACTGTGCAACACAAAATATCAGCACTGCTCTAACGAGAGGGTAAAACGTCCCATATAAGGTTAATGCAATTCCCCTTCCCTTGATGAACTGGCTCCCATTATGTCAGCTCTGGCTTCAAAAGCTTATTTCAGGTTCGGTATTGTTTTTCCCATCTGTGATCACAGATTTAGTCACAGATGAGCAGGGCTCAAAACACAGAGCCCTTGAAGGCAGCCACTTACTTCAGCTGAAGAGTTGGATCCAATCATCCTTGTATAAGAAAGAAAGATAATTAAAACCACCACTGGATTATTGGTGATTCAAAACCAGGTTTCAACTGACAGTGAACGAGGGAGATGGGAGTGGGGTAAAGGAATGAGTTAAAGGGCTATTGCCCCTCGGGACCAGCATTGTGAAACAGCCCATGAAACAACAGGAAGAGTTTCTATTATCAACTAAGCAGTGGAGTTGTTGTTAGATAAAAACTTCATGTGAATTTTTGAAGGCAGGATTTGCTAATGACCTCCAGTTTAGCAAGAATGTGGCTGGGTGACAAGATGCAACTCCTGTCCCATACCCATGCTCGCTGCTCTCTCACCTTATGTTTCGAATAGCTGCACATCTGAAATGAGCTGCCAGTACAGGATAACTGGGCTTGGTCTGAAATGCGCACTCCAAAGGGGACTGTGTTAATGGGGAGGCTGGGAGGAGAAGTAAAAAATCACTGGGATACAAATGTGGTCAGGTTAGAACCCAGGAGCTGATTTTACACACCCAACAGCATCCCAGCTAGGTGAGTCAGTCACCAAGTGTAGGTCTCACCCCAAAACAGAAACATTGGAACTGAACCAGAGCAGGGCCTGTCTAATCCCGTATTCTGCCTCTGACAGTGGCCAGTACTAGCTGCTCCGGAGGAAAAACCCTTGCAATAGACAATTTTGGGATAAGCTGTCTGCAGGAAAAGCTTCCTTCCAGACCCCAGTAGAGATTCTGCCTGGAAGCAGAATGGTTTATATCCCTTCCAAAGCTCTTGATTGTTTTCGAAGTGTTACTATAACACCATTGGATAGACTTGCTATCCATTGAAATGTCTAATCCCTCATACGAATCCTGGTGGAGGCTTTTGGGTGAGTTTTGGGGAAGGAAGGGTCGGGTTTGGTGGGATAGGTGGAGCCTGAACATCTGCCAAGCGCAGTAGGGCTCAGGCTGAGTGCTTCAGCTTCTCACTGGGCTAGATCAGGAAAAACAGCCTTGAGGTTAAAAGTACTTGCAAAGTATTTTTGAACGATCAGGTCTGTGACCATTTGTGCTTCTTTATGACTGATAAAGACAACCTGAAAGAGGATTTCACCCCCTTCCTTCCTCTCCCCCCCCGCCAAAAAAAAAAAAAGTTCTTCTCTCCTGTTGGCTTTCACCCATAAGAAATATCAGGCCCGGTCTTCTCTGGAGTTCCTGATGGTCCCTGAAGAGAGATTCATTATGGGCTCTCACACCTTAAAAGAAGGGGTGAAGGTGTCACATTTTTAACAGACACACCTGCTCTCTCAGATGTAAATTAGGCATTGGAGAGAAATAAATATCTGACCAAATCCTTCCCCTCTTAAGTGCTCAGCTTTCAGCCTCTTGGGATGTCATAATCTCACCAGTTCTTCAGTCTCCATAGAGTCTTCCAGGGTAGACAAAACCTGAATGTCTAAATAAGTAGGTTTTTTTAACACACACAAAACCCTTTTATTAGGACATCTTTATCTATCAGAAGCACCAAACGGAAGAGCATTAGCCCCTTTCTCCTGCTTTGCAGGTCTCCTTTAAAGCCCAGTACGGGAGTCAGGAGACCCTGGTTTTATTCCTGGCTCTGTCACAGATTCCCTGTGTGACCGTGGGCTAGTTAATTAGTTTCTCTGTGCCTCAATTCCCCTTCTGTGCCAGAGAGATAACAGCACCTGCTTTGATCGCAGCGGGGCTGGGACGCTGAATCCACTCATACTTGTGAACTGCTTTAAGAACCTGGGCTGGAAGGCACTAGAGAAAAGTCAAACTTTACGTTAAAATTCCACTCATTAGGCAAAAATAAAGAGCTCAGGGAGGGAGGAGAAGCTGTGAGTGGGGATAGTATTAGAATAAAGAAAGGTGCAGTGCTAGGTTCAGAAGAGACTATACACTAAAGTGCATTTGCAGCTGGTACCTGGCCTGCATAATGTCTCATTGGAAGCCCTGTGATGAGAATCCAAGGAAGAGGTCAGAAATCCTAGACAGGGGCAGAGATCCCTTTTTCCATCTCAGCAGAGGAGAGTTCTGGTCTCGTATCGGATGGCCCCGAATTACCATCATAACAGCTGCACATCAAATGACAACATCATGGACTCGGAGCAGAGGTTTTTAGCCAGCCGGGCACAAAGAGAAGGGTAACCCGAACCTAGCAGCTAAAGCAAGAGATAAAAGGGCAGATAGGGGAGGCACAAATGCACACAAGTTCCTTGATTCTCTGCTTTCCTCCTTCTCATTAGGCCTCAGGGTCTTTGTTCCACCTGTGAGATTCCCTCCAGTGAATAATACCCATTAGAAATAAATGGGTGATAATGGGTTGAGGTGGGGAACCATGCCAGGATTGCTCGAGGAAATCAAACAAAACCCAGAGATTTTAAAGGATCTCCAATACTGGAACTCACCCTCCCACCCCACATCCCATTATAGTCTGTTAGACACCAACCCAGCAAGGCAGTTAAACACATGCTTAAATGTAAACGTGCTGAAATCCCATTGACTTGAAAGGGACTTTTGCACGTTCAGAGATAAACACATACTTCAATAATCTGTTGAATAGCACAGGTGCTGGAACTAGGGACTCGCAGGGGGGAGGGGGAGTGCTGAAGCACCCCCTGATTTCAAGTGGCTTTCATTTACAGTTCAGTTCAATGGCTCTCAGCACCCCCACTATTCACATTGTTCCAGCACCTCTGCTGAATAGTGGTGGTTTGTGGACTCTCAGAACTTGGAGCAAGACCCCTTGTCTATCAGGCCCTGGAGAGGAATTTAGGCTGACCAGCTGATGGAGGTTATTTGTTGGGCAGCTTGCACATTTCATCAGTCCAGCGGTAGGTCAGTGCATTCCAAAATATTCACCTGTGGTTTGTACATTGCAGAGGGTTTTAAGAGTCCTAGAGCTGCTGGGATGGGGATCAAACAAAACTAAATCTGAAGACAGAAAAAAATCTCAGACATTAGGAGGACAAAATACAGAGCTGGCACCTGTGGTGAAGAGTGACTGCATAAAGACAGCTGGCCACTTCTTCCTCATCAGACCCTTGGCATGCCTCTGGACTCACACCTGCTAACTGCAGTGACAAAAAAGGTTTGGGCTTCCTCTCACCCTGTTGACCTTGCAAAGCCTGAAGGACGTTGTTGAGGGTAAGAACTGAGCAAGATTCAAAGAGGGATTGAACATTTATACAGCTAACAAGCACATCCAGAGGTTATAATAGTGAATGCTGAGGAGTATGGGAGGGAGACAAAACCTTGTCTATCAGGGCTTAAACCAATCTCTCGCTATCAGAGCCCAGGACAAGACCTTCATTAGGGTAGATTTCCCCACAACAGCTACTGCAGGATTCTTATGCAGCTGGTGCTGGCCACTGTCAGAGGTGGGATACTGGGCTAGGTGGACCTTGGGTTTGATTCAGTCTGGAAATTCTTATAGGTAACAGAGACTGAACTGGATTCTATTCTGGCTCATGCAAACCACAGCCAATCTATATACATTCAGCCAGTCCATAAAACCATGTGGTAAATGTAGGGGGTCTGTACAGTCTGTAGCTGGGCTAGATATCCACCGACGGCAAAAGTTATTTTCTTCCAAGACGAAGGGCGGAATGTATGGCAGCCGCAGGGCACACAGCAACACGTGGATTGCTGGGTGGGCTCCAGCCAGCGGCACTGAGCTGAGAGGAAGAGGATCGTGTGAGTGCGGGTTCCCCTGGGTCAGGCTGTGCCATAGGAGTGATGGTGCAGGTTCTGGTACAAGGACAAGCCTGTGAATGCTGCCAGAGGAAGGCTGGTCCCATGATTAGGATGCTAACCCGGGACTTGGAAGACCCAGGTGAGTATGCAAAATTAACCCCATGCCAGCAAGCTCCTGCAAACACGTCTCCCGGGCCTCAACTCAGTCTTGTCTAGGGGGAGTTTGAACTCAGAACTGTGTCTTCTGAACAGCAGCTGTAGCTAGTTATTTGGACAGCCACGAAACAGAGGACAATGAGCAGGCCTGGAATTGCATTTCACCAGCATCCAGGTGATACTGCAAGTCTGATCTCCTGACCATCTCTCCCAGCAGCCTCCACACACAGTGAAGAGGAGAGACAGAACGGAAGCCATCCCCTCCGTGAAGCACTCTGTATGAAATTCACTCACAACTCATGCAGTCAATTGCTTGGTGATCAAAGTTAACGGACACACAGAATTTCAGCACGTTTAACCAGATTTATATGATGTATTATTTAATAGAAGTTACAATAGGATAAATGTACAGTTGAAATCAACATGCTAATTTCTAATGCATTTTAATCTGTAAACCATGCAGTCCATTTTTAATCAGTAGCTCCGCTAGAGAGTTTTAAGGAAAAAACATGTTCCCTTTAAAGTTAAACCTAATTTACTAAGTATTCCCCTTATTGTGCAACGACTTGTGCAAAAAAAGCTGTTTTCACCACATTAGGTTATAAAATAAATCTCTGCTCCCACCCCCTGCCCATAAAGGCAACACGAGCAGCCAGTGGACACTGAGGGGTGCATGTGGGGGGGGGCAGGATATAAAATCAGAGGGACAAGCAAAACTAGAAAGCAATTCAGTGCAGATGTAAATCTTGATTAAGTAGAAGCATGACCTCACTAAGTGCAGAATGGTCTAGACAGAAAGGTCTGCAGGGCTGTCCCTTTAAATTCAGAGCAGTTGGAGGGCAGGCGTAGAGTCACATTGGTATGAATCTCAGTTATGCCAAGGCCCCTTTACACCACACTGGCAGCTTATAAGGGCCTTATTGTAAACGAGAATCAGGCGTGTGTCTAACAAGGGCAAAGGCGGGACCAAGGGGACACCTGGAATAGCTGCATCATCTCAGCTCCTTGTGATTAAACCCAGCTGGAACCAGGGTTTAACCCATGACTAGCTAACAGCATGTTGATCACAACCACAATCAGCGTCGGGTCAGCTAACTCGACTCTTTACACTCATGTTATAACCTAACATTTTGTGGTTAGGACCAGGCCTTGGATGGGAGGGATCAGGTAAAAAAAACCAAGCAGCAACAGCAAGTGTCTTCTGCCGTTTAAACCTATGAAACAGGTGTGAGGTGTAGTCTCTGTTGATCCCTTAGTCTAGTGTTTGTTGAGTGAGCACTTCACCCCCTATATACACAAATGCAGATATCCACAGAATCATACCACTGTAAAACACAAAACTCATGAAAAAAGCTCAGAGTTTGCAACATGGAGGGTCTTTCCCACCTTGAATTCAGTAATTAGATGGTTTCCCTTTGCTTCCCAAGATTTGGGCTAAAACACAATTTACACCCCATCGCTGGACGGTGAGCAAGGGCGTTTTGGTATCCCAAGGGCATGTAGAAACTGGTCCTGAAAGTGAGGGGGAGTAAACGAAACCTTGGAACATGTTCTTCTTTGATGAGGTGTTTGCCTAATAGAACTGGCCCAGCCCATGGGTGGGATAAATGGAAAATAGCCTCCTTGCAAGTGCTAGTACTGGAAACAACTAGAAAAAGCCGGGCAGTGACGACTTAAGAGGAATTGCAAAGCTAGGAAAGAAACGATCTAGAGATACAGTAATGGCAAAGTGAAGATAAATGTGGCAGAATTGGTCGCTGCTTGAGAAAAGGAGTTGCCCCTCTGCCCCCTTTAATCAGCAGAGTTTTGGGAGCTGAAAATAACTCCCATTCCCAAAACACCATTGCTTGCCCATTTTCCCCTCATTTAAGTCTGGTGCTGAGATAAACGATGTTACACTCAGAACGGCTTTGCCTTGGGGTTGGAAATTAAATTCTGATTTGTTGACGACAACTCATTCCAACTGAACCATCGGAAAGGGAACAGAAGTCTTTGAAGGCCAAGATTATTGATCCATGCTAGCAGATTTTGGATGGGGTACCATCCCCTCCCACCCACACATCCATCCATCCATGGAATCTTTGGCTGTACTTGTAATGCCTCCATTTAAGCATCAGCTTTGAATGTGACTCAGTGTCCCATACTTTTAGAACTGGACAAAAATGTCCCATATATCAGATCTGACAGTTGTTAATGCAGTCATTTTTGTATGTGCACAGACAGCCTAGCTTTTAGCAAACACTGAACAATGCAATGGACAGCTTTCCCACTGGAGAACAGGACTGGGGTCAGATTTAAAACAAAGTGCAAAACTGCTAAGAGCTTTTGTGACTTGAACTCCAGCACTAGAGAATGAACACCCACCCACCCACCTCCCTACGCACTGGTACAATGTGTCTGTAAGGTAGTGCATTAAATACAAAACATATTCCCAATGCATAGGCTGTCAGAAGCATGTCACCTAAGTTTACAAAGAAGATACCTGGGTACGTCTCAGGAAGCGGAACAGTCTTCAACTGGTGCTTAGACATCTTTGCAGGGGGGAAAAATAACCCCGTCTTCTCTAACATGACTTAAAAAACCGAAGGGCTGTTCATATATGTACATGGGTATATTAATAGCAGTATTGTTTGATTTGGGAGGCACGGGTCTATCGTTAAAGTGGTGGGTTCTGCTCCTGCCCCCGTCTTGTGCATTTATAATAATCGTTCCCTCGTAAGCTCTACCATTCGTATCAGAGGATACAAATCATTAGTAAGAGAGTTAGAGGGGATTTTAAATGTCTTCCAAAGCTTTTTAAGCAATCTGTTTAAAAGATTAATTTTATTTTGAAGGGATGGGACTGCATCTCTTGGAACAAAAAGTTAATTAGGAACAGAGCACCAAAATTCAATTTTTCATCCCCGTTAAGTGACTTGTGGTTAGGAGTTTGACCTCCCGAAATCAGAGACTCTCTGAATCTCCAACTTGGCGGGGGCTGCTTTCCCAGCAGAAACTCCTCAACGCCAGAGCCAGTTTACATGATCCTGGTCCAGGCATTTTGCATGGCCTGTCCAAGCAGCATTCATTTCCTAGCTTTTTAAACTCTGTGCAGGCCACTGTACTCCTCTTTAAATTAAGCTTGGTGGAGACAGGACAGAGCTCAGCTTCAGGTCACGGAAGGTTCGGTGCTGGCTGGGGTCACGGCTGAAAGGTTTGGCTCAGGGATTCTGTTTACTTTGTTTTTTATATTAATTAGGCACCAAGTGGAATCTTTCAGTGGAAAATGGAGCCTACACCTTGGAATAATTCTGAATTTTAAAGCCTGAAGTATGAGTTTAACAGCTGGCGGCTTTTCTCTGCTAACACCTACTCCAGCATGGTAACCCCTCCCCTAGCTATCAGCCTGAGCTACACATTTGGGGGTGTTTCCCACTCTCTCGTTCCCCCCCTTCCACCCCGCTTCCCATCATCAAACAAGGAGTGGAGAAAAAATAATCACCACCAGCAAAATCTACACCTTGCCCAGCAGCAAAGTCAGTGGCTGACAAACACGACTAAAAATTGTGTTTGACAGTCTCTCCTCCTCCTAATATAAAACTGGAAATGCCAGAGCTTATTTGTCATGCTTGCTGATGCTCATTTATACTGTTGCCAGCAGCTGCAGCAGCATGAGTCCGAAGGATTTTAAAGTGCTCGTTACTATTTATGGCCCTTAAGTGCCTTGTGGACTCAAATCTCTCCGATTTTTTTCAGCACGGGGCTGCCATGGGGTTTTGATTTTTTTTTTTAAACTTCTATGTTTATTTTAATGTGGGAAGTTTCTCTCGTATCTGATGCATGTTTGCGTCTCAGTCATGTGCCCCCCTCCTGCGTCCAAGTAGAATCCCTCTTCACAGCCCTGCAGAATGTGACAGAAGCACCACAGAAGGCAAGAACCTGCCTTTTCCATTTGTGGGAGGAGTAAATCACATCTATGTCCCCTTGTGTTTGATACTGATGGGACAGAGCTTTGCAAGAGTACTGGGAACTGTGACTGGCGAGGTGTCTGCTGACACTTCCTGGGTTTGCTAAGAAACCAGGCCTTCTGGCCCTTACACTAGATTTTCAAAACAGATCTGCTTTTTCCCTTTTTCAGTAGCTAAGAGGAGTTTTCACTGTAGGCTGTCTTGTCCCAGAAGCTTGTGAATTCTCCTCTTGCACTGAGCAGCACCCTGAAACCAGAGATGCTGCAGATTCTCCCCTGGAGACAGCACTGTCCATCTAACTGCTGCAACCAATGACTCACAAGACTTTGCAGGTGGGGTGGGTTCAGGACACTCAGACTCTCAACTGTTTTCATCAAGTCAGGTGAACCCAGGGGCTTGAGGAGTCTGCATACAACATCTTCTTGGCACGGGAGAAGCTGGGTTTGCCGGCTCCACCTTCACAATCTCGTTGGTCACAGTACAAATTTCTATGTTGAAATATAAAGGAACGGGCAGAGCACAGAACTCCTTGCTGGCAGTTTGGAGCACGACCAAATGTAGCATTTTAGAGCTAGCATAGAGTCTGAATGGGGAACCAGTCCAGTTCACATCTGTGCCCCCCATGTTGAGGAAAGCGTTTGCTCGCAGAGCAGTTCTTTGGCTTGCAGATCCCTTCAGCTTGCTGCTGCAGGTCCCTTTCCACCCACGCCAATTTCCAATTCACCCATGTCGCTTTCACCATCCTTCAGAACCTGTGTTTTGGAGGCATTTTTAAGCTATATTCAAAAAGAAAACACAAGGGAAATGCCAATATACAACCCTCCCAAGTATTAAAAAGACCTCGCATACTTATCCCATCACTTGGATGTAGCCAGTAGCAGAAGTTCGCTGCTTACAAACGTGGCTATTGACATTCAGGCCAAGTAACACGTACCCTTATAAAAAACGCATGGCTGAGGAACATTGGAAAAAATCGTCACTAGGAAAGACAAATAAAAAATAACCTCCTGGTCCACCCTGTGCTTAAATACGTATTGGACAGTGGCACCAGCACTGTAGTCAGAAAATGCAGAATCAGCACGCGTGGTCGAAAGGAAGAGGGACTGAACGCGGCCTGGAGAGCCAGCCATCACCTTGCAAATTACAGACAATTTGCATTGTGCATCGTATTTAAACAAGTTCCGTCACCTGCATGATATGAAGACTTGAGGGAGAAAGAGGTTAACACTAAATCTCTCTCTGAAGGCTAGAAAAGATGCATTGGCTTCTTCAAAAAATAATTGTGGTGAGAATAAAAACAACCGAACTAATTTAAACCAATGTAAAAAAACAGACAAACCCTGTACGAAGTTTATGGTAGGTGTTGAAGCAGCGATACTGATGTGGTTATGTATACATGAAAGATCTTAATGGCTCCCTGTAATGGTATTAGTTTTAGGCAAATCTGGAGCTTGGCATGCCTACTCCTACAGAAAAGGGACTCTCTATCACTAGAATATTTTTGTATCGGGATTTGATATTAAAGAGGGACCCACAAGATGTGTCCCCCCCCAGAGTAGTTACAGTCTAGTAGGTAAATACAAGGTAAGGGCAAAGTCTCCTCTATCAGGCAGAGTGGATTTCTCTGCTAGCATACATTCTGTACATAAGCACTCCCATTGGCTTCAGTGGGAGTCTTATGCAGAGGAGGAGGGAGGAATATGGAACAGATACTTGCTACAGACAAGAGAGGAGAATTTTGCCCTTAGGCACTTTTTACCAAGTGGATATTTGAGACTGAATATTCAGCGGAGTGCTCTTGGAGTCCCATGTGACTCAGGAGTGCCCAGAAGTCTGTTCAGATCTCCACCAGAGTTATGGTAGTAACAGCAGTACCCTGCGTTCTGCAGAAGTCTGTTTGCTCAGCGCTCCCCACAACCTAACTACAGTCACTGGGATGTCCCTCCAAACATTCGGAAAGGGGGAAGACGGGAGACAGCGTCAAACACAGTTGCAGAGAAAGGCAAGATTGTGGCACCGTGTCCTCACGCTGTTTGCAGAGTGTTGGTTTTCTTCCCTGCAAAGTTAGCATCACAGGACTATGCTGAATCACAATGAAGCGACAGCCCAGTGCAAACTTGGCACCGCAAAGTCAGGCTATTGGAGCAGTATTATTCTGTGGCTCTCTCCAATCCCATTTGATGACGATGTAGCTCTCAAGCTCTTTCAGGTAGTGTCTTTGCAAAAGACAACAGCAGCTCCTAAAGAGTTATTCCAGATTACAGCATCCAGGTCCAGTTACAGACCTGATGGATCTGTTTAGTGTCCTTCTCCTGCCAGGAGTCTGCAGACTAAGGATGAAGTTAGCATGCACATCAACAAAACAAAGTGAATGGTTTTGCATTTGTTTGCCCTCCCTTCCTAAATACACCCAACACACTCATCTGCATTACAAGCTCACAAGCCGTACTCTTTCCATTTGCAAAGGTGGAGCCGAGCTACAGGAGTGGAGGAAAAGCATCGGAAACCACAATGCTCCCTACATTTTTTTTCTGCACTTGAATAACTTAACAAAAGAAAAGTCAAATGGATTCTCTGAATTTGGTTACAAAAAATCCTTGGGGCATGAACTTTTATCTCAAGTTTCAGCCTTTACGGTCAAGTTATAAACCCCTGAAAATAGGAGCTTATAGTGGGAAACCATGACCCCACCCTTCACTGCAGCAGTACAAACAATGCCGCAATATCACCATTTGATTATTCGTCTAGCAACATTTTTTCATAAGGGTCGGTTCCATGAATACTATACATGTGAATAAAAAAATACATATATTCTCTTTAAACAGGAATCCCAAATGCAGGCGCATGGAGGCTGCAGTGCAGAGATTAGCACTGTCCTGAAATCCCAAAATCCCATCCCAAGCAGCTGACTACCCTCACAAATGGTGGCTGTTGATCAGACTTCGGAGCTGTTTAGCCACAGTGTCTATCAGCTTCTGCTTGTCCCTCTCATTCTTCCGGAACTGCGCAAAGACATTGTTCTTACGGCTGGTATCTTTCATCCTGTGCAGAGTGGAAACAACCAGTCAGATTACTTCATCTCATACATCACTGCTAGGTACCCTACCTCAGAAAAACCTCCTACAGAACAGCAAGTCTGCGTTTCCCTAGGCCAGGAGTCAGCAACCTTTCTGCAGTGGCAAAAGGTCCCCTGGCACCTTATAGAGCAAAAGATGTATTGGAGCATGATCTGTTGTGGGTGAACGCCGACTTCGTTGGATGCATGCACCCACGAAAGCTCATGCTCCAATACATTTGTTAGTCTATAAGATGCTACAGGACTCTTTGCTGCTTTTACAGATCCAGACTAACATGGCTACCCCTCTGATACTTTCAGAAGTGGTGTGCCAAGTCTTCATTTATTTACTCTGATCTAAGGTTTTGCGTGCCAGTAATACAGTTTAACATTTTTAAAAGGTCTCTTTCTATAAGTCTAAAATATATAACTAAACTATTATTGTATGTAAAGTAAATAAGGTTTTTTAAATGTTTAAGAAGCTTCATTTAAAATTAAATTAAAATGCAGAGCCCCCCGGACTGGTGGCCAGGACCCGGGCAGTGAGAGTGCCACTGAAAATCAGCTCGTGCACCGCCTTTGGCACGTATGCCATAGGTTACCTATCATTGCCCTAGGCTTTCAAGGACAGCTGTGTTCATACAGTAGTTTAATATCTGACACATCCACAGTAAGGTGACACTCTTATACTGCCAGAGAGATAGTAGATGATCTAGAAGGTCTTTCCCATCTCTGGCTTCTACGCTCTGGGTGCAAACAAGGATGTACAAAGCCAGCACCCAATACCATGCTCAGGCATTCCACTGCACAAAAACGTCTACAGATTTGTTCTTTAAACTGTGCAGTCACAAAAAAGAGCCCATCTCATGGCAGTATGTTAATTTATGTGGCACCTTAATGCCAAACCACTGTCTAGGTTTATGTTATTCTATTCTGCGCTGGTTAGGCCTCAACTGGAGTATTGAGTCCAGTTCTGGGCACCGCATTTCAAGAAAGATGTGGAGAAATTGGAGAGGGTCCAGAGAAGAGCAACAAGAATGATTAAAGGTCTTGAGAACATGACCTATGAAGGAAGGCTGAAAGAACTGGGTTTATTTAGTTTGGAGAAGAGAAGACTGAGAGGGGACATGATAGCAGTTTTCAGGTATCTAAAAGGGTGTCATCAGGAGGAGGGAGAAAAATTGTTCACCTTAGCCTCTAATGATAGAACAAGAAGCAATGGGCTTAAACTGCAGCAAGAGAGATTTAGGTTGGACATTAGGAAAAAGTTCCTAACTGTCAGGGTGGTTAAACACTGGAATAAATTGCCTAGGGAGGTTGTGGAATCTCCATCTCTGGAGATATTTAAGAGTAGGTTAGATAAATGTCTATCAGGGATGGTCTAGACAGTATTTGGTCCTGCCATGAGGGCAGGGGACTGGACTCGATGACCTCTCGAGGTCCCTTCCAGTCCTAGAGTCTATGATCATCCAGTTCCCTTTCCTTTTCTTAGATCTATTTTGCTGTGTCCATGTAAACTCTTATTACGTGATAAATGGCAATACTGCAACGCAACTGCACAAGAGTCAGGAAATTCAGAAATCTGGAATTAAGCGTATGGCGTTAACTTTTACAACTTAAAATATACATCACATGTGGCTGAGTTTCACAGCATCTGTGAGCCCACCAAGTTCCTGATTTGTGAGTTAAAAGATTATGCAATTTTACACACTGGTGGAGTTTCTGCATTGGCTTCTCTGATTTTGGGATATGTTCTTGATGTCTGTATTTTTATTAAAAGTCTAAATATGAAAACAAATCACTTTTATTTGTCTCAGCATCTTCCCTGAGGCCATGTCTACATCTAAAATTTTGCAGCGCTGGTTGTTACAGCTGTATTAGTACAGCTGTATAGGGCCAGCACTGCAGAGTGGCCACACTTACAGCAACCAGCGCTGCAAGTGGTGTTAGATGTGGCCACACTGCAGCGCTGTTGGGCGGCTTCAAGGGGTTTTGGGGAAGGCGAGAGCAAACCGGGGAAGGAGACCAGCTTCGCCGCGGTTTGCTCTCGCGTTCCGCGAACCACCCTGCAAACCGCAGGGAAGGAGACCTGCTTGCTCGGGGGTTCGGCGAACGCGAGAGCAAACCGGGGAAGGAGACCAGCTTCGCCGCGGTTTGCTCTCGCGTTCCCCGAACAAGCAGGTCTCCTTCCCTGCGGTTTGCAGGGTGGTTCGCGGAACGCGAGAGCAAACCGCGGCGAAGCTGGTCTCCTTCCCCCGGTTTGCTCTCGCGTTCGCCGAACCCCCGAGCAAGCAGGTCTCCTTCCCTGCGGTTTGCAGGGTGGTTCGCGGAACGCGAGAGCAAACCGCGGCGAAGCTGGTCTCCTTCCCCGGTTTGCTCTCGCCTTCCCGGAACCACCCAGCAAACCTCAGGGAAGGAGACCTGCTTGCTCGGGGTTCGGGGAACGCGAGAGCAAGCCGGGGAAGGAGACCAGCTTGATTACCAGAGGCTTCCTCAGGTATGCTGGGATACCTGCTTATTCCACGGAGGTCAAGAAAAGCGCTGGTAAGTGACTATACTTGATTACCAGCGCTGGATCACCAGCGCTGGATCCTCTACACCCGAGACAAAACGGGAGTACGGCCAGCGCTGCAAACAGGGAGTTGCAGCGCTGGTGGTGCCCTGCAGATGTGTACACCTCCTAAGTTGCAGCGCTGTAACTCCCTCACCAGCGCTGCAACTTTCTGATGTAGACAAGCCCTGAGATGCTGGGATCTCCAACTGTGTCAAAGAGAAGGAGAGAAAATAATTGTGGGTCAGAAAGCGAAAGAGATGCAGCTACATTTCTTCCAACTTGTGGAGGTCCAGATTCATGCATGCTTGTATAGGCACACGTAGGGGGCACTGTGCTTGGCTACATGGTTATTGGCAGAGCGTATAACATTGGAGGCCAGTGACAGCTAAAGTAGGCAAGCAAGGTTGACAAAAAGTGTCACTCCGAGCCCATTTACAACAGCTGCTGGAGATGGCAAGGTACTGGATTCAAAGCAGGTAAGGATACTCTGTGTGTCAAGCTGGAGGTGTAATTTCCAGTGTGAGGAGACATACCTAAGCTAGTTCAGACTGAGCTAGTGCGCTAAAAATAGAAGTGTAGCCGCTCCGCGTACGATCCCATCTAAGGCTCTAGGTACATATGCAGGGGACTAGACACCTTAACTAACATCCAGCCTGCTGGCCTCAAAAAGCCACCACTGTTTTCTGATAACACCATTGTTTGTAACTTTTTTCTGTTGTTTTTTAATCAGACCTGTCAGAGGTAATTATCCTTGGGGAAGGTGCACACATTTTCAGACCTGGATCCCTAAAATTAGGCAAAAAAGGAATCTGCTTTTCAGAAGTGCTAAGCTCCTTTTTAGCTGTCTAAACATGGATTGAGGTGTCTAGCTTTGAGCACCCAAATGGGGAAACAGTGATATTAGTCCCTGGAAAAATTTGCAGTTTTCCAAATTAGAGGCTTTTGAGTTATCCAATCAGAAAACAAACCTCTTGAAACACCTCTGACAGATAAAAAAATCCACTATGTTCTCATGCTCCAATCTCACAAAAAGAGTGGAATCTGAAACATTCAAAACACCACAAACCTTGGAACTATTAACTACCTTTATTCCAAAGGTAATTATTTGCTAAAGTTGTAAATGCCTGAAGACAGGGGCTTACAGTGGGAGTGCTTTTTAACTATATAGCTTGTGACGATTTTACTCAGCAAAACAAATGCTTTAGTGCACATCTTAAAAGAAAGTGTATGATTGCCGGATGCACCATGACATTAACCAGGGAGTGTGTACACGATGGGAGATGATGTTAGTGTTGCTAAGTGCTACAGGAGACGATATTTTTAATGCTACAGATTTAACGTTTTGAAGTTTTATTTAAAATAATAATTAGCACTTATATTAGCACCATACTTCTTCAAAGTGTCCAAGGGGGCTCAGAGTGATTGCAGACAGACACCTTGCATGGCTCCAACTGCGGGATCAGGGCCACAATGAGTAAAATGGATAAAACGCTGACTGAGGCAAAGATAGCTAAGCTCAAGCTCTTACATTTGGGGCTGGATCCAAACTTTCTGAAAAGCTGGATGTTACCAGATGGGATTATTTCCCCAAAGATTTCAGAAAACTACAGAAACTGAAGGTGTGTCCATGTATAATCCATGCCCGGGACTGAACAGAGTAACGACAGTGCATTGTTCTAAAGTATGGCAGAATGCAGCCCTCTGGAAGAATATTACTTGAGTTTACTAGATGACATGGAGTATAAAGAGGTATGCCATAGAAAGAAAACATGCACTTTTGGAGATGGTTGAATTTTTATATTTTGATTACTGTTTGATATGATAATACAGGTTTTAATCCTGCCATCGGTACTGGGCCAACAGACCTGTGAGCCTGCACAGATTCTGACTGATGTCAACTGTAGGATTGGAGTCTTAGATGTCTGGTGTATAATGTAATTAACTCTGATTCCAGCAGCTGTGTAATATTATACTGGGACCTTTGGATGACGTGCATCTATTGCTGATGCAATACGATGCTATTTTGCTTTGCCATGGCAATCTCTACCTAGAAAAATGACAAAGCAGCATTGTAATGATTTTTTTTTAAACATCTGTGCATTCCTTTGGCAGTTTTATCTGTATTCAAAACATTGTGGGCAGTAAAGCTTATTTAAACTGGGCGCCTGCACTACCACTTGTATGTGGCTGGATTTCTTTCCTCTGGACATAGATTTGAATCCATAAATTGAAGCACATGGGCTTGTGTAAACTACGTGACTCATATTAACCCATGCATACAAAGTAATTTCACCTCTATCTGGCTAGAAAAATCTAATCATCTTTTTTTAAACCTTTCCATAAATTCTAAGGGCCACATTTTTTATTTTAAATGTGTATTCTAGGCTCCCAATCATGCCTGAGGGTTCACACCAGCACTGAGGGCAGAGTTTGGTCATAACTATGTGTTTTCACTCAATCTCATGTGGTTAGGCATCAGTGTTCTGGAGAAATTGCTGAATTCATGGGCCAAGTCCATTTCAACATTAGGCTGCAGAAAATTCCATAAAGAATTTTGGTTGAGGGTTGTACTCTAGCATGCAAAAAAGCAAACAGTACTTCAGGAATTGTAAGCTCTTTGGAATAAGGACTGTCCCTTTCATGATGTGTCTGCTCAATGCCTAGCACAATGGGGGTTATAGGTACCATCATAATAGAGTTAACAACCAAAACAAAGAAAAGTTAAACTTGGTCCCCATCCCAGCCAACACCATCTCAGATTGAGACAACTTCTGTTGAAATGAATCCATAAAAAAGCCACACAGGAAAAGCTCCTCTTTTAGTCGTATTTAGTGCATTTGAGACGATAATGTTACAGAGGGGAACAGTTTCAAAGAGAGCTTGCATTTAGATCGTTTAGTGCTCCACTTAAATCAAACAATAAAGGATTCATTGCAAGGTGAACGTAAAAGCCCAAACAAGCAGCATACTTACACTCACGATATCCTATAAAAGAGGTGAGATTAGGAAAAGAGATAATCATGAAAATAAGTTAAAAAATTAACCAGCAGATCAGACTGTCCTGTTGGCAAAGCTAGTTACGTTTAGGTATGGCCGCAATTCTGGTCTCAATGTCTGGGGGAGGAGAGGAAATGTAGACACGTAAAGTCAATGACTGGAGTTCAGTGTGGAACTCCTCACGAGTCACTGAGACAACATACACTTTGGAAGCCATTGGGACAGTGGTGCAAGATGGAGTCTGTGCTACATTATACACAGAGTCCACAAGGTGTGTCTAGAGTCTGATGGGGGTGTAAAAGAGGCTGCGGAACCAAGCACCTGAATGTCAGCATGAACCTTACAAGTTGAGGTATGTGCCAAGCCATTTGATGCACTGGGGTGTGCCTGGCAAACCAGCTGGACACGTGAAACTCACTTTGACTAGATCAAAATAAGGCAAGTCCCGTGACACTGGCAGGTGGAATTATTTGCTGCGGCTTTTTGAAACAAATACTCGATATGGAAGACTGATGTTCAAATGCTGCATGGGTGATATGGAGACATGGGTGAGGTGTGTGCCAAGCGTAAGGAGCTCCCCTCCCATGGGTTTCCAGCTAGGCAGACTAATTCCCGACTGACCAGGAAGTGGATTCCTCACTTTCCATCAACTTCAGTCACTTAATTTACGTGCACCTTGCAGCTCCCACTTGTCCAGCACTTTGCCTGGGGTAAACTGCATCTTGCTAAAGCACTGCTGTTGCCACAGTGTGAACCAAGCCTTTTATGCAAACGATTATTACCAGGCCATGAATAACACTCAGCATCTATGTACAAAGGACTTGACAAATTTTAATTAACCCTCGTTTTACTGATAAACGGCCACAGTACAATTCTGTGCGGAATTAGCTACTCCCACCCATATGATGTCAGGATGCATATTTTTTGAGGCTTGCTGGCGAGCAGTTGAAGGGCCGTGCGAAGCAAGATGCAGAAATAATACAGCCTTCGACACGCTGGGGGTATTATGAAAATAACACTAAGGCATCAAAGGTGAATGTGAAGCCTAACATTGGTAACCAGCAATTTTCAACACTTAAAAATCTCCGCCTAAAGGTACCTAAGGGAGGTGGGGTGACCAGCATTACTGGATTTAGTCACTTGGAGCTACCTACAACTGATGAACAAGGGAAGCAAAAGGTGCTTTCTCTTCATGCTGCCCCAGATCTTTGGAAGTATTGTGTCTAAAGACAAACCTCAAGGCATAGCCACTTGGGAGCTCTGTCCTGCTCCCACAACTGAGCTCTTTGGATCCCTAGTGTGAAACTGTCAGTCTTCTGTAGCAGGGTGCTGGTGCAAAGGCACCTAATTAGCCCCTGCTCAGCCAGCCCCAATCAGAGGAAATAGATTGGGGCTGGGGAGAAGCCTGGTGCCTGGCCATTAGAACTGGCTGCACCTACAGGCCTGAGAATTCATGGGTTATAACGGCTGGCTGGCAGCCAGAAGAGGAGGGAATGGCCAGGGGAAGGTCAGTCTCTGGGCTGAGGGCAGACTCTGTTTAGGAGAGGAGATTATCAGGCTTGCAAGCTCTGTACATAACATTGGTGGTGGGAGAATGTTGTGTAAATAAAGCCACGGGTGCTGCATAACTAGAAACCTCTCTGAGCTTTATTGGGGCAGCCAGTGGGCCCCAGGAAGAGATGTGGGCAGAGGACTTGTCACATCTTCCCTACAGGGTCATTGCAGTAGACTACTTTTGGTGGCCACATCAGACACACACATATACAGTGGAAACTACTTATAGTGAACTATGAGGAAACTCTGCTCAGAGTAAAGCAGAATGTGTGTCCCAATTAAAAAATATATCAGTATAAAACCTACATAGAATAGAAATTGCTTCAAGGCATGATGATACGTAGAATGCAGCTCCAGTTAGTGTGAAATAGAGGGACTGGCAACCAGAGGGACTCTTCCACTGTCCACACCAGACTGACCCTTTGAACGTAGGCATATGAGCTACTAAGTAATTTTCCGCTTACCTGAGATCAGCACAGAGTAGGCAGTGTGAATAATGAAATGCACTGCTGGAAACACCCTTGCTTGTTAAAGCAAGTACAGCAGCTGAAACCATCAAAAGAATGTCTTGAGGCATACTCACTTTTCCAGTAGGATAAGGGCTGTCGTTGGGTTCACACGAAGATATTTGCATGTGGGTTGCCCGTAGTCAGCCAAATACGTTGACCAGTCCCACTGGATGAACAGATCTAGAAGCTGCAACAAACAAACAAAGCCAACATGCGATGAATACATTTTTTTTTTTAAAAGATCAGAGGGTCTACCTAAAAGCTACCAAGGGATCAGGCTAGCAGGATTGCCTGGAGAAGAATTTAAAAAATGCTTTGCAAACGAGTTAATTTAGCTTCACAGCACCCCTAGCAAGCTTGGTAAACACTCCCTCCATTTTACAGAGGGGAAACTGAGGCACACAATGGTTAACTGACTTGCTCAGACTCACAAAGCAAGTCAGTGCCAGAGCCAGGAATAGAAACCCAGTGTCCTGCTACCATAATCACAAGACCATCCATATACAGATGTTACAGTCATATTAAGTTCCTCCCTTCTTCAACTACATTACCTGATACTTCATTTGAACTGTGCCAAGGAAGATATTTCCAGCCACACACATTAAAGAGTAGAGCTAGGTGAATAACTGGTTTTTCAGTTCATCCAGGAAACCGAAAAATCAGGGAAAAATATTTGGTTCTGAAATGTTTGGAATTTGTCTGCAAATTGGTAGGGCCAGCAAATAGGGTGACCAGAAAGCAAGTGTGAAAAATCGGAACAGAGGGAGGGATAATAGGAGACTATATAAAAAAGTCCCCAAAATTGGGACTGTCCCTATAAAATTGGGACATCTGATCATCCTACTAGCAAACCACTGTGTGCGTGTGTGTATCCATCCGTCTGTCACAACCTTTAGCCCAGTGATTAGGGCACTCACCTGCAATGTGAGACTCAGGTTTGAATCTTCACTCTGGATCAGGCACTTAAACTCAGCTCTCCCCATTCCCAGGTGAGTGCTCTAACCCACAGGTTATTCTGTGATGCATTGCTCTCTCTCTCTCACTCAGTGGTCAGAGAAAGAGAGAGAATGGCTTTGTAGCCTAAGAACATAAGACTGGCCATACTGGGTCAGACCAAAGGTCCGTCCAGACACTTATCTGTGGGGTAGGAAGAAGATATGGATTCAAATTTTCGCTCCCGGATTCAAAGGAGGAATTTGAATCCACCCCTCCTACTGCCCAGCTGAGTGGCTTAATCACCAGGCTGTAGAAGGACAAGGTCAGGGTTTCTCTTCTACTGGACTAACTGCTGTTGGCAAAAGAAACAGCTTTCAAGCTCACACAGAGCTGCTTTTCATGCTAGAGAGTCATTTTCGCTCTCCTTTCTCTTTGGCCCAGTGAACATTTAAGTATTTATACAAAGTGGAACAGCATAAATAGGAAAACTGAATCCCCTGTGTTTCCCAGATCCCAGGCAAGCACTCCAATCAATGGACTGAAAGTTATCCAGGGGACAGATAGGCATGCGCACACCCAATTTGCTGACCCTCAAAAAATAACCATTCACCCCAGCAGAAACCATTGGGTCAAGTTTGCAAATAGTTTCAGTTCCATCAAAACTGCATTTTTCAGCAAATAAACGATTTGTCTAAAAATCATCGCCCAGCTCTATTACCGAGCGCTGGAAGCGTTCCAAGAGCTTTGCAAAGGTCTCCACTACTGTGGAGTGGAGGGGAGGTATGAGTCCAAACGGTCAGACATTATCCAAGCATAATGTGTCTGCAAAACTGGACTGGTTTGCCCAGGTGCTTTCCAGCCATTCCGTTTCTGGGTGGAATGTCCTGGCAGTTCCAACTGGAGGCCGAAAGGGAAGACAGATGGTTTCACAGATGTGTGAGAATCTTGGTTCTGAAGCACTGGACAAAGGTGCAGGGTGGTACATTCTTATTGGAACCATTTCACAAAGCCATAAAATCAACATATGCATGTGCCATGCACACACTTTCACTGCACCAGGTGTTCCCTCTAAACCCTGATGGCTGCCCACTGTCAACAAAGACCCTGCTAACCTTGATCCTGGGTGAGGAAATAATCATGCTAATGGAATAGTTTTCTCAGGAGCCTCTTTCAAACCTGGGATTCAAAGGAACACATTCAAACTCTCCTCCCTGAACTCCAAAGACCAGTGACTAATCAAAGACATCTGGAATCTTTCACCCTCCCACCTCGGAGACGTATGCTGCATTGTTCAAATATTTGACATTCAAGTTCACCTACTTGACATTCAGTTCCACATCTTTCGTGGACATAATTTGATCATCTTTTGCAGTCATACTTGACAACACTGTTTATCCTCTATGAATGTCAAGGCTTCTGGATGGCGTCTGGCTCCCGCCTCAGACACAAAGATGCTTAAGCTTCTCTTCTTCATGCTGCACTTTTAAACTTTGAGATCTTGGCTGCAGTGAGGGTGCTAATTAAGCGGAACTATGATCAGACGTGCCTTTTACACCCCAACTTCAATCAAAATGACAATCAGAATGACAGTGCATCCAACAATACGCTTATGCACATTGGAAGGCCACATAACACAAGCCGGCTGGAGAAACGGCAACAAGCATTTTTTCCAAATGAATTTGGTATAATGAATTTAAAATATAGAAGAAGAATTCATTTTTGGATAAGCAGCTGCATTTCAGTGATCCTTCATGACTGACATTTCATGCCACACTTTGGGACCCTGAGAGACAAAAGCCTGTGTACTGTATATGTATAAAGGATTTTATTAAATTAACTGCCCTGATGAATGGAACTGTATATCAGGGGGAAACCATATTCCAGCAGGGGAAATTTACTCAAGATTTTTAAGGCCAACCTCTACTTTCCCTTGTGTTGTCTTATTTCACAGGACATTGGACTATCCTAATGAAGTGATTCTCAATCTTTTTTCATATTAGGACCCTCTTTTCCACACGGGGAGCCTTCCTTTCATTGAGTGGAGATCCAGAAACAACTTTTTCACAATATGGAAAGAGCAGAATGCTCACGACCCCCAGCTTGAGAACCCTTCTCCTAGAGAAGGGCATTATCATTATCCTACTTATATGAAAGTTAAGGTGCTGGTTAAATAGGAAAATTATGATGCATAATTTCTCTTTCCCCTTTTTACCTTTTAGCCTCACTTTTTTTTTTTTTTTGAGGAAAGATTGCAAGCATCACACCCACTCGCCTTCCCCTGGTCTCAACACCCTTATAGCCACTGCAGATCCCACGTCAAGAACAGCCCAGCTATTTTATCTAGCAGTTAACGTCCTGAAGTAAATTGGGACCACAGAGATCCTATTGTGCCTGTGTCTCCATGGTTTTCCTCCGGGCTCTAGCGCTGTTTAATAACACAGCTCACCACACAAAAAAGGGGATTTGGCTCCATGAGGACCTCAAGGTACAAAACAAAAATGTGCAACAAGATTCTTTTTGACTATGTAGGTCACAGCAAAGAAAACAGACTGAGGGGAACAATCCCGTGCTGGAAGGGGGAGGGATGGATTAGATGGGACCTTATAGGTCTTTTCCATCTCTCAATTCTATGCACCATTGTACAGTGGGTCAGCTCCAGCTCATTCTGTTAACAGCAAACTGAAGTTCAACATCAACTGCAGGAGTTTTTCCAAACAGAAACATTCAAAAGCCTTAAAGAGACAAATGCTTAAATATGATTTCATGTTCTTGTTTCACACATTTGCAGAATAATGGGGTCAGAACCTTCTCTTCAGATTTGTTGAGTCTGCCAGGAAATCATACATATACTGGACCATAATATCTACTGACAGCTCGGGATTCAGCGACACAGGAATGCACTACATTGCCAGGGCGCAAAGTGACACAAAACAGCACAGCCTTGCTTCCCTACAAATTGGTGTCTCTGGACCCTCCACCCAGCCAGGCAGTGACATGCATGGAGTTGAACTAAAATGCCAAAACGGAGGGAGAGAAATACAGAGAGGCACAGACGAGGCTTTCAAAGGAGATTTTAAGAAAGTTGGAGAGCGATAAGGCAGCCGCGGAAGGATACAGGGAGCTCTTCCAAATGGCATGTTCTGCAGTGGAGGCAGCGTTCATGCAAGAGGGTGTTAATGGAAAGAGACCGACACACAGATCCCGACCTTGGTGACACTGGTGTAAATCCAGAGTAACTCCACTGGAGTCACCAGAAGAGAACAGTACCTGACCCGAGGTGCGTACAGTATGTTACAGCAAGCGCATGGATAGGTGTTAAAATCAAGGGGGATATTTTTCATCTAGACGTTGTAATGCTGGGAAGACAGTGGAGCTGTCTGAAGGTGGAGGTGATATGAGCATAAGCAGCAGCAGTATTCAGCACACACTGGACTTGGGAGAGCTTGCGCTTGGCTAGACATTCAGAAAAGGGAGTTTCATAGGCACAGTGTGTTCTTTTAAACAGCACATTGGTATGGAGACTCATTTTTAAATGTAGGGGAAGCAGAGAGGTGGAAAGGAGTTAAACGGAAGTTGAAAAGGCAGAGTTGGGCTTCCAAGTCATGGCTGGTTGAAGCTGGAGCCTCCTGAAGGGAACACGTATTTAGTCTGGAAAGGAACACGACTGGAACACATAGTTAGTCTTCATCCCATTCCAAGATGAAGTGCGGTATCTGCTTTCCCAGTGTCTTCCCGTGCCTGGGACCTGGATGAGGGCTGGTTGGCTAAGGTCCAGTCCTGGCAAGACAGAGGCTAGCCGGGGGAAATGTCTTGAGGAGACAGGCGTGATACCTGCCCCTTGGTTTTTGTTAAGGTGTATGTGGATGGGTGCCATTCCAGAGTGCCCCTTGCTGGCCTGGGATGGCCCTGCAGGTACTTCCTCGGTTCCCTTTTGCGTTCTTTGCAATAACTGACTCTAAGACCGGAATCCTTATAATGAGATTCCCCCTTGTGGGATCTTATTCATTCAGTCTGTTACTGACTACAGACCCATTGTCCCCCCCGGCTCAGGAGCCCAGCAGCCCTCCTTCTTTGGGGGTCTGCATGATAATCCAAGCAAAATCCCACTCCCTGCCACATAGCTCCTTCCTGGGGCCTGGCAGCTTTCAGCCCTTCCCAGGCTCTGTTCAGTCTCTCCTCCCATAGCCTCTCCTGGGCTCCACTCCCTGCTCTCCAGTGAGCAGCAGCGCTCAGGGCTTGCTTCCTTTTCTGGCATCTTTCCTTCTCTCCCCGGCATCCCAGGCCTCTTCCTTATTTACCCCCGAGACCTCACTGGGTCACATGACCCACCTTCCCCAGCGGGGGAGGCAAGTTAACCACACTGCAGGTGGGGCTGAGACCATCTCCTCTTAAAGGGCCAGCTACCTGCTGACAGCGAACAAGCCAAGAGTGCTATTTTCACCTAAACCTGGTGAAGAGTCTCCTTTTCAGGGGCTGGACCCTGCCTCATCTGTGGGCATTTCTGCAGTGCTCTCTGCATGTGGCTGCAAAAGTGAAGACTGTTATCTTCAGTTGCTAGCTGCTTACTTGGTGGCATGTCTTGCAGGGGGTGTATGACATGGCAGGTAATTCGCACTAGCCACTACTTCAACTCAGAATGTAATTCAAGGTGCTGGCGTGGATTAGATCCTCCGGTCTGAGTCCTGGATACCTTACGCGCACCCCCCCCCCACCACCATATTGAGATCATCCCAGGCACTCATGCTAACAGCTGCCAGATTCAAACAGTGAGCATTTTCAGGGCAAGGTACCTTCCTCCCACTGGGGTGAGAGGGTTTGAATTTGTTGACCTTTCAGACACTTTGCAAGGCTGATCTGCTTATGGCTTTTGCTGGAAGATTTAGCAGAGTGAATTCGGATGATATAGCAGGAAGAGGAGTTTAGTTTTTTTAGTCCAATCTGTTGTGTAATTTAGACATCTCCAGTTGCATGCATCACTTAGGGACCACGACCAGCAGATTTAAAAAAAATGAAATAAATAAATAACATCCCATATGCATGAAAATGCCATTGCTAGGTCTGGGTCTTACTTCAGCAATCGAAATTGCCAAGAGCCAAAATGTGACAGTGATGGATAGTCTGTGTATTTTACAGCTGTTTACCCACGTCCATCTCGTGAGATCGGCAGGCCTGGGGATACATGGGCTGGGCAGGCTTACACCTCTGGACTCTGGCTTCTTTATATGGCACAGTTTGAAGGCATCTCCAGTGTTTGTACAGTAGCACAGCTCTGCTGTAAAGTGGAGTGTTTTGTATTCCTTAGCAGATGAGGGACGGAGGGAGGCCCTGAAGTAGGAAGTCTTACAGCTATGGGCGAGCTGTCTCGAGACGATTTATTTGTCACATAAATGTAGTTTTATTGGTTTTACTGTTTAAACTTTTCACCTTTGCAGCTAAATCTGAAAGTTAAAGGTGGGGGGGTTGGGGGGGTGGTAGAAAGGTTTGTGCACAGACATTCATGTAGCCCTGCTGCTCACAGAGTTCAGTATGTGCCTTCTGGGGGAAATTCCAAAATAAAACATGCAAATACCATTAATTCTTTAAACCAAAGAGTCTACTTTCCAAGTCCATAAATCAAGCTCGACAGCACACACACTGGGGGGAAAAGAAAAGGGAAAAGAAAGAGGAGTATTTCCCATTATGCTACTAAACTGCACTACCTGCACTCGGAGCACAGTAGACGTCTCCCGGGCTACGTGCAAGATGATCAGTGACTGTTAACCCGAGGCACATCGGCGATAGCACACCATGGACATAAAGTACACACGCTCTCTCTCTCTCTGGAGAATTGCTATACTTGGAAGGGGAGAGCAATTTAAATTCTCCTTGAAAGTTAGGGCCTGAAAAAGGATCAGGTCCTTTTTATACCCATAGGCAGCACAGCTACAGCAGGAACTTGCTCATTCTGTCTCGATAGTGACTCTGACCTGCATAGATTCCACCCAACTCATACCAGCCTTGGGGCACTGTACAACCTCTCCAGCCACACTAAAGAGGATGAAACTGGTTCTGATGGCCCAGAGAGAAGTAGCCACATTGGAAAGAGAGAAGAAAAATGGGCCAAAGGGGCTAGGGATTTGGGATGTGGTGGAAAACCATGAGGTCTAAGGTGAAAACTGATCGGCACTGAAATCACCATTTACAGAGAGTCTCCACGGGATGTGCCCAGGGACGGCGTTCCAGAGATGGGGTCCCTATGCCATGAAGGCCCTTTCCCCACTGGATGAACCTGAAAGTGAGAGATATATCTCACCTCTGGGTTTGCTGCATGGCAGAATGGGCAATGAAATATAAATAAATAAACAGAAATCAGCCAGTGAATTTCAGCCACACAAATCACACTCAGACTCCTCCCTCAGATTCCAGTTTCCCTAGGACTTTTTGGAAATATATTTCTTGCCTGAACTGGCACAGTTTTGACAAACAGCACCCAAAGACAACGCTACCTTGGATCCACAACAAGGCTTTCGATTTTCCATAGCCTTCTGCCTAAGAATCTTATAGTGCTCTGTGAATGTGAGCAAATTCTTATTCACCCCGACCCCCGTCCTGAGAGGGACGTATTCCTATTCCCATTTTACAGATGGGGAAACAAAGGGACATAAGTGAAAGGCCTGCTCTCCTTGACTAGCAGGCAAAACTCCATTTAATTTTAACCTGAGTAGGAGCAGGCTCTAATGAGATGTGTATGGTCACGCAGGAAATCTGCGTCAGGGACAGATTTCTTGACTCCTGACCACCATTCCCCTTCTAAGGAGACAGTTATGTAGTAGGGCTGTGCATTTGCATTCTGTAAAACCAGATTACATGTAATTATCTCAGTACTTGCTGGTTGCCATAGCACAGAGGTGCCAAAACCTGGCAGCCGCCTCATGGATTTTTCAATTATAGGAAGGTAGAAAAAAATACCCCTGAAGACGACATCTCACTTCCTTTCAGCTCCACAAGAGTCATCCTGAGCCTTTTAAAAGATTAAAAACAAACATACAAAACTACAGATAAACTAATGCTAGAAACCACTCACAGCCCCACTGCGCAGAGATTATTTCTTTTTGGACTAAGCAGCAAGACCAGTGAGACGACTGGAAAAGAAGCTCCTTTGCCAGCACAGATGCAAAGTTTAAATGTGTCAACCACTCATTGGGAGAGGAAATGGATAATAAAGCAGGAAATAAACTTCTCCTTCAATAAAGTCCAAATTAGGGAAAATTCTAGTTTTCACACTCCTACTGCCCTTCCAGTCATTGTACAGCAGGAGATACAGGCTTAATCTCTATTAGGAGTTTGTTGATTTTCCACTATGCTCAGGAATCGTGTATCATAGTGAAGCCAGTCTGCGAGGTGTCCCCAGAAACATTATTCCCCGACAAGCCTCTCTCTGGGGCGCACTAACCACTATTCAAACAAACATACACACAATTAGCAAAAAATAGGCTGCAAAGGTAAAGATGAATAAAGTCCATTAACTGGCAAATCCTTTAACCTGTTTAAACAAATTTAAACACAATTATCCTGGATTTCTTCCACCAAGTTGAACTAAAGGAATTATAGTTAACTCGATGCATCTACAAGCAAGAGACAGTCAGGTACCTGGAAGGAGGTGGGAAGGATAGCTCAGTGGTTTGAGCATTGGCTTGCTAAACCCAGGGTTGTGAGTTCAATCCTTGAGGGGGCTATTTACAGATCTAGGGCAAAAATCTGTCTGGGGATTGGTCCTGCTTTGAGCAGGCGGTTGGACTAGATAATCTCCTGAGGTCCCTTCCAACCCTGACATTCTATGATAGAGTCTGACCTGGATCTAGGCAGTGCCAATAACAGGTCCCTGCAATCTTGCCTCAGAAGGAGGTTTTACTGGGTGGTGGATTCAGTAAGCAAATGGATAAGCAAGAAGGAACATCTGTGCTAGAAGGGTATGTCAGCCAAGGCTTTCCTGAATAGCATCAAGGTCTTCCACCTACCTGGCATGCCAGGGCTCAGATCAGCTTAACACCCTCCCACTATCATCTGGTGCATAAGTCTAACACTAGTGCTTTGGCTCTTAAACCTAAAATAGGGTCATTTTCCCAGCCCTGCCCTTGGTCTTCAAGATAGAGGCTAGAAAACAACAGAAGTCTTCTCTCTACACTAGGGATCTACATGTGCTGTTTGAAACTGGACCCAGCTCTAAAAAGCTGCAGCATCTCTTCTTCCCCAACCCTTTTCATTCAGGTAACCCACCATGCATGCCTTTGGCCATGGACTGTCAGGCGTCTTTATTCTTTATTCTGTGTGCTCCCATCAAGGAGGATGAGCAGCCTTTTGCTTGCTGCCTTCTGTGTACCAGTAGTTTTTAGTCTTCATGCTGCCCAAAGACCTTCTTAAGCTATTTAACACTGAGCTTTTCTTAAAATTTCCCACCCTTGCTATCCATTGCGCAGCTCCACTGGTGACAGCAACAGTGCGGACTCTAGTATAAATGAAGAATTTACCTTCTTACCTCCGTGCCATCGAACCCTGCCCAAAGCAAGGGCAGGACCCTTTCAAACGGAGCCCTATCCACACCCCTGTTCCCTGACAGGCCCCCCCGGGACTCCCATGCTTATCCAACCTGTTCCGTGTCCCCCGTCTGCCTCCCAGAACCTCAGCCCCATCCAACTGCCCCCCTGGGATCCCCCACCCCATATCCAACCCCCCGGCCCCCTTACCATGCCCCTCAGAGCAGCATGTCTGGGAGCTGCGCTGCCCAGCCGGAGCCAGCTGCGCTGCTCTGCCGGTGCGCTGCCCGCATGGTGGCGTGCCTGCGGGGGAGGGGCCGGGAGCTCAAGGGCTGGGCAGGACGGTCCCGCGGGCCTCTCACCTCTCACATAAGGCCTTGTCTACATTAAAAAGAATCATCCTTGCTTGCCAATAGATAGCAACAAATACAACTGCATCAGTGCTGACCACGGTTTCTGTCCTTGTCTATGTTTGCAGCTAAACTATGCGCCTCATCTGTTCCAGCTCCACCTGTTGTCAGCAACATAGAATTCTGTAATATAGAAAAGTCCTAAGAGTCCAAGATCAGCAGCAAATTCAAATAATTGATTTTGGTGATGTTTCAATTATTCCTACTGGGAAAATAATATTTAGAGATAAAGAAAAACTCCTTTACTGCAGGAGTGACTGAGAGTTTGGACAAAGTTAGCACTACGAAGAAAAGGCGCCAGGAATTTGGTGTTAGTTCATTTACTTGTGAAAAAGAAAAGAGAGTGAAATTCTGGTTTTACTGAAGGCAAAGAGAGTTTTATCACTGACTTCAGTCCGGCCAGGATTCCACTCAAACTCTTTTATGAACCCTATTACCACAGTATCCGAGTGTCTCAAAATCTTCAGTGCATTTAACTTCACAACCCGCTGTGAGGTAAGGAAGTTCTATTATCCCCATTTTACATATGGAAAATCCAGGCACAGAAAGAAAGTAAACTGTAGATGCTAATTTAATACTCTGAATTTTCCTGTCTTCTTTTAAGTTCTTTAAGTGAAACAATTCTTGGAAGCAACAAGAGAAAAATCTGGAAGGGTTACACGGAAGGGCCAGAATTTAATGGAGCAAAATTTGAGACTGACCACACCCTATTCTGTCCAGTCTGGATTATTTTTGGACTCATTATTGCCTGTTTATAAGATTCTGTATTTCTTAAATTGGGTTTCCAGTGGAAGGACTCCAGAAACATTCTAGTCTGCACATTGTATATAAAGGTTTTCTGTTTTTCCATCTGTAAATGTTCATAACTTATTGGGATGAATATCCCTGGATTTCCATTTACTTTGAAGTTATAGTGAAATTACAGTGTGAGATCTTTTGTTTTCTTCAGAGGTTTATTACAAGTTTCTTGTTAAAATCTTAGACATGCTGCTATTTATATGGTTTATTGTGTGCTTTTGGTTGTAAATCTTCTCTGTTTTTCTGAGAAGGTAACATTTGGTTTTTTGGTTAATAAATATTAATTTATTAATTTCTGGAGTCTTTAAAGCGCGTCTGTGGAAAAGAAATGGCATTCCAGTAGCCTGTGTGATTAAACTGAAGAACTGGAGGTGACAACTATAACTCTGGTCAGAATTCAAAAAGTCTGATGGCAGAGCAATATGAGCTCACGGGCAGGAATTAATGGGTCAGATTCTGGTGATAATCTTGAAGGTTTTTGGAAATTCCTTTAGGGATGGATCCTATGCCCCTTGAAGTCCACAGCAAAGCTCTCAGCGACTTTAATGGGCAGGATCAAGGCCTCAGTCACTAACTAACTGGACTGGTGCCTGCAGGGAACGCTAAAGCAAATTTGAGGGACATCTCAAGGTTCCAGAGCCATTATCAAGTGACAACTAGCGCTGGTTGAAAAAGGATGAAAATTTTTCATGAGAAACTTAATGGAAATAGGAATTTTGAAGTTAAAAAAATCAGAGTTAGCGCTAGTGACAACAGATTGGCTAGTGAATATTCTGAAAGGGCAATTAACAAGAGTTCACAGCGCTGGATTTATTAGCCAATTTGCATTCTGAGAAATGGTCACACCCATCAAATTAGTTATGTGGCACCATCTTTCTAGGTAAAGAAGATGGCAAATTTCTGCCCTTAGGATTCTACAATCTAAATAAAACAAATAGACAATATGGGGAGTGGACAACAGAAAAAGACATAAGAAATACTGCTCTTGGGGGAATTCTATTGAATAATATGTTGCATTTCTACAGCACCTTCTAGCCAAGGGTCACTCTGTGCTTCGTAAATGTTAAATGTAGCTTCCAAACACCCCTGCAGAGTAAATAAATATTATCATCTCTGTTTTACACATGAGAGAATTGAGTCGCACTAGAGCTAAGTGGCAGAATTGGGAAGATAATCCAGTGCTCCTGACTCCCAGTGTTACTGTGATCCCAACAACCTCCCCCCACCACCCTGTTCAGATGTTGTGTTGCGCTTCAAATTCTGCTTGCTTTTCTGTCCTAATACAATTATGGTGAGAGAGGAAGTGTGTTGTGCCACAGTGCAGCTTAGCAGCAAAAGTGCCAGAAGAAAGGAGGGATTTGCCAGGAAGGGGGAGGCGGGGGGAACACCAGCGAAAACATATTCAAGAGTTAGACTGTCAGGGACCTCAGGAGGTCATCTAGTCCAATCCCCTGGTCAACACAGGAGCGATCCCCAACTAAATCCCCAAATGGCCCCCTCAAGGATTGAACTCACAACCCAGGGTTTAGCAGGCCAATGCTCAAACCACTGAGCTATCCCGCGTTACTTTTCCTTCTCATTCTTTAAATTTTTTTCTCCAGACTTTAGGAGCCAAGGAGTTCTTAAAGACTGTCACTGGCTTCTGCAGACTGGCACATGCAGTTGTCAGCCAGCCCTGAACTCTGCATGAGGAGTTCTCCATCTCAGCTGCTGGCTGCCTTTCCAGATCAATTTCTATGGAAACAGAGTTCACATCAGGGAAAAAAAGGTAAGGATTGGAAATACTGACAGCTCTTAAAACCAAAAACTCTCCTGTACCTTTGCATCACCCCGATCCCCATTTTTACAACAGACCTGAGAAGGGCACCAGCAGCTGGCAAGGCGAGAGCTCACCCTTGAATGTTTCAGCTGCCAACTAGAGCCCTTTAATTTGGAAGAAGAAGAAAAAGTTTAAAATCCATTTTTTTTAAAGTAAATTATAAAAAAAAGAAAAAAAGAAAAAAAAAAGCCCTTATATACCAAAGAGATTTTCAGAAGGGCAATATAATGGTCAGAGGACAGAAAATGGGATCTGCAGTCTTTGACCTCTGGTGCAGGTCAGTAGTGACCAAAATTTAACAGAACAAATACTACTCTTTAGCACTTATATATAGTGTCTCCATCTAAGTATCTTCCAGGTGGGTTACAAGCAATGAAAGCCCCACAGCAAATCCTCTGAGGAAGGTTTTACTATTCCCGCAGTACAAGTTGGGAAAGTGAGACACACAGAGGATACAGGACTTGTCCATAGTCACACATCAAGTCATTGGCAGAGCTCAAAATTGAAGTACTGATTCCAGTTCCCATGCTCTCTCTAGAGCCATACAAAGCCACTCTCTGGTCTTGTTTGTTTATTTGCACTTGGAAAGGGTCCTTTTTTGTAAAAAGCAAAACAAAACAAAAAAAACACTTTAACAAACACAGGCAGAGATGACCTGTACCTGCTGATAGTGGGGAAGGGGGAAAAGAGTGAGGGCAGCAGCTTAAGCAGAGGTTACTAACATGCTCACTCAGTGTGACCATGCTCAGTACAAATCAAGCAGCAAATCTGGGTGGCATGTAACCCTGCACAGAATATTAGGGTTGGAAGAGTCCATCTAGTCCAACCCCCTGCTAAAAGCAGGACCAACACCAACTAAATCATCCCAGCCAGAGCCAAGCTGGCCATTATAAACCTCTAAGGATGGAGGTTCCATCACCTCCCTAGGTAACCCATTTCAATGCTTTACCACCCTCCTAGTGAAATAGGGTTTCCTAATATCCGACCTAGGCCTTCCCCACTGTAACTTGAGACCATTGCTCCTTGTTCTGTCATCTGCCACCACTGAGAACAGCCGAGCTCCATCCTCTTTGGAAGCCCCCTTCAGGTAGTTGAAGGCTGCTATCAAATCCTCCCTCACTCTTCTCTTCTGCAGACTAAGCAATCCCAGTTCCCTCAGCCTCTCCTCGTAAGTCATGTGCCCCAGCCCCCTAATCATTTTCGTTGCCCTCCGCTGGACTCTCTCCAATTTGTCCACATCCCTTCTGTAGTGGGGGGCCCAAAACTAGACACAATACTCCAGGTGTGGCCTCACCAGTGCTGAATAGAGGGGGATAATCACTTCCCTTGATCTGCTGGCAATGCTCCTACTAATACAGCCCAATATGCCATTAGCCTTCTTGGTAACAAGGGCACACTGCTGACTCATATCCAGCTTCTCATCCACTGAAATTGTCCTGCATGCCACCTCCCACACGTCACTTCAATATAGGCAACTTTTCTGAGCAACAATAGGCTCCTTATGAGAGCTAGAGACCACTTACTGCACAATCACTTACACATACATTTATCTACACGTTCACACGATTTATTTACTAATAACATTCCAGATTACTCGAAATGCAGAAGCTCTCTTGCCTTCATTCTACTAGTCAAGTTATGTTGCTCACAAAGCAGCAATCCTACAACAATCTAGCGTGCGACACCCAGCCCTCACAGGTAACCCTAAAATAACAGAAAGGGGAAAAATAGCTTTAAGTATCCAGTTTCTAGTGGAGGATATGCTGGCTCAACCTACAGTGCCTGGATACTCATAGCAAGCATGTTTTTGGTTTAGAGGCTGATAAAAACGATTTTATCATGTTGTGACATTTCAGTAGTAAATCTAAGATACAGGCCTATATAGCAGTCAAGTTTTGTATATACATTTTTGGAGATGGGCTGAGCTTCTTGGAAGACTTTAATGTCTCCCATTAAAATTTCAACATCTACTGGACAAGTGCAGCCATGATGCAGTGCCTAGATACTTAGGCAAATGGGATTCTGAAATGCCTAAGGGACAAATCCCACCACCCTTAATCACATGGCATAAAATCGTACTATGGTGAATGGTCCCACTGGTTTAAATGGGATTATTCAATGAGGAAGGTACTACTCGATGTAAGGGCGATGTAATCTGGACCATCCAGCAGGTATGATCCTCCTTTCCCATGCTTGGGAAACTCATGACTTGATGACATACGTGAATAAAACCCAAAAAGATGCTGTTTATCAATTTTCTATCCAGGAGCACTCTAACTGGTGGGTGACAGCAACTGCAGATACCAGACTGCGCTTTCAGTTCATCATGCCACAATTATTTTTCTTGTTGTTAGAACTATGCCAAGTTCATTGCAAGAAGCATTTTTCTTTTGTTTACATATTAATGGGAAAAAATAGGTAACCTCTCGCTAACCCCAGCCCGTCTGTGAAAAGCTGCTGCTGCCTTCACCTCTGAATGAACTTTCAGATTATTTTAGACAAGATTCACCTTGCATTGAACTTGTACACTGCTTTGAAGCACACAGTCACGTAGCATTGATTAAACATTACAGTGCAACGTGGCTATAAATTTAACGAGCATTTATTGGTGCATTTCTGGTTCATTCTTGGAGAGAGAGAAATTGACCAACGTGAAGTGGTTTCACAAAGGGGAAATTTGTGGAATCAGTCCTTTCATAGTCATAGGCTGTAGAATAAACCAGTGGAGGTGCAAAGAAAAGGCGCAACACATTACAAGGCTAAAACCTTTGCAAAGCCAGATGCTGGGCCTCTCCACTCCCTTCATGACACTCTGCCTATGCAAAGAGCAGAGTAAGCTGGCTACTTGTCCCTGGGAACGCCATTTTAGGGGTTCCCTACACACAACCACCAGCAGCCCTGAACACAGGGAGTGTGTCATGGGTGTGGCTGAAATGCTGCTGCCCAGTTTGCTCTCAAGGGCCCATTTCGTCACCACTAAACCCACAGGAAGATCATATCCTATGTGAGTAGAAGAGAAGTTCTAAGCTAACCAAGCCAAGTAGAATCACCTAACAGCCCCCAACAAAGCTAAGGAAACATTTTGACTGGAGCACTGTATTTTAAAATACAGCAGGGGAGATGGCTTAGGGAAAAACAGCCAGCTGGTGCCAACCACGACTGATGGCACAGAAAAATGACAGAGTGACATTCTAAAAGCAGCTATGACCATTGAGAAGTACCTGGCACAATATTTCTGCTCCCAAGCTAGGGTTTAGCTTGTCCTCACTCACATACACACCCAGCCCAGCCGTGGCCTTTCACTGCATTTCCTGACCTAAGCTCTGATCACCCCAATAAAACGGCTGAATCTGAACATGAGGCCTGTGTGGACGAGAGGGTTGCCGATTAAAGCAAGTCCTGTCTGGAAATAAAAATACAGCGAGAGAAACAGAAATATCTTTCGTCCACAGAGATTATTTCGACAAACAGATGAATAATGAAATGTACAAAAGCCAACACAAGGAGGATTTACGTGGTTTTACACTGTAAAGACTGGGGAGGGGAGACAGAAACAATGCCACAGAAAAAAAACAGGCTTTGCAATAGCTATGGCAATTGGTATTGTAGCCAGGAAAGTACTGTGAAAGGGTGTCCATGATAAATGATAACCCAGAAGGAAGTCCTTTTCATACCATGTCCAACTAAACTCTGGATGGCCTTCTATGTACAGCTTCACTGTACACCAATTTTTACATATATATTGGAGGTGGGTGGGAGAGAGAGAGAGGCAGCTTCCTTTTATTCTTATGGCTGACACAGAACTAAAAGACAGCAAAACACTGCTAGCCTAGCATGCATTCTGCCAAAAAGAGTCATTCAGCAAAGGTCATTTCACAGTTAAACAGGATAGCATCTGGGCAGTGAAATAGATATGTCTGGAATCTTTGTGCAAGTTCAAGTGCCTGAAATACCTTTTTATTTCTTAACATACACCCAGAGCTAAAGTATCTGCTGCCTTGTGGGGTAGCTTCCTCTTTCTTGTGCTGTTAGTTTTTGTTGATTAAGAAGAATTACATCTATTGTTCTCTAACTAGCCTTGCCTTGGGGTCCAGTTTGATTTCATTCTCATTTCTCCCTATGTAACTAATCTGATGCTTATTTCCTTTAATTATATTTTTTAAACTTTAAGTGTACCACAGCATCGCTGCTGGCAGCCAGGATCAAACCTGGGACCTTGAGATCTCTATTTCTGAGCTAAAAGACTCACGTCTGTTAGCTCAAAAGCTGTAAGAGACCCATGAACCTCTTTCCGGGCCAGTCACAAGTGAGGGACAATAAGACACACTATATTCACAAGAGCTAAAAATGTGATTTAGTGGTTAGAGAAGGAAACTGGGAGGCAGAACTCCTGGGTTCTATCTCCCGCTCTGCTGCTGATTTGCTGAGTGACCTTTAACAAGTGACCTTCCGGTGATAAAATCCCCATCTGTAAAACTGGGATGCTATTGCCGACAAGGAAGTGATTTGGGATCCCAGTGTGTATCACTAGTGTCACTTGATTGAAGTCTCCCATGCCCCGGTGCATTATAATGGAGATTTAGTGGCGTGAACCTACAGCTTGTTGGGGGTGGAAGTTTCTTGTCGGAAGGAAAGCTACCCTGTGTGCCTTTTAGTAGCAGGCTGCACGGCACAGCTGTGTCGCTAAAAGGTACGTAGTAGTGTAGACATAGCCTAAGTCAATATGACACAAAACTCTAGCAATACACAGGTTACAAGAGAAGTTAAGAATCATGCTGAATCAGGGCCGAAGCATGTGTTTTACTTTAAGCGCAGGAATGACAAGTCTTTGCATTACAATTGGCTGTCTTTCTAAAAGATATGCTCTAGCTCAAACTGATGTTATGGACTTGATGCAGGAGTAGCTTGTGAACTTCTATGGCCTGTATTATGCAGGAGATCAGTCTAGATGGTCATAATGCCCCCCTTTTGGCTTTAAAATGTATGACTCTGGGCTTGTCTACATCACAAAGTTGCAGCGCTGGTGAGGGGGTTACAGCGCTGCAACTTAGGAGGTGTACACATCTGCAGGGCATCACCAGCGCTGCAACTCCCTGTTTGCAGAGCTGGCCGTACTCCCGTTTTGTCTCGGGTGTAGAGGATCCAGTGCTGGTGATCCAGCGCTGGTAATCAAGTGTAGACACTTACCAGCGCTTTTCTTGACCTTCGTGGAATAAGCAGGTATCCCAGCATACCTGAGGAAGCCTCTCTGGTAATCAAGCAGGTCTCCTTCCCCGCGGTTTGCTCTCGCGTTCCCCGAACCCCGAGCAAGCAGGTCTCCTTCCCTGCGGTTTGCAGGGTGGTTCGGGGAACGCGAGAGCAAACCGCGGCGAAGCTGGTCTCCTTCCCCGGTTTGCTCTCGCGTTCCCCGAACCCCCGTGCAAGCAGGTCTCCTTCCCTGCGGTTTGCAGGGGGGTTCGGGGAACGCGAGAGCAAACCGCGGGCAAGCTGGTCTCCTTCCCCGGTTTGCTCTTGCGTTCCCCGAACCCCCCTTGAAGCCGCCCAACAGCGCTGCAGTGTGGCCACATCTAACACCACTTGCAGCGCTGGTTGCTGTAAGTGTGGCCACTCTGCAGCGCTGGCCCTATACAGCTGTACTAATACAGCTGTAACAACCAGCGCTGCAAAATTGTAGATGTAGACATACCCTCTGTGGGCCCTGGACTGGGAGCCCTGAAGGAAGGCAAGGCACGAAACGGTGCCTGCCTTCTCCTGGGGGTGAATTTTGCTGAGGTGTAGTGAGATTTGCTCATGCTGGGAGGTGAAATTTGAATACTAGCCTCAATCTTCATTTTTCTGCTTCCTTACAATTGTCTTCACACCTTCTTCCTTGCTGTCCTTTACACACATGCCACCTTCCTTGACATGACTGAGGAGACCACTAACCTAGGGTATGCCTCCGCCGTAGTCGGTGGTGTAACTGGAGACATACCTGGGCTAGCTTTAATCTAGCTAGTTTGGGTACCAATAGCAGTGAAGCCACAACCTGGACCTCAGTGCAGTCTAGCCACTCAAGTAATTATCCAGGGTCTCAGGCAGCCTTGTACAGCCCATGCTGAAGCCTGTGCTACCGTCACACCTCCAACTTCAGGGTAGATGTACCTTTGACTTCAAACTGCTCTCAAGACCCGCTTCTGCCGTGCTGATGACAAGAAATGAGTCAGCTCATATGTAGCAGGAAGAGGGGTACCTGGGAGGTGCGGATGTCCATTTATAAAGATGTATAGATTTCCATTGTTATGCTTTAACCTTCTCTTGAACTGCTGGTATATTGCTTGCCTTAGAGAGTGAGCTCTCTAGGGCATGGCCTGTGTCCTCAAGTGGGCATGGACGGTGCCTTGCACACTGTAGGTGCTAGGGGAATACAAGTAACAACTGAACCTCCCTGTGTCAGAATTTGGTGCAGAGTTTCACTGTATCCCTGTTTATTACAACCAGGATGCGTTCTCCTGGATGAGGAGGATTTAGGTCCAGGCCATATCATCAATGACCCCTCTAATGCATCCACCAGTATTTACATATACTAAGCTTCTTGATCCTTAGAGGAGCCTGGAAGTTAAATGCCTGACATTTCTGGGCAGTGGCTTAGGACATCAAACTTATTCACAGTTAAAGCATGGATTTAAAAATATATTGAGTAAAGCAGCAAAAAGGGAGAGTTTTATTTCCTCCATCACTTGCCTGTCATGCTGCCAGGACACACACACAAGGTGCAGTCATCACCAGCAGTAAAAGTTCCTCGCCTTAACGTGCCAGGGGAAAGGGAAAATCCAAAAGGCGTCCTCCCTCTGCATGGCTGCTGAGAGAGTCAACCAACTGTTCAGTGAAGAAGGAACAGCAATCAGCCCCAGAGATTCTCATGTAGGAATCCCCCAGTCAAGCACGTGTCAGTACATGTCAAAGCAAGCAACAGAGGATGGTGAAAAAAGAAAGAACATGTAGCCAAGAAAAAGCCAGCAATAGGTCTTGACTGACATGAATCCTCACAGTGAAAGGGGTGTGAATACCGGAAAGGGTGAGCAAAGGAGCTGCTCTTGTGATAGAGTGTTAATAGCAAGTGACGTTTATCTATGCCAGGCATTATTGTTCTTTGTGAGTTACTGATTAAGAAGAAGGGAAGACTGGCCTGGTGGCCCATGCAGTGACTCCAGAGTCAAGAGATCAGGATGCTCTTCCTAGCTCGGTTACTCACTCACTGTGTGACTTTGGGTAAGCAATAACTAGAGGGGGGCCGCATTACAAAAAATTCAAAATAACGTTTTTCCCCACAAAAAATGTAATAAATTTGTAGAAAGAAGTCACCATTTTCATCCAGAGTCACAACTTCTGTCCCTCGGTTTCCCCACCTGTCATATGAGGATAATATTTATCAAGGTGTTAGCTTCTACCAGCCTGCACAGAGAACGCAGATGTCATTTGTCTACACATGAAATTTAATCCAGAATAAGGAAGAGTGTGAATTTAAAGATGATTAACTATTCCTAATTAACTCCACATGGGAACGCTCTTATTCTGGAACAGAGTGCTATCTAGTGGGTTAAATGATTCTGGAATAATTCTCCACACAGGCCAGCCCTTAGTTTTGCTGACACACCATTCCAGGCTGATTCTCTGAACTTCACCCCCGGAGTATAAATTGCTCTGAGGGTATGTCTACACTGCAAGTGGAAGCAAGCTAAAAATAGCAGCATGGATATTGTAGCACTAGCTTCGGCATGGGCTCGCCACCCAGGCTCAGATCCAGGGGGTCAGGCAGACTTGGACCCTAGCAACTAGCCCCAGCCATCACCCAGTCCTCATCATCCACATCACTGTTTTTAGTGCACTAGCTGGAGCTGAACTAGCACAAGTCTGTCTCCATGGGCTGGGAGCCACACTCCCAGCTGCAGTGTAGACACCCCTGGAGTGTGTCTATTGGAGGCAAAGAGAGCGAAGGGGAGGGAGGTGTGTGAGATGTGATGAGAGATGGGTGAGGACGCTGCCTGTTCACACTTACCTATCTAAGAGCCCTTGTCAGGCCTAATTAATGCTTTGAAAGCACTTTGAGTTCCATGGATGAAAGGTGCTAGTGAGCGGCAAAGTGGCATTCTTCTGTTTAACTACCTTATCTGTAAAGCTCATTGGGTGTGTGAAATAACTTTAAGATTAGGGTGGTTTATTACCACTGTTTTCATAAGGCTGTAGGATACAAATTTCCAGAGCTAAAAATATCATTTGGAAAACAGCAAGCGCCATTCAGAACCATTCTAAAGACAAGTTCATGAGCAAAATGGATATTTAAAACAGCTGTGAAGACAAGACTGCTAAGAAGCATTTGGCTAAAAGAAAATGTGGAAATAAAATAACTTTGCAGAATAGGGAGAGAAGGTTAAAAATCAGGGAATTTGGTAACGGGCCCTTTTTAAAGGAAAATGCTTCAGTTTTTAGGCTTTCCAGAGACTAATAAATTATAAAAAAAATGTAAACTCTCTACTAGGTCCAGATTAACACCCATCACTTCAAGTTTTACTTTCCAGCCTACCGTAAAAGCTCTAGTGTATTTTTCACTTCAATTATGCAGTCTACTATTGGTCTCAATTTTTTTTGCCTTTATAAAACTAAAGCATTTCATGTTCAGGTGTAATGAATTCTGGGCAATTATCAAATGAAGAGGATCTCTATTTAAAAGCCCTCGATGAAAGTAACTGTAAGAAATCAAGCAGTTAAATGGGTGTGACTAGATTTCCCCTTGGGAATGTTCTCCCATTCCCTTTGGAATCTGCAGGGCAATTCAATGCGAGCAGGGTAATGCCACTACGCATGGAAAGATGAGAGGCTAAACATGAAGAAAATCTTCGCTTCTTTCTAGCCCGGCTAGCAATAGCTGAGATTTGCATGGGGCATTATGCACAGAGATCTTACAAAGCCCCTATTTCACGCTATGTTTGTGGTAGGAGAAACAGCCATATATCATTATCTCCATCGCTTCGAAACACTGCCACTCACTCAGCTCAGTTTCTCTTATCCCTACCCAGACTTGGTTTGAATTTGATGCTGGATTAGCAGCTTCGGAGGCTGGAATTCTCTAGTTATCCACAGAACAGGTACAGCATAAGCGGCAGAAGGGTATTCTTCTTCCACAATGCCATGTCTCAACCCTGACCCTGGCAACCATCTCTAAGGGAGTTCAGTCCATATGGCCATTCAGCCCTTGGCCTCCCTGCTCAGACTGCCAGCAAGGGGCCAATTAGTGCTTATTGTGGTGGTTTTGTGATGTGGACACTAGTCCAATAGGATCTCAACAGAGGGACTATCAAATTGTTGTGTCAGTTACTGGAACAGCCATCAGTTGTGCACTGGGCTGGATTAAAACCACTCCCTGGCGAAAGGCTCTGCGTGTCCCAGTATCCTTTTCCTGAGCCAATATGCTGAAGCAAAAACATTTTTAAAGGCTATGCAATATCAGCAAAATAAGAATTGTACAACACACCTTCAAAGTGATTTAAAAGCAACATTTCACCTTACATTGAAACTTCTCCTTCCATCAAAACAGCAGCGACAGCCTTTCTAATGGCTCAGTTATTAGCAACGTAGTCTGGCGCAATCTGGTCCTGGGGAGCCTAGCAGCACTGTGAGGGCTGCAGTCTCTGCCACTCTTTGGCACTCTGTGCAGCTGGCTACAAAGCAGCACTGGGATGACTTTCAACAGTCCAAGCTGTAGCTTCAGAGCTTTGATGCAGTTGTTGCAGACTCCAGCGTACGAGTGAGCATCAAATATGACAACTCTCAAATGAGAGCTCAGAGCTTAAGCGCTTCCTTTTGTAGGATGCTAAGAGATCCCTTTGCAAACAGCCTAGATGGAGATGTTGGGCAAGAAAGACACTATATATTGAGAAGCACAGGCCTCTTTGCTGAAAATGATTTTTAATAATAGTTGCTTATTTCAAAGATAGTCTAGCAACACAGGATTTTCTATGTCTTCCCACTTGGGAAGATTGTAGACCACTTGGTTTTGGTATCCTGAAAATACCCAAGGTAACTGGCAGGGCAACTCAAAATTAAGCAAGACAAAAATCTTGCCGAACATGCTTTATCATAACTTAAAACAACTTCGCTCCCGGGACCAGCATCAGGGTGCACGGGATGCGGAGGGGGGATTACAGGTAAAGTAGTGCAAGCTATGGTAAAGCATTTAATCCTGATATTGTATCTACTTAGCCTGTTGCTGCAATAGGCAGCAGTGTGTCACTCTTGGCACTAATAACAGGATTTAAGACTATTTGTTGCAGATTAAAAAAAATTACAGCAGGACTTTGAAAACAAAGCGAGAACTTTTCCTTATGCCATGTCACACTAGCCTCTGGATGGCCTCATATTTATTGTCGTATCCTTGGAAAGGCATAAACAAAGTCAGATTTCAGATGCCAAGAACAGGATCAGGCTGGCCAAGGAGTGGGAGGGGATCCTATGTGCGTATGGTCATAATTCCAGAACACACCACCTTCCCAATGACATGTATTGTATAAAACTTGTCTCCATCTCAGTTTATAGTGTGCACACAAAGGTATCTGCACAGTATAAAGCAATTTATAGTGAAAGAGGTGACTAACAGGGATGCCCATAAATTTCATGTCAGGAAGGAATCGTGACACCAATCCAGTTTCCCTTTGAAATAAGCCTGGCTCAGAAGGGAGTGGATGCATGCTGCAATGACAATGCAACATGCTATTGTAAAATATCCAGTGTAAATGGTTTTTAAATGACAAGCTGCTCAGATCACATGCCCGTGGCTACTCAAATTCTGAGGAAAGAAAAGACTGGGGAGTGGGAAGGGGCAAGGATCATGTTGATAATTTGGAAATGGTTTGGAGAAGAGTCACAAGAAGGATCAAAGGATTAGAAAACCTGTTTTACAGAGATAGACTCAAGGAGCTCAATCTATTTAGCTTAACAAAGAGAAGGTTAAGGGATGACTTGATCACAGTCTACAAGTACCTACACAGGGAACAAATATTTGAAAATGGGCTATTCAATCTAGCAGAGAAAGACATAGGAAATCGAAGCTTGACAAATTCAGACTGGAGATAACGTGTCAATTTTCAACAGTGAGGGTGATTAATCATTGGGACAATTTACCATGGGTTGTGGTGGATTCTCCATCACTCGCAATCTTGAAATCAAGATTGGATATTATTCTGAAAGTTACGCTCTCAGAATTATTTTGAAGAAGTTCTCTGGCCTGTGAGATACCAGAGGGCAAACTAGGTGATCACAATGGTCCCTTCTGGCCTTAGAACCATAAATCTATGAAAGACTAAAACTTCTCATGATAGCTCTGTAGCCTAGGAGTGAGTGCTCTGCACTATCCTATGGATGACTCATGTTTGATTATTAGCAAACCTCAGGCTGGTATGTGACTGGCAATGGTCTGAAAGTGGTAAGAGAAGTATTTTGTGTTGCTCATCAGTGATCACTCCAGAGGATTAAGGAGCACTACAAGGCATCAGCCTCACTAAGAACTGGTGTCAGGCATGTTTAGAAAAGCTACCTCTCCACCCCAGATTTAGTTTTTGTAAAACTTAATAGTCTCAAACTATGCAAACTATTTCTTTTTAAAATGCTTTGGTAGATGAATCACAGAAAATAAAATATTTCAAAATCAGTTTGGGCTGAGTATAAGGATCATTTTGGAAAAGTTTCCAGGATATAGAAAAGGAGACATGGACTCCAACTGACCCTGAAATCTAAACCATTTCCTATTTGTGGAAGTGCTGTTCAGATTCAACCCCCTGGATCTGAACCTACTCCCTAGTCTTCTGGCTCTGATACTAAACTGTCAGGGCCTCTTACCCAGTTCTAGTTCTGATGCAGTTTAATATGAAGACTGTTTTCAGCTGACCCCTTGAGAATTTAGCCAGTGAACAAGACTGTGGTGTCATCGAACCTGAACTAAACTCAGTTCAGCTTCAAATTCCAAGAATAAACCTCAATCCTGATTTGAATCTGAGCATCAACTCCTGGGTCAGCCTCTGCTAAAACAGATGCTTAGAATCAACGGGACTCTCCAGCCATATGGTGCTACAATTCAACAAGGCATTGCATAATTTCCTTCTATTCAGTGCATTTATTTTTCTCGAGGTTCCTTAGACGTCAGGCTTTGCACATAGGTACCTATACACATTTACTCCAACTTACTGCCGCCTCATTCACTTATTTCCATAGCATTATCCTGCATAGGCACAGACAACCAAGCTGGGCCACAGCTGTTTGCTTTCTGCTTCCTAGAGTTGAGTAGAAGTGTTGGGGAAGAGTACAAATAAAACTATGTCACTCTATTTACACCAAGTTGTTTACTTTCTTCTTTTATTGTTTGGTATGAACATAAAGCAGAACCCCAAATGATCAGGCAATGGATATTCTGAATCAGGGGACTTCTTGCAAATTTCCTGTTGTTGTTGTTGTTATAAACCTTTTGGGGTTGTGAACTCTTTAAACAAAACAGCTGAGGTAATTGTTATAAAAAAAAAAGAGATGAATGTAAAAGTCACAGCTGAAGCTGCATGGCCTTTGGAGAGAGGGAAACCAAGACGGTGCACAATGAAATCTCTTCTAAGAGCACGACTACTGAAATATCTGATTAATCATAAGAAATCAAGGCACTTGCAAGAGGGGAACAACTAACTACATGTATTCAGCGTGTGTCTGTCAAACCCTTCTTTCCCACCTTCTTTTCAGTTTAATCACATGGAAAACGTATTTAATCACATGGAAAATGCTAATGTATAATGATGATATTCTGTGTTTATACAATGAACAGATCTGAACTGGGACATCAGACTCCAGTGCTCTCAAACTGTGGGGAAGTTTGACTCCAGATGCAAACATTCAACTCTCATATGCCAATGTTGTCGACTCCCCCTTCTACTTTGCCAGTGATACCAGCCTTCATCACCCACTTGTTACATTTTCAAAACACATACTTTTGTGCTACCCATAAACATAGAATCACAGGGTTAGAAGCAGGGGTGGCTCTATGTATTTTGCCACCCCAAGCATGGCAGTTAGGAGGCTTTGGGTGGCACACCTGCGGGCGGTCCGCAGGTAACATGGATTCAGCAGCATGCCTGCAGGAGGTCCGCCGGTCCCGCGCCTTTGGTGTACCCACCACTGAATTGCCGCTGAAACCGCGGGACCAGCACACCTCCCGCAGAAACGCTGCTGAAAACCGCCTGCCTGCCGCCCTCACAGCAACCGGCAGGCCACCCCCCACGGCTTGCCACCCCAGGCATGCATTTGGTATGCTGTTTCCTGAAGCCGCCCCTGGTTAGAAGGGACTGCAAAAGTCATCCAGTCTAACCTCCTGCCAAGATGTAGGCTTTGTTCTGTCTAACCCATCTCAGACAGAGGGCTCCAGCCTCCTTCTGAAAACCTCCAGTGAAGAAGCTTCCCTAACCTCCAGAGGCAGTCGGTTCCGTTGTCCTTCTGTTTCTCTGCAACAAACTTGGCAGCGGTGCACAGTGCTTCTAAGTTTTGGTATACAAATCTGTACATAATTTAAACTCAGTCTGTCTGAACATGACTGAGGCTCCGAGGCACTTCCTCAATCAAACAAATAAATACTAATAATAATAATAATAATCTCTCTTTATGGCTCAAACCCATTTCTATGAAAAGGACAAACAAGAACTGTCCTAGGTCACACCTAATCAATCAGGGCTGGTATAGACTAAAACTATACGTTGACCTAAGTTACGCTACTTCAGTTACATAAATTACAATTACATAAGTTATGTAACTGATGTCAATGCAACTTAGGTCGATTTACAGCAGTGTCTACACTGCGCTGTGTTGATGGGGGGTGCTCTCCTGCTGACTTACCTTCCACTTCTCGGGGAGGTGGAATACACATGTCGATGGGAGAGCGCTCTGCCATCAACTTAGCTTGTCTTCATCAGACCCACTAAATTGACAGCACTGTAGTGCTAATGTAGCCAGAAGTATAGACAAGCCCTAAGAGAACAAAGAATAGAAACTGGAATCCTGAAGTCCAGCTCCCCTGCTCAAATCATAAGATTCAGGTTCTTATGGCCCCAAACCAAAAGCCTCTGATTGCCTAGCAAAGTAATTAAACTAATTACAGACTTTCCAACCTAGCAGTGCAGCCAACCAGAGAAACAGAAACCCATGCAGACAACACATCTCCACAAACTGAAACAGATGAAGAGTTTTTACCTCATTCAGAAAGAGCCCCCCGAGGCACAATATGGGAGAAGCACATTCTAACAATACAGGAACTTTGGCAAAAACTGAGCTGCCCTCGCATTCTCTTGAGATTATACTATGGGACGATCATTCCAACCCTGGCAGTCTCAGGGCAATGACAAGAGGCAGGGCAGCAGACGGTTCTTCAGACAGGCTGCATTTAAATTATTTACAGATTTGTATACCAAAAGTTAGACATTGAAGCACCGTGCACTGCTGCCAAGTTTGCTGCAGAGAAACATATTGCCAACATATAGATCAGTATCTCCATTCCGGGTGAGACGTTAGAGGGAATCAAAAGAAATTCCTTAAAAAAAGTGACTGAGAAAATTCACCTCTGCTTCTATCTAGATGTGAAGAACTGAGCTACCCTCAGCTTGACCTATACTGTACTAGTGAGAAAAAAAGACAGAGCTGTAGAGAGCTGAATGACTTTACTGAGATTTGAAGCAGCAGCTCAAACTGGGGTGATGGATCTACCTATCTGTGTTGGGGTTCTGTCCTGCCACCCTTCACTGTAGTATCTGAGTACCTTCCACATGAAATAAATTAGCAGTGGTGAAGCTCCCAGTGGACTTCATGAAGGCTTTGGCTCTTCTCCAGGGTATAGAAAGCTTTGGTCAGGGCAGCGTTTGTTGTTTTTGGGATGGGGGAAGTGAGAGAGAGGCAGCTGATGCTCTGAATATTGTTCTGCTTACAGTGGGAAAAACCTAATCAAAGAAGAAGGTTTTGCAGCATTTCCTAAAGCTGCTCAGATGATGTGGATATATACTCCCTAGAAGGATATTCAAATTAAGGATCAAAATTCCAGCCTCAGATGGAGATTTTAATAATTCCTATGACTCCCTTTGCTTCCTGATAGGAGGAAAACTCACAGACATGGCAGTATAGCTTAATGAAGCGGTTCTCAGACTTTAGTAACCCAAGGACACCCATTTTGATTTAAAAATTTTCCACGGACCCCCAAGTCCCCCCCTCAGCCCCAGGCCCTGCCCCAACTCCACCCCTTCCCCCAAGCCTCCAGCCCTGCCCCACCTCTTCCTGTCCCTGCTCCTCCTCTTCCCACTCTCTCCCCTGAGCACGTTTGTCCCTCCTCCTCCCCCCCAGCGCCTCCTGCATGCCTGTGCCCCAGCATGCAGGAGGCACTGGGAGGGAGGGGGAGGAGCTGATCAGAGGGCCCCCTGGACCCGCTGGAGTATCTTCACGGACCCCCAAGAGGCTGCGGATCCCAGGTTGAGAAAGGCTGGCCTAGCGGATTGACCACTGGACTGGAACTCAGGAAACCTGGGTTTTATTGCTGGCTCTGCCACTGCCCTGCTGGGTGACCTTGGACAAGTCACATCATCTCCCCATGCCTCTGCTTCCTCATCTGTAAAGTGGGGATAAGGATATTAGCCTCCTTAATAAAGGACTTTGAGCTCTAAGGATGGTAAGGGCTAGATATTAATATAGAGCAGAATTATTTTACCCAACACTGAATTTGAGTCCACTATTTGGTGGAACTCTTAAGCTATTTAACACTAGACATTAACAGCTGAGGAGAGAAAGAAAGTGAAGAATAGTTGCAGGGGGAATTTAGATACTGTGACTATGGGTAGACTGTAATTTCTCAATAAGTCATTCATACAGGGCACAGCTAAACCAACAGAAAAGGATGCCTGAGAGACATTAAAAGAAAATATTTGAAATACACTAACCAACAACAACAAAAAAAAGGAAAAACCAAAAGGACATTGACAGATGACAACATGGTTGAGCCTTCCACTCCAACCTGCTGCTACAGTTACAGACTTGGGCAGACAGATTTTCCTCTACCCATCCTATTATGTAATCTCTTGATCCACGTGAGATAGAATTACTCGCAAACCCCCCGAAGCAATTGTAGGCAAGATTTCATTTCAAATTGCCAGCGATACTACAATTTCCACTCAGCAGGATTGCTCTCACCCTTTGGTGAACTCGCTTAGTATTTTTGGAGACCCAGTCCAGAGTCTGCAGCCGCTTTGTTCCCAGGCACATTTGATGCATCACATGTGAACAGCATGAACAAGCAATGGGATGACTGATCCCTACTTTAAACTAGTTCTAACAAAGTTTACCAGGACCAGCAGCTAAAATACAGCTGGGTGAGAGAGGTAAAACAAGTGACACCATCTCCTTTCCTCCTTGGAATGCGCTTTTCATTGCATCCACCAACCTTCTATTTAGACTGTAAGCTCTGTAGAACAGGGACCTTGCATGCTGCTGGTGCTATTTGCATAACAATAATGATGATTTATTTACCCTCTCTCATAATTAGGCCTGGAAGGATTGGATTTTTTCTGGTAAATGTTGTTAAACGTTGATTTCACTGAACACGCAAAAAGTAATGAAAAAATATTTCCATCCATGATAATCAAAATGTACAGACTGGTAAAGTAAGAGAGATGCTGCTTGAGAGCTTATAAGAGTTTGATTTAAGGATATTGACTTTGTATATTTTGACATTTGTGTTTTAGTGGTTATAAAGCTCTAACTTTGAATCTCAATGTCCACTATCATAAAATAATTATTGTCCGACACTGGCAGTGTGCTGAAAATTTAAATAGATCAAAATCTAAACAAATGCTTAAAAGCCATAATTTTGCTCAGCTATAAAATTCAAATGGATACAAATAAACCTCCCCACTAAAAATAACATTGCAATTGTCTGTCAAAATTATAAAAAAACAAAAATTGATTTCTGCCAGGGCTACTCATAATACAAGAAAGAGCACAACTTAACTTAAAAAGATCGCACATCTTACACGTGTAAGAAGAAAATGCTTTTTCATTCAGTCTCCAGTTAGCCTGTGGGATTACTGAATTTCGGAAGATTAACAAGGGGCTAGGCATTTATAAGAAAAAGTAGTAGTATTTATAGAGATACAGTAGCTAAGACTGAAATCATACAGGTTATTAAATCTGTATGCATCAGGGCCTAATCTAATGCCTAAAACAGAAGTAAAAAGCAGCCACCATGGGTATGTCTACACAGAAAGTTTGTCACCCATGGCTGGCCTGCATCAGATGACTCAGGCTTGTGGGGGTGGGGTTGCCCTTTCACAGGGGCTCAGACTCCAGCCTGAGCCCGAACGTCTACCCCACAATTTTACAGCCCCGCAGCCCGAGCCAGCTGACATGCACCAGCCACGGGTGTTTTATTGCAGCGAGACATGCTCTACGTGTTATAGGAAAAACAATGCTTTTAGTAGCCCTGGGAATTAAAGGCATTAGATAGTCTATATATAACACATAGGGCATGTCTCAATATATATTTTAAAATGTCTCCCTATACATCAGTTCATTCTGAAAGCCCTTCTAGGAGTTGATCACCAACTGGGGTCAGGAAGAAACACCAACTCAAGAGATGGAAAAGACCCATTAGATTATGCAGTACCATCATCCTCTCAGTGCAGGATAGGTCCCTATTGTAAAATTACCAGTGTTCACTCTAATACAGTTTTAAATGCCAAATGATGAGGCTTCTACTACTTCCCTACGGAGATAATTCCACAGACGAGTGGATCCCATTGCTAGGTTTAGTATTGCAGAGTTAGGTACGCTACAGGGGTTGTGCTCCTGCCTCTGAAGCATCTGGCATTGGCCACTGTCAGAGACAGAATATCCAGCTGCATGGACCACTGGCGTCTGTCACTATGGCAATTCCTACTCTGTGTCAGAAGACAAATGCTGTAGCTCTAAATGATCTGATTCCTGATGCCATATGTGTTAAAGATATATTGCAAATTTTAATTAATTATGATAACAAGCTGCTAAAACTGCCCCAACAGAGTGGAAACCTGGTGCTGTCTGCTCTCTAAATTATTCATTCTGCTTTAGTCACTGGCGATCAATAAACTGCGGCTAAAAGTGACAGCTCTTAGTTGAACATATTTATTTGTCTGCAGTCTAGCTCTAGATTCTGAAGCAAGCAGTTCAGGCTGTCAACGCTGCACTTGGGAATGGAAAGCATGGGGGAAGAATCAAGGCAGAGTTGCCACAATTATAAAGGAGCAACGGTAGCTGTGACTTAGTGACAATAATAATACTTTGCACTTTGACTGTAGCTTTCATTTGAGGATCTCAAAGTGTTGCATAGTTAATTAAGCCTCAAAATGCCCTGTGAGGTAAAGACGGGGAAACTGAGGCACACAGGTTAACAGACTGGTTTTTCAGAGAGACTAAACACCTGCAGCTCCTATTGAAATATCAAACCATCAATGACTTGCCCAAAGTCATACATTGAACTGGTGGCACATAAAAAGACCAATTTTATTTGATATAGGATCTTTCACGCAAGCATATCAAAGAAGGCTTCACAGTACAGAGTAAAATAAGAAGTAATAGCAGAGGGTGAGAGAAATTAAGAGGTGTAGACAAGAGAGATTTTCAGCTAAGACTTGAAAAGGCATGGAGAGGTGGAAATACAGAGGATGTTCCAGAAGATAGGTGCTGCAGAGGAGAAGACTCATATGACCAGAGTAAGGGATACCCAAAGTGTGAAGGGACTAGACAGGTGCAAATTAGAGAGAGGCAAATCCATGGAGGATTTTGAAGTTTCTCCAAACTTATCACACATTGAGTGCTGAAACAGAAAGCACACTGATGAACTTGGAACTGCTGACATAGCCCGAGTCATGAAACACAGAGACTCTCAGCAAGTTCAGTGGAGGTGAATTTATTGTAATAATGAACAATAATTAACAGATTTTGGAGCAGAAAAGGGATTAATGCTCCCGGCCAATTTTTTGTAGCTGGAGAGGAATTAGATATTTGGAAAATGCAATGGAAAAAAAAAAAGATCAAATCCTCCCATTCATTTTAAGCCTGTCTACTAAAATCATTTAACTCTGGGAAAGTGTGCAAATCTTGAGTTATGAGCATAATTTAAAAATGATAAAGATCTGACCCATCCTTTGTGGTTTATAGATTATGAAACAATCTAGTCTCCCCTGGCTTGCATTCCATGTGAATGTTTATCGCAGAGAGGGTAAAAGGAAGGGTTAGCGTCTCCAATTACTTCCCCCTCCCCCTTTAATTTCTCTTTTAGGCATCAGTGTATAGTTTACAATTTAATTTTCTGCCTTTGTAATCTGTAGCCCTTGTGTATAAAACGTCTAATGAAAAGAGCCTTTTTAAAATTAACGTGGTATTTGGGAAAAAAACATGTGGTTCTATTTCATTATTGAGCTCCATTTATAAAAGAATAAAATGCTCAGACTCAGGGTGATCAGGTTCAGCTAGCAGGAAGCTGGAACATTTGAAGAATACAGCTACGTTAATGTCAACACTCACATGCTACCAAGTAGGCTTGGGGTACATGAGTCTGTTCTTGCTGAAGTTAACGGCCAAGCTCCTTTTTAGGCAGGGCTTACCACAGGGAATTCTGGTGTGTGCAGCAGACGTTGGCTTTCCCTCCTAAATGCCTCAGGTAGAGGGACTTTTCCTTTCTCCTCCTGGCTCTCTGTGGTGTGCAATGATGTGCCCATATTTTATTTTTAAAAAGGGGCAAGTGAAACAGCCTGACATCAACCCTGGGCAAAATAATGGAAAAGCTGATACAGGATTCAAATGAGAAAGAACTAAAGGATAGGAAGATAATTTATTCCAGTCAATATGTTTTTGTGGAAAAAAAGACCTTGTTAAACAAACCTGATTCCACTCTTTATTGAGATTACAAGTTTGGCTGATGAAGATAACTGCGTTAATGTCATATACTTAGACTTCTGTAAGGCATTTGACTTAGTACATTCTGATTAAAATTTAGCACTATACTGTATCAATAGAGCACATATTCAATGGATTTAGACGGGGCTGACGGACCTCAAAAAGCAGATGTCTATGGGGAATCACTATCAAATGGGGGTGGTGGGGTAAACGGGGTTCTCATATGGATCGGTTCTAGGCCTGGAATTATTCAATATTTACATCAATGATCTGGACATAAATATAAAATCACGACTGATAAAATCTGCATGTGACACAAAGATTGGCAAAGTGGCAAATGAGGAGGAGGGCAGGACACACAAAGCCACCTCGATTGCTTGGTAAGCTAAGCCCATTCACAGAAAATGTGTCTTAATACAGCCAAATGCAAAGTTATACACCTAGGAGCCATACACGGAATGGGGGACTATATAATGGAAAACAGTGACCGAAAAGGTTTTAGGTCTCAAGCAAGTCAACACTGACTCCCAGTGCGATGCTGTGGGGAAACGGGCTAATGTGAACCTTGCACAGATAAACAGGGGATTAATGAGTAAGAGCAGAACACTCTATCCAGTTTAGTTGTCCATATTTTAAAAAGGATGTTGAGAAACTGGAGAGGGTACAGGAAAAGAACCACAAAAATTATCTGAGGAATAGAGAAAATGCCTCACAGTGATAGATTTAAACAGCTCGGTCTGTTTAGTGTATCAAAACAAAGATTGAGAGGTGACTTGATTACAATGTATCTTCAAGGGAAGAAAACAAAAGGTACTGAAGGGCTCTAACCTAGCAGACACATGCAGAACAAGAACCAATGGCTGGAAGCAGAAGCCAAATTCAAATTAGAAACAAGGCATACATTTTAAACATTGAGTGTGATAAGCCATTGGAACAGACTACCAAGGGAAGTGGAGGTTTCTCCATCAACTGATATCTTTAAATCAAGACCCGATACCTTGCTAGAAGATATGCTTCAGTCAAACACAAATTATTGGCCTCAATACAGGGGTAATTTGGTTACATTTAATGGCCTGTGCTATACAAGAGATCAGACTAGATAAGCAAATGATTCCTTCAGGCCTTAAACTTTTTGAATTTATGTTGGAGTACAGGACAGATTGAGCAAAGCAAAATCTGTCTCCCTGCCCGCCTTCTAAGTCTTCCAGTTTTGTATTCAGGAAGTTGTTACCCCATCTGCTGAAGTGGAATTCTAATCTTAACAGCCACCTATCACCACAGAAGGCTCTCAGATGTTCTGTGAATCCAACAACTCCCTTCTATACTATTCTCTGAACAGCCCTTGCTTTAGATCCAGTATAGACTTCTCCTTTCTTCACTAGCCCTTGCCACAGGAAGGACACTCATGTTCATCTGCATTGACCCCTTTTGCAGATCTCACCTTGAGTTCTCTTCCCAGGTCCCTGAAGTTACCCTAGATTTTAGTTATTCGATGGTTGTCATTTGTTCCCATATGGATTTCAATTAGAGGGAATTCCTCAGAACTCAGGAATCCTTCACCTTTATCATTTCATCCTAACACCTGGGAAGGTGCAAACTATTCTGTTTTCCTTATCCATGTCGCAGGTCCATGGCATTAACTGTAACACAGACTTCCAAGAACGCTGCACTTGTTTGTTTAAAAATGGAACATATGTTTCAATGCATTTCACCATAATACAGCCACCAGTAAACAAAGTCTTTTTAGCTTTGCAGACATTGTATGGATGCAAATGCTTTTCCCTATCTCAGAATTGTTTTGATATGCTCAGTCATTGGTGACAAACAGTGAACAGCCACAGCCAGAGTGGTTGAATCTTTTGTGACTGCTAAGTTCCTTGGAAGGATAAATCAACTTTCTTGCCCCATTCCTGACCTGAGCAGTCTCTACAGAGTTCCAAGTGACATACTCAACTGCAACAAAAATCTCTATCTGAATTTTGATTTACCTGTTGTTAGAAACTGTTTTGGAGAATGAAGCTTAGGTTTAAGAATTCTCTGTTTTGTCAGAATGTTCACTTTACGCATTTGACAGCGCTGCTATAGTTTTACCATTTTCCCTGATGTGTCAGTTTGCCCTGTTTGTGTGGCTCTTTCACACAGCCATGGGGGAGAGGGAGGGGAGAAGAACATCTAAACAAACAGGAAAGTGTGATGGTAAAACCACAAACGTTGGCAATGAGCATTACCTGAAAATAATTTTAACTCACTTCTCAAGACTCTAGGCACACTGTCTATGTCTGGAAAATACCCAACACAAATCTTAACAACTATTTTTTTCCTAATTGACTTTATTACAAGTCACTGGTGTCCCTTTAAGCAGGCAATTTCATTACTGACACTTTACAATGTAATTATATCACATTTATTACACAGATGAATAAGGAATCTTGCTATACTAAATAAATAATAACTATGTTAAACAAACTATTTTATAGTATCTAGAGATGGAAAATTTCCCTTAGGTTTTCTTGTCCAATTTCTTTCGCCAATGCAGGATTTTTTACTATTGTGCATCTAGTGCTGTTTTGTCCAGCCGAGTTCTACATGTGTTAAGTGATGAGATTACCCCATCTGTTAATAAAATCCCAGTCAGAAAATTCCAGTCTAAATTGCCCATGTATTAATCTTATCCCATTACTCTGAGTTACTCCCCCCCAGCCCCTTTGATTATACCAAATAATTCTTTTTCCTTGGTGTGTTTACTCCCTTCCAGTACCTCTGGTCAGGCTGTGGGGACAGCAGACAGGTGCTGAAGAGCACTCAGGTTGGACAGATAAACCAGCTAGGGAGGTCAGTGACATGAAAGGCAACTCTGTGTCCCACAAAGGGTAGGAAAGAAACTACAGCTGAACTGGAGGAGGGGCAGGATGAGGCCACATAAGTAATTTCTGAAAAGTAACAGGATGTTACACAGAAATGCACTCAGCCAAAAATAAAGACTATAAATATGTTCAAGTATCGAAATGATAAATGTAAAGGGGAAAAACAAGTGAACAAGAATGTCAAGCAATGGTATAGCGATCAAGCATAACTGAGGATATAACTTGACTATAAACTATACTGGTTAGGAGGAGGTGGTAAAGGAATTGCAGTATACCTGCAGTAACAAGAAACTTGGAAATGGCAGAGAAGCTTAATGACTTTTTTGTTTCGGTCTTCACCGAGAAGTCTGAAGGAATGCCTAACATAGTGAATGCTAACGGAAAGGAGGCAGGTTTAGAAGATAAAATAAAAAAAGAACAAGTTAAAAATCACTTAGAAAAGTTAGATGCCTGTAAGTCACCAGGGTCTGATGAAATGCATCCTAGAATAGTCAAGGAGCTAATAAAGGAGGTATCTGAGCCTCTAGCTATTATCTTTGGAAAATCATGGGAGACAAGAGAGATTCCAGAAGACTGGAAAAGGGCAAATATAGTGCCCATCTATAAAAAGGGAAATAAAAACAACCCAGGTAACTACAAACCAGTTAGTTTAACTTCTGTGCCAGGGAAGATAGTGGAGCAAGTTATTAGGGAAATCATCTGCAAACACTTGGAAGGTGGTAAAGTGATAGGGAATAGCCAGCATGGAATTGTAAAGAACAAATCACGTGAAACAAAACTCATAGCTTTCTTTGATAGGATAACGAGTCTTGTGGATAAAGGAGAAGCGGTGGATGTGCTATACCTAGACTTCAGTAAGGCTTTTGATACGGTCTCGCATAATATTCTTGTCAATAAACTAGGCAAATACAACTTAGATGGGGCTACTTTAAGGTGGGTGCATAACTGGCTGGATAACCGTACTCAGAGAGTAGTTATTAATGGTTCCCAATCCTGCTGGAAAGGTATAACAAGTGGGGTTCCGCAGGGGTCTGTTTTGGGACCGGCTCTGTTCAATATCTTCATCAACGACTTAGATATTGGCATATAAAGTACGCTTATTAAGTTTGCAGATGATACCAAACCGGGAGGGATTGCAACTGCTTTGGAGGACAGGGTCATAATTCAAAATGATCTGGACAAATTGGAGAAATGGTCTGAGGTAAACAGGATAAAGTTTAACAAAGACAAATGCAAAGTGCTCCACTTAGGAAGGAACAATCAGTTTCACACATACAGAATGCGAAGACACTGTCTAGGAAGGAGTACAGCAGAAAAGGATCTAAGGAGTACAGCAGAAAAGGATCTAGGGGTTATAGTGGACCACAAGCTAAATATGAGTCAACAGTGTGATGCTGTTGCAAAAAAAGCAAACATGGTTCTGGGATGCATTAACAGGTGTGTTGTGAGCAAGACACGAGAAGTCATTCTTCCGCTCTACTCTGCTCTGTTTAGGCCTCAACTGGAGTCTTGTGTCCAGTTCTGGGCACCACATTTCAAGAAAGATGTGGAGAAATTGGAGAGAGTCCAGAGAAGAGCAACAAGAATGATTAAAGGTCTAGAGAACATGACCTATGAAGGAAGGCTGAAAGAATTGGGTTTGTTTAGTTTGGGAAAGAGAAGACTGAGAGGGGACGTGATAGCCGGTTTCAGGTATCTAAAATGGGTGTCATGAGGAGGAGGAAGAAAACTTGTTCACCTTAGCCTCCAAGGATAGAAGCAGCAGCAATGGGCTTAAACTGCAGCAAGGGAGGTTTAGGTTGGACATTAGGAAAAAGTTCCTAACTGTCAGGGTGGTTAAACACTGAAATAAATTGCCTAGGGAGGTTGTGGAATCTCCATCTCTGCAGATATTTAAGAGTAGGTTAGATAAATGTCTATCCGGGATGGTCTAGGCAGTATTGGTCCTGCCATGAGGGCAGGGGACTGGATTGATGACCTTGCAAGGTCCCTTCCAGTCCAAGAATCTATGAAAGCAAAATGTAAGCTTCTGGAGGAGGGACCACGATATTGTGAACAACTGCAAAAATCTTATATACAGTCAAATTTGCTGTTGCATTTTTTTTTAATCCAATGTCTAGATTAACTCCTCTGGTTTGTTGTTATCTCTAGAATGTTCTATCAATAAACATGAAAAAAGAAAAATCTAAGACATGTGTAAGGACCAAAATATTGAGTATGAAATCATGGCAAAATCTGTTTGAGGGAGGCCATTCAATGAGATTAGTTTCTATAAACACACACACATAATAATGTTTTGAAATGCTTTGTTAGACTCTACATAAATAAAATGCTTAAATTCATTTACATGATGAGGGGAATCATTAAGTAAAGTTGTATCCATGTGTCTTGGGACACATCACAGTGCTCTCGCTGTGCTCTCGCCTGGAACAAGTTGAAATTCATATTAAAACACCCGTAAAAATGAGGAGCTGAACCACTGACTTGGCAGTTGTCACAAGAAAGTCTTGTGAGGTTCTAACCAAGCAGTATTGCTTTGCATTCATGTTCTTCTGGAAATCATGCGTGTGGGAAGGGGGGTGTAGGCAGGCAGGTTTCTGCTCCTTACTTGTAAGCAGGAATAATAATAATATCATCAAGGGTGGCCTTTTATTTACTTGTTTTTTTGATCTGTGTCCCATCATCATATCCCCTAGGCATCCAACAATACCTTTACTTGATGTGAAAAGCCCTGGATTGCTCCTCCAGTTTGATAATCTTCAGAGAGATTCATTTGTAGAAATTCCATAATCTTATGTAATCAAAAATATTTGAGGTTACATTATCCATAACACTAGCCGCGTGCTTCAAAGCATGTGCTGAACTCAGGTCAGCTCCCTCACATAGAAGAGCATGACATATTCTCATTTGCTAAATGCCCAAAGTTCAACACTGGGAGAATAAGCATACAAGAATACAAAGGGTAACCTTCTCCCCAAACCCACACTTCTGGGGAACTCCATGATGTTAAGAAGATGGAGGGTACGCCTATACTACCCGCCGGATCAATGGGTAGTGTTCGAAGTATCAGGGATCGACTTATCGCGTCTCATCTGGATGCGATAAATCAAACCCCGAACTGATACCCGTACTCCACCTCGGCAGAAGGAGTAAGCAGAGTCGTTGGGAGAGCCACGGCAGTCGACTTGCCAGCATGAGGAAGGCCAGGTAAGTGGAACTAAGATACTTTGACTTCAGCTACGTGAATAGCATAGCTGAAGTTGCATATCTTAGTTCGAACCCCTGCCCTGCTGGTGTAGCCCAGGCCTGAGAGGCAATGCTTACAAGAAATACAACCATGGAGCAAAGGATTCCCGTCTAAATTATGAATGCAAACAGCGATAGTTACAAATGATGGTCTCTATAAACAAACATTTTTCTGGCTATATTATTGTTCCTCCCCAAATGGCAAGTATCTGAAAGCTGCTCAGAGGTTTAGAAAGTAAGTTCTTCAGAGCACGGATATTTCTTTTACTTCTCAGTAAAGTGCCATGCACATTTCTGGCACTGTAGACATAAGTGGCCTCAGTGCAGGAAGGAGGGACTTGTGGTTAAGACACATGACTGGGACTCAAACATTTTAAAAAAACCAAAATCTGATTTAAAATCTCAACTTCTGACCACCTCATGCCTTTATAATGAAGGATCCAGAGCGATTCAATAACCTGCGGGTCCTGAATTTTCTATGTGGCTGCCAGGTTTTGAATGGATTACACGGTTTTCACTCACCATCCCTTCTTTTTCCTGAAAGACTCAACCATAAAATGTACATTCGCATAAGAAACGCAAGCTAGACCATTAAAATTAGATAACTCTGAATAAACTGCTGCTGAAAAACTACCTAGCTGAATGAAAACGTAAGATCAATTTTTAGTGGTGATAACTGTCATTTAATCGATAACATGTGCAGCCTATTATTCTGACGTTTGACATAAGCTCTCAAGTGGTGTGTTAACAAGGCCTAATACGGGGACCTTGTATTGCACAGGTTTGTCTGCTACGGGAAATACTTATAAGAGACAATCTGTTAAGACTGTAAAGTTAGGATGACATTTTTGATGATCAGTGAAACGGGAAAGTGTTTCATTTAGAGCATTTTCTACTAACTATGAAGGTCTGACTGATAAATTACACTGCCCCGTCTTATTTCTGGGGATTGTTTTTGCCTTTGCTGTGTAATAGCACAACAGAGTCTTTAGGATGTTCTTAGCTATGTTATTTATTTAGTACATACTAAGACACCAGTAGAGACTGTTTTGCCAGCACAATGTCGCCAACTCGCCTAAGAGGAGTTCCCCTACCCCCCAGAAATATTCAAAGGAGCAGCAGCACTTAACCTAAACAAAAAGACAAACTAAATAGATAAAGAGATGAGAACTAGAGCTGCATTAATTCTATAAAGAGCAGTGTGCTTTCTAAAGGGAATTAATATAAGGAGAATTTGCTTATGCACATCCAAGGGCAGCAAGAGTTTACTACTTTTCTGGGGGATTAAAAATGCTGTGGCAGCTCCGAGGGGGTTGAGCAGAGAGCCTTATCACAGAGAGGGATTGGGAAGATTAGAGCAACTGGGAGGGGATCAAGGGAATAGTAACACCACACAAAACCCCCCTATGCCTACTGGTGGCAACAAGCTGTCTCATGCATAATTTAAAAAAACTGGCATCGCTTTTTAATATGTGATTATTTGAATACAGGGATATTTGCAGCCAAAAGGGATTTTTAAAACATTTTCATTAATTCTTTTAATAGTGCCCCACAGCCTTGTCTATAGTAAAGCACATGCTCAGAACCTTTTTAACCTCCTAGCAGATATGAATTGCACTTTGAGTCCACACACAATTTTTTTTCCAAATGGCTTACCAGCTGTGCCATGCAGACTAGGATTTTTCACAGGTGTTAGTTCAGTTAGAACTATTTCAGGATGACCATTTCAGTGCCAGTGTGGATGAATGGCCACCAGTTGAAATGGTTTGACCAGTCTCTCACTATTGTCCTGGTGGTTTTAGGAAATCCTCCAGAATGCACTCCTTCTGAGAGCTGAGCCAGGAACAGTGGGAAAGATACCCAGCTGGCATTACAACTGACACCATTTAAATCAGTACAAGTTAAACCACAGGGCAATCCTGCAATGGCCCTTAAACTGGTTCAGCCAGGCAGGGGTGGACTCATTGAACCACTTGTGCTTAAATTAGTTCAGTTACAATCAGTTCAGTTCTCTAGTGCAGACAAGGCCAAAACATGCCAGTTGCCTCACAATGCAAACAGGATAATCTGACCAATTAATTCCTTGCATAATGTGATATCATGAAGAGAAACAGAAGATTAGGAAGGGGACCGGGGAGGAAGGACAGGGACTATGGGCAAGAAGATTATGCAGTTACTCAGCAAAGGCTAGTGCACAGCCTGGTGGAAAGCTTTTTTTTTTTTTAAAGCATAAAGAAATATAAATCAACATCTGGCAAATGTTTTGTAGGTGTCCTGGCACAAATGGGAGGAGGAGAGATTGGTGGCTTTATGGGCCTGTATTACCAGGGTATTCCATGCATAGGGGGAAACATGCAAGAAATCATGGAAACACTCCTGACCAAAGTGGGAAGCAGGGCTCCCATCACTGGCAAAGTGTAGGGGCAACGTATGTGGTAAGACAGAGAAACTAAAGAGGGACTGATTTATGCAGGGCCTTGAAGGCAAAGACACATTTAAATCCCATGCTGTGTAGAAGGTGGAAGCTAGTTGATGGATTCCTGAGGGTGGGGTGGGATGACATGGTCAGATCAAACAGACCAATAAGATGGTCCTGGTGGCTATACTTTGTATGGATTACAGGGGGGCCATTTGCATGTCATGGAGGCCACAGAGGAGGTCAATCTTGTTTCCTCTGCACAGCCTGTCATCGACAAGCTGAAGAAAATAAAAATAAATGTGCTATTATGACATTGCCCAGTTTGTAGGTACAATCTGTGTCTCTGATCCTAGGTCAGACTGATCTCCTTGACAGAAGGGATTGCATTTCCTCTAGTCTGGCACAGCATCTAGCACACAGTAAGCACTCTATAAAAAATATTTGTGCGTTTACTTGTATCTATTCCTAGAGGAAGCCTCTCCTATAGAAAATATTCATCATTACATTGTAACAATAACTGTATTTATCAGAGACTTATTCCAAATTTGAAAAACATCTTGTAATACAGCTTCATCCAAGGATTTTAATGACTACCTCAAGAGCCAAACCTCAGCAGTTTATCATTAGAACTCTAAAATTAAATTTATAGGATTTGAATTACACCACTAAATGTTTCTTTACTTTATAGAATATTTTCTAATATAAAAGTTATGCCAGTTCAGTGTGAATCTCTTTTGCACATTCCATATTCTAAGCAAATGTTCCCATTCTGGAAAGCACTATGATTGTCCTGCTCATATTCACACTATTGTAACATTAAGCACTCGATATTTTCTACATGCTGCGCAAACCACAGACAGGCAAGAGTTATTGTACGTTACACAGGATAAATTTTTTTTTAAGAGTTATTAAATCCACCTGCTTCAGGGCATGAACCAACCCCTAAGAATAGGGGGTTAAATTCCATAACTGTGCACTGTGGGGCTTCTTACAATTACATCTAAAGCAGCTGATTCTGATCAATGTCAGATATTGGACACTGGATTAGATGGACCACTGATCTGTTCCAAGATGGCAATTCCTATATGCCTCTGAGATGTAAAATTCAGATCCAAATTTCTAACTATCCTCATCTCCCTTTAAACTCTCTTTCTCTCAGCACTTTGGTTTGGGGCCATATCCCAGTACAAACATTAGCACCTTATTTTGGTTAATTTAGTGTATGAGATGCCCAACTTTACACACCCACAACCTGATTTTCAGGAGGTAACGAGCACCTCATCTGCACGTTCATCTCTGGAAATCAGGCCCTGTGTGCCTAACATTGGGCACCCACAAATGAGCAGCCACTTTTGAAAATTTAGGCCTACAAGACTTGCCCAAGGTCATACTAAATCAACAGCAGAAGCTTGGCCTGAGGCGGAACAAATGACCCTGTTCTCTCCTGCAGTAGTGCACACACGTGGCAAATACATTGGTATAAACTGAATTTTAAAACTACACCTGCAACACTCAGCACACAGTGACCTACATTTGGTCTCAACAGCCAAACTCAGTAGCAAGGCAAAGGGCGGGGGAGGAAGCTGAAAGTTACTGGCAGGTTTCCCTCCCGACTTGGTTTACTGCCAAGGTCATTTAAGGGTCAGGCAGAGTTCTTGGTTTGGCCTTTTGTGTTTTCTTTTCTCCCTCCCTTATGTACACACTGATATGGTTTACAACCAAACCTCAACAGCGTTATCACACGGGGTTTTATCATCCTGGAGTTCACGGAAAGCAGGAAAAGAGGTCAGGTGCAGGTCAGGGTGTGGTGTAGCCCCACTTGTGTTAGCAGCAGCTGAAGAAAGTGAATCCACCTGGCTTGTTTCTGGCTGTTAAGTGCAGCAAGGTCAGCCAGCATGTGAGAGGGTCATTCAGAGTTCACTTTTACCTAGGCCTCAGTTATCTACAGGATTTTAGTTCATCAACTTTTCCAACTTGCAAAGACCAATTTCCTGCTCCGGTTCTCCCCCCTGTAATCTAAACAGACAAGCCTAGAGTTCAGCCCCAGTTCCAGGCTTTAGCATTATTTACCCCGTTACAATGGTCACTCCCCCTTCTGCCTTAAATAGTACTTGTAATAGAGAGCAATTGAGAAAAACTTAAATTAGTCCAAAGAATCTCTTTAAAGTATTCTGTACTGTGTGAGGCATGCCTTGAAAGACAATATTCTTATTCAAAATCACATAATATGGCACTATATACTTGTGCTTTTCTAACTTTGGACAGTTCAAAGAAATCCCAGTTGAGAAGCCATTTTACTGTATTATTATTACAGCAGCAAAAGACCTGTTCACATTGGAGTGTCTGGAATGCCAGAGTCTACAACAGGCAGAGAACCGGGCCCTAAACTGCTGAAGGTTAATTTATTTAGTGTCTGTCTTTTGTATATCTAACTCCTGTTGGTCAGTGGTGACAAGTCTCACAAAGAACAATGCCAGCGGGAATAATAGCCCGCCCGTCTCTCTGCTGAAGACTAAAAGTCTGTTGCCGTTGACAATCAGCCCTGCTTAAGCTAGATAAAGTACTGAACATGCTTTGGAATGAACAACAGCAGAACTGCCCAAGAAGCCATCACCCTCCGTTGGGCTAAAAATGGTTGATTTGACCATGTATATTAACACAAACAGAAGGAGTTGTACTGAAATAAATTCTTCCCGCTAGCCAGAGCTCAGACCACATGGAATTAGCATGTTTCTATATATTGACATTATGGAAGTTCAGGCCTGAGGCTTAGGGGTGCTGAGCACACACACTGGCTTTCACTAGAATTGTGTCAGTCCCCTAATCAAACACTGGTTGACCAAAAGTGAAGATGCAGTAATGAAAGTAGAAGGTACAAAACACTTGACGTGGTGTGCCTACGACACATCACATGCTATTTCTGCAAGGAATTGTTCTCTTGTCTTCTTGAGAGAATAGTTAGTGACACTTGTCAACTGGAGCAGAAGGTTAATACACAGACTGGGTGAGTGAGGTATTTTTTTGTGGGTGGGACTAGACAGAGTACGGGGAAACTTCCCCAATCCCAGAAAGCAAAAGGCTATTTCACAAAGTATTTGGCCATGAAACGTACCGTAAGCCTCTGGACTTAATAGAAAATGTATTAATGAGATCACACTGATCCTACTAACTGGATAATTCCAGCCAGTTAAACCCATCAAAGGCAGTCACTTTATTTATTAATCCCCCCCAAAGCAGAAGATTCAGCCAGCCTGTCAAAAGACCAGAGTGAAAAGTCAGTTTGTTTAGTCTAATTATGAGCAGGCCAAGCCGAAACAGAAGAGAAACAAAACAGATCGTTGTGCTGTTTAATGTGCTGCTCCCAAAGACACCACAAAACACTGCATTTGGGAGGGTGGCAGGACTGTCTTAGTTACTCAATGGGGTCAGAAAGAGTACTTACCAATAGGTCACGCTAACTACAAGCTTCAAGCTGTGATAGTTAGGGGAGTGTGGCACATAGTCTTCCCCAAATGGTAGCCATTATTTAGTTTTGTCCAATCTGCAAAGTGAAGGCTATGTCAAGTTCAAAACATTTCACGTGTCAGCCAGTTAAAAGTTCCATGGTCAAACCCAATTATTCCACCACTTTGATGACCCCGCACATTCAGCTTTTTGCCATTACAAGACAAAGTTTCTCCTACTGGGATTTCACCTGCCTGGTTTTGTACCATTCAATAAAGTAAGTTCAACCAGTGTGTCAACAGGCCACGTGGAGTTCAGGCAACACCTTGCTGCCCTCAGCTAGTAATTACAACTTCTTCCAAAACACACAGATTAAATGCTATTTTCAGCTCTCAGCAACCTTACAAGGCCACGGTAACACATCTTACCTCCTCCCACTTCTACTTCAGGAATCAATTCACTTTAAGTGGTCAAGTGGAGTAATTAACCCTGCAGCTTTAACAAATTGTTATGCTTCATGCTGCAGCAGAGAGCAAAAACTCATTTGTATTTTCTGATTAACGCTGCTTAATTAATCCCATTCCCTAGCACCAAAAAAATAATCCGCTTTTAAAGAGCTGTAATCTTCTTTCTAAATGTAAAATTGGCCCTGGATTTAACCATGATTTTCACCTGTTTGGGGTCTTGCAGTGTTCAATAAAGGCAAGTTCAGCCAGCATACCAAGGGACTATGCAGAGGTCAAGCTAACACCTCAGCCATCAGCAGGTTAATTATAATTTCATTTTCACACACACACACACACACACACACACACACACACACTGCTTGTTTCAACTCTAAATGACCTCACCTGCTTAATTTTTTTTTAATCTATGTGGAATAAATTTCTGTCAACAAAACTGCAAGGCCAAGTAGAGTTCATGGTAACAATTCACATTTTTTAACAGGTTTCCCAGAACTAAATCCTAACCTTAAACACCAAACATTCCTTAGAATATACAGGAGCTTTAAGAGATGAAAAATATAAATCCATACCACCTTCCCCTAGCATTGAAAATAATAGTGCATCTGTACAATGCCTCTTGGGCTGATTTCTACAGCTGTAAGTCAGTCAGCTTGGAGCACCTCATCTGTTGGATATTTATCTCTTGCTTAATTGCAAGAAAAACGTTTCTACACTTGATGTATGCTGCTTTTTAAAATCATTATAATGGTGGTTCTTGGCATCATAATTACACCTGTATCTTCTATAGGGCAAAGCAATGTGTGAATCTTAAATTTCATTCTGGCATTCTACTTTCACAAGGATTTACTTCTGTTGTGGTACTGAATACTGCCCATATGATACGTCACCTTCCTTTGTTATTGTCCTTGGGAGTCTGTATTCAGCATGCAAGGTTCCTCTGTATAAAGGTTTTGGAGGAAGGATGATAGAAATGAGCATTCAAATACCACCTGATTTGGTACTGACAGAAAGTAGTTAAGAAGGTTAGGACTATAACAGGGTTTAAAAGAGAACTGGATAAATTCATGGAGGTTAAGTCCATTAATGGCTGTTAGCCAGGATGGGTAAGGAATGGTGTCCCTAGCCTCTGTTTGTCAGAGTGTGGAGGTGGATGGCAGGAGAAAGATCACTTGATCATTGCCTGTTAGGTTCACTCCCTCTAGGGCACGTGGCATTGGCCACTGTCAGTAGACAGGATACTGGGCTGGATGGACCTTTGGTCTGACCCAGTACGGCCGTTCTTATGTACATCTATTGGCCATTTAATGGCTCATATGAAATAAGCTGGGGTCTCAGGCCAGTTCCTCGCAGACAGGAATGCAAAAACCTCCTGCATAATTTCCATCATGCTCGGAGTTTTAGAGCAAAGGGACCATGGAAATGGAACCACCTTCTCACTCTGGCCCTGATCCAAATCTCTCAAGTCAATAGTGAGGCTCCCGCTGACTGCAATGGGGTTTGGATCAGGCATTTTTGAGGGGCTTCCTTCATAGCACGGTGGTGACTGTCTAGAGTTAAACTTGCATGGTCACTGCTCATGCTATACTTGTTCTTTATACAGAGGATTTTGGTCTCTAGGACAGTCAATGAAGACATGAAAATGACTTAAAAAACACAATTTAAGCCAAAATACTGTCCTCTGCAAACAGAGATGCAGTCATGATCTTGCTATCTGTAAATTCAAGTGACTAAGACTTATTTATATAAGAAATTATTAATCAGTAGTTACACAAAGACTTGTATTAAAAATGTCAGCTCAAAGATCTTCTCACAAACAGCAGTGAAGGAACATGTGAAAAATTCCTACTTCCTCATTCTCGCATTGTGCCAACTTTCTTCCATTTCTGTCCAATCACCTTTGACAATTTGACATTACAGATTCCACAGTATTTATTTATTTCCTCTTCAGAGAATTCTTCTGAGTGGAGATGGAGGATGGTGCGGTGACCCTTTTAACTTTCAAACAGCAACCGCAGGATCATGCCTGTGGCTCGTCAGTACGCTGCCAAGTCACATAACGTTTTTGGGTTATGTAATACTATGAGGTGATTCTCACAATATTCTTCCAAATGGGAGAACTAACAGGCATGAAAAATGAATGCACAATTGCTGTCTTGTATAAAGGAGTTTCATCTAATGATTAGAATTGGGAATCAAGCCTACTGGGTATCATTCTTGGCTCTGCCACGGGTTCATTATGTGATCTAGAGCAATTCACTTACATTTTCTGTGCATCAGCCTACTCCTCTGCAAAATGAGTAGGATAATACAGTACTTATTTATCTGAAAAGAGTTTTGTGAGGCTTAATATTTGTACAGCATTACAGAAAGTACAAGGGATTATTACTATTGTAATCTATGGGGATAAGCATATAACAAGCCAAGCTTTTAAACAGGCTAAATAGCTGTTACACAACCAAGTTATAAATCTTCCAAAATGAATTAAAAATATTCAATATATAGCTCTCTAAGCCAAAAAGCAAATTGCCCCACAGAATCAACTCCATCAAGGAATTCCAATATCATCTCAAACTACGAGAACATCAGAATAACCCTACTGAATAATTTCCGTGCAAGACAGGCAGGACATCCATTATTCCCTATATTGTACATGTGCAATGCCAGCATCATAATTTAACAATTTGCAGGATTCATTACTCTTTTGAATTACCAAGGCATTTTACAAATATATAGACTGTGATGTCATTGAAAATTGGTAAATAATGTACTTTCTACGAAGTTCAAAAATAGTAGCCCATATCAGTAAATATACTGTCATCCACTGTAGGGTTAAACTGTCTCCCAGTGTTTTCTGTGGGTTTCAGCGTGGGGTGGTAGGTGACAACTAGGGGTGTGCAATTGGGGTGGGGGGTTATTCTGTATTGAAGCAGGTTCTCTTGGGATAGCTGGATGGCCCATTCCATGATGCAACCTACTTCTCTGGTGGAGTGTCTTGTTTGGTGAACGAGATTTTAAGTGTGTTAGGTGTGTATCCCAGACTTTTTCCTCAGCACATATTCTGTGATATCTGAGTCCCTGGGCTATAGATTTGTTCTTGCCCACAATTATTTCACATTTGGGGACATTGTATACCTTCAAGTCAGCAGCACTGCTATGGGTACCTGTGTGGCCCCACAGTATGCCAACATTTTTATGGCTGACTTGAAACAACGCTTCCTCAGCTCTCGTCCCCTAATGCCCCTACTCTACTTGCCCTACACTGATGACATCTTCATCATCTGGACCCATGGGAAGGAGGCCTTGAGGAATTCCACCATGATTTCAACAATTTCCATCCCACCATCAACCTCAGCCTGGACCAGTCCACACAAGAGCTCCACTTCCTGGACACTGCAGTGCTAATAAGTCATGGTCACATAACCACCACCCTATACTGGAAAACTACTGACCGCTATACTTACCTACATGCCTCCAGATTTCATCCAGACCACATCACACGATTCATTGTCTACAGCCAAGCTCTAAGATACAACTGCATTTGCTCCAACCCCTCAAACAGAGACAAACACCTACAAGATCTCTATCAAGCATTCTTAAAACTACATACCCACCCGCTGAAGTGAAAAAACAGATTGACAGAGCCAGAAGAGTACCCAGAAGTCACCTACTCCAGGACAGGCCCAACAAAGAAAGTAACAGAACGCCATTAGCTGTCACCTTCAGCCCCCAACTAAAACCTCTCCAGTGCATCATCAAGGATCTACAACCTATCCTGAAGGACGATCCCTCACTCTCACAGATCTTGGGAGACAGGGAAGTCCTCGGTTACAGACACCCCCACAACCTGAAGCAAATACTCACCAGCAACCACACACCAAAAACACTAACCCAGGAACCTATCCTTGCAACAGAGCCCATTGCCAACTCTGTCCACCTATCTATTCAAGGGACACCATCATAGAACCTAATCGCATCAGCCACATCATCAGAGGTTCGTTCACCTGCACATCTATCAATGTGATATATGCCATCGTGTGCCAGCAATGCCTCTCTGCAATGTACATTGGCCAAACTGGATGGTCTCTGCACAAAAGAATAAATGGACACAAATCAGATGTCAAGAATTATAACATTCAAAAACCAGTTGGAGAACACTTCAACTTCATCAATCAATTCCAGACCTAAAAGTCTCAATTCTCCAACAAAAAAAACTTCAAAAAACAGACTCCAACGAGAAACTGAAGAATTGGAATTAATTTGCAAAGTGGACACCATTAAATTAGGCTTGAATAAAGATTGGGAGTAAGAATGGGTCATTGCACAAAGTAAAAACTAGTTCCCCATGCTAACTTTTCCCCTACTTTTACCCATGCCTTCTTGTCAACAGTTGAAAATGGGCCATCTGATTATCACTACAAAAGTTTTTTTCTCCTGCTGATAATAGCCCAGCTTCATTGATTAGTCTCGTTATAGTAGGTATGGCAACACATTTTTTCATGTTCTCTGTATATATATCTTCTTACTGTATTTTCCACTGCATGCACCCGATGAAGTGGGTTTTAGCCCATGAAAGCTTATGCCCAGATAAATTTGTTAGTCTCTAAGGTGCCACAAGTACTCTTAGTTCTTCTTGCTGATACAGACTAACACAGCTACCACTCTGAGATTTTTTGGTGTGTCTGAGGTGGCTACTGGTGGGGTATCAAACAGTTATAACCCATACTTGATGGGGACACATCCGGAAAGAAATCTTTCCTGAACTCCGTCTTCTGGCCTTCAAACAACACTTCCATCCTCATCAACAGAAGCAAGCTCTCCACAGCCCAGGACCCACCAACTCAAAGTGGCATCAGACCCAGCCAGAACAGATGCAAACTTGCAGACATATCTCCACCACCACGATGATCAGTACCCCCCACAACATACCTTTCAAGATCCACAGGTCCTACAAATGCCTATTGCATGTGGAGTATCTCATCCAGTGCATCCAATGCCCCAACAAAAACTATATGGATGAAACCAGACAATTACTAGGCTCTCAAACCAACTCACACAGAAGAATGATCAAAGCCAAACACTCTGTAACCCATGGGCCAATACTCTTCACAAAGCGATCACTCCATATCTGACCTCTCAGTTCCCTTCCTTATAGTAAAACTGCACAGCACACCTTCAAAAGACAAGCCTGAAAACTTAAATTCATAACTCTGCTAGACACTAAAAATTATGGATTTAACAGAGACACTTTTTTGGCTCACTGTAACAATTTGTAACCTACTAACCATCCTTTGTTTTACCACTGCAAAGGTGTCAATTGCAGTCACTTTCAGAGGTCTCCTGGAATGTGTCAACCCCTTATGCTTAACAAACTGTCCTACAGAATAGCTATGACACCCCGATTATCTTCTCCAGATCTGAAGAATAGCTCTGTGAAGCTTGCAAGCTTATCTCTTTAACCAATAGAAGTTGATCCAATAAAAGATATTACCTCACTCACTTTGTCTTGCCCACATGTTCTTATTGGAACATCTCTATGCAAGGAAAAAGGGCTGTTCCTGGATAAACTTTTTTTTTTAATTGTTGTAAATGTAAAAACAATTTACAATACAGAAATTTACTTTTTCAAAAAATGATGCAGGCGAAAAAAAAACCTCCCATCTGATTCAGATACTACTCTGTAAATGCTTCTCTCTCTCTCCCTCAAAGACACACTTCAGTTCTTTACTTGCAAATGCAATTAGATACAGAGTGAAGCAGAAAAACAGACTTGAACCCCTTTCATCTGTTTTAACCTGAAATCTCTGCAACGCCTCAATTTAAAACTGATACTAGTTTTTGTGAGGCACTTTGAGAGATTGACAATTATGTATGATATTTAATAGTGAAGCACCAGTAAAATAGTACCATATGAGGCAAAATACAGACAGACAGTCTCTGCCTCAGTGTCTTTACAGTCTAGAAAACAATCATGGAGAGTGAAGATGTCCTGGAAGGCCCAAGGGAAGACAGTAAATATGATAATCAGATAACTGAGAAAGTATGGCATTGCAGAAAAGTTTAAATGGAAAGTTATTCAGTTAAGTACATACCTGTCATTCACAGATTTTAATGTCAGAAGGATTATTAGATCATTTACTCGGACACCCTGCATAATACAGGCCATATAATGCCATTCAGTTATTCCTGTACTGAGCCCACTAACTCGTGTTTGACTAAAGCGTATCTTCCAGAAACACGTCCAGTTTGGACTTGAAGACTTCAAGAAATGGAGCATCCACCAATACTAACAGCTACAATTATAGAAGTGTTCATTTATAAATCTCAAAGGACTTTACACGTTATCCCCATTCTATAGCTGCGGAAACTGAAGCAAATCTATATGAGCAATGTTAGACTCATATGTATGTTTATTCGTATATACATTCTTAATTATTTTTAAAACACAATGCTCTCTCAGTTCTGTGAGCATCACGAGGAACAACGAATACCACTTCAAGAAACAGAGAGATAACTAAGGCTCCAAGTTTGCAATACAATCTGCCTATTAAGCCAACTGGACTCCATGCAGGTGCAAGATCTGGCTGTCCATGCAGATCTGACTGCAGAATCAGGGTCTCAGCTTTTACTATAACACAACTGTGCACCTTTGCAACACTTCTTGTCTAAGGCTCTCCATACTCACCTAGATAGCACTTCTTGCTTGTCAGTCTGATTTTGGCTCCTAAATACCTATATCTCTTTGGAAAAAGAGCCATAGGTTCCTAAATCAGTTATGAGTTGCAATTCTGAGCACAGCAATGCCTACATACCTTTAAAACCTGGATCACTTGATGATTGTCTGTTCTGTTCATTCTCTCTGAAGCACCTGGCATTGACCACTTTCGGAAGACAGGATACTGGGTTAGATGGACCACTGATCTGACCCTGTATGGCCATTCTTATGTCATAGCTAATTAAGTATTTTATTCATTTTACAGATGGGCAAATAGATAGAGATCTTGCCTACCACTCTTGCTAGCAACAGCAGAAACTGTTGTATACGCTGACTGCTGGTGTTAACACGAGTGGCTTGCCCGCCCCTAAACTAAATCACTGACTGAGCTAATATGAAGTTATTTAAAGTTATTTTATCCCTTTCAATACCTTTGCATTATCTTGAACTAGAAACAATCAGATGATGTGATATGACTAGATTCCAAACCATTATTAGCTACCATTCTAAGCATGTCCTCAAATAGTCAGGTCTCAAAATGCACTAAATCATGCAAGTTTTACTAGTTCCTTTTCACCTCTATCTTTCATGATCTTACTTTTTCACTGACAGACTCATGGTTTCCAAATCACACCTACAGACAAGTAAGATAATGGCTGGGTTATGTGCTATGTCCAGCGATGTCTAAGCCGACATTTTAAATCAATGAAGTATCATTTATTAAAATCAGATGATCCATTGCAAAGCTCTTCAACTGAAGCTATCTAATGATGATGCTGGGAACCCATGGAATAACAGTTCAGGTTGTAGAAAGCCTTAATGAAATCTGCTGAGTAACTGAGCAATTCACAATCTGAGCAAAAGGGTGTCATGTTGAGTTTTTTTTAAACTCGAAAATATAGTTCATTCAGAAGCGTACCAGAAACAAGCCTTCTAGCGAGTGTGAAAAACACTGGATAACCACTTCACAGCTATACCCTGACGATTTAAATTTACAAACAGCTCAATGCTGTTGAGAGTACGTTTACTGTATTAATTATAACAATGCCAACAGACTTACTAGTTAATATGTTTTAGAAACATCACATACTATTTCTTCCATGCTTGTTTTACCCCCTTCTTGGCTTTTCTCTGTCTTCTCTCTCTCATTTCTTTTGTCACATAGATCATGATTATCTTCTGTGCTGTTTTCAGTCAGTTTCCTTTTTTCCTACATTGGACGTTTTCTCTGTCTTGTCCTCTATTTTATGTCACTTTCATTCTCCCCCCAAAAATTTGCCCCAATTCTTCAATGCTTGTTTTCTAATTTCAAATCGCTCCCTTTATCTCCAGACTATTTGCTCCCATCTGCTCCCCTCACCACTCAGTCCTCCCCTATCCTGCTAGCAAAGAACAGCCACTTCAGCTGCTCTGTTTCCAAACTCCCAAGGAAAGAGTAGCTCTGTTTGGGCCACTGGGCTCCCAGCTTGTTCCTGTTTTTTACTGAAGGGGGTCAAAGGACACCCAGCCTATTCTACCACTCCACCTTTACACTTACCCTGCCAGTATTATTTTCTAACCCATTCTTTATACATTCTAACTTTTTCTTTGCTTTCTGAGCATTCCCACATAATGATCAGAGGGCTGTTTTGTACTGTCAAAAATGGTGCCCAGATCTTTTTCCTGAGTTGTCATGAGCACTATCACCATCTCACAACATTTTACAGATAGGGAAACGGAGGCACAAGCAAGGTTGCCTGACTCTTCTCAGGACACAGAGAATGTCAGTGGAACACCCTGGATTAGAAGCCTCCAGGGTCTGCCACCCAGTGTTGTGCTCAGACCACTAGATCATATCCAGAACAGCGCATCATCTCCTTTTATCACCGAATGGTGGAAACCACCTTGGTGGAGATTTTACTTCTGAAAGCTGAAAACAATTTAACAATATTACCGGATGGTGGAAACCACAACTCAGAAACAATGGCAACAGTTGCTATGTTAAAACTGAAGACAAACACACTCTTCAGTTTCACTTTATGTACTACTCTAAAGGGATCTCCAGCAAACTGCTTGTTGCACAGGAATAAAACTAAAAGCCAACCTGTGTGTCCCTGGCAATGGGTTACTGTCCACTGGCAGTACTTAGGAGATATTCCTCTGTGTATAGTGCTCCTACTCTAACTTACTGTTGCTACCCACAAATTGCACCAAGCTCACTGAATTACATGTGAGGCACAGCGATTCTGCTGTGAAGGTGGAGAACGCATGACTATTTTTAGCCAAGTATTTATTTGGATTATTTCAGTGGCTGTTTTAAAGGCCTTGAAAATGCCAGAATTTCTATCATCTTCCCAAGTAGGTGCGCACCTCGTCTTCCCTTTAAGGCATTCTAACAGATTAGCATTGGGGATAACCTGTGGAATATTTGGTTTCCACCCACATCAGATAAGTAACTGAACGGGTCTTGTTCAGAGTTTTGGCATTGGGAGCGAAGACGACTGTAGCTTGGCATTAATCCTAACAGTTGGAGATACCTTCAAGGCAGAATTTCTTGTTTTGAAATGGGGACTCTTTGGCCTTTTCCTTTGTCTGAACGTGTCATTTGGCAGGGCCGTGGTTTTCTGATCATATTAGTCTTACTCCAAAATGACAACGTGAAAAACATGCTTCCGAGTATTGCCTTCGGTTTTACATCTTTACTAACCATGACTGCGAATGATGATAGAACGCTTTGCTTTTACACTGCGCAGGCCACCAGAGGATCTCAAAGAGCTTAAGTCAGTCCTGCACAAGTCTACTTGGACACTTGTCTGAAGCACGTAATTCCTTTTATCAGGAGGGTAAAGCAGTGTTCATTATAGCACCAATGTGGGTATAGGAAGGGTAGATAAACAGTTTGTGTATGGCTGGTAAATGTTTAGGACAGTTTTGCAATGCTGGATTAATTAAGGCTCATGACCACCTTGAAAGATGGGTAAACAGCCAGAGAAAAGGCTAAATGACGTTCCCTATGGAACACTGCCAGTCAGTGATTAAGTCCAAACAGGCTATGCTATTAACACTATTCTGGAAGTGGGAATGGGGGCTTGATATTCCTACTTGAAAAAGTTTAAAACCTCAGATCTATTTTATATTATATTATAGTTACTGCAGACAAAGGGACTGTCAATGCAGTGTTGGTACAGCCTCTCCATCCCCATAAACGGAGATGAGGGGAAAGCGGTGCAATTTGACCCTTCCCCAGCCAACTCCTACCACAACACTGGGGTATAGAGATGCAGTGACAGAAGTCATTATTACTCTTTGTATATTTTTCACAAAACTCTTGATTTCAAAGTGCTTTGAGTTCCTGGAATGAAAGGATTTCTAGAAGAGTATCTGTAAAATAGTAAGACCATTTAGTTTTCCTTGCTTAGCTGCAGAACAGAGAATAATATTTGGTGTGAAACAGAATGACTCACATTCCTGGATGTTATATGACGTGAGCTCTCTCTGTTCAAATGGCCAGTCATTTTCGAAAGTGTATTAGGAAGTCTGTAGCTCTTTATTCTAAGAAACTCATGCTACAGCGAACCAGTCCACTGAAAGTGGGCTGAATGTTGAAATATCTGAAATGTTTGGTCCTTGGGTGAAGATGGCTACCATCTTATCTTACAGAATTGTGGTACTTTGTGGCTAGGGTGAATATTCCTCTGACAGGGAGAAGGATGATTAAGATAATTTTTCTGATTGCCGGGAACAGCAAGCGTCTAATATCAGGAAACTAGGATTGAAAACAAAAATAAATCAAGAATGACCTGCCCAGCAGGGAAATACAATGACATACTGACTGGAGAATTGCTTCTCTTAGTACCCGCCCCAAAGATAACAATGGAATACAAAGTCTGTTGATGGCATGGAGAAGGAATGCAGCTGAAACTCAATTGCTGCGATTGGTGTATTAGATATGCAGAGATAAAATGTGCTAAAAAAGAACATTTCACTGTCTTGCTCTAGAATCTGATGCAAAACTTCTTGCTGTGAATTAGTCAGATGACTGTGACAGGCACTTGAAAAACTAAATTTCTGAGGAAGTTACCGTCCTATAAACACTGAGTTCCATCAAGAAATAGAATTCCTCTGTTTGCTGTTATAACTTATTTCTCATTTTTATGCCAACTTGCATAACCAAGGAAGAGTGGTCCCACAGTTCAAGCAGGGAGCAGAGAAGTCAGGATGCCTGGGTTCTGTTTCTAATTGAATCACTGACTCCGTTGAGTGAGAAAATCACAACCTTTCTGCGCCTCAGTTTACCATCTGTACCACAGAGTCAGTGATGCAGTACCTCTCTCAATGGGACAGAGGGTGTTGCAAGACTTAACTAATGAAAGTGTTTTGAAATCTTCCGTTAAAGGTGCTAATAATGTTTGTTATCATTTGAACACAAGTAAAATAGGGGTCACAAAGAAGTAGGTGAGAGACATTGTTGAAGACGAGCATTTAAACTTTTGACTCCTGAAATTTGATTTGGTCACTCAGATGGATAAAAACTGTCTGCGCCTTGGAACCCAGAGACTGGAATTTGACAGCCACAGCACATGTGATGACTGGGGATCCAGAATGGCGCCAAGAAGAGGCTGTGAGAAAGCAGACCAGATGTCTGCTCTGACACTGTCACCCATCCAAGAGAGGCTCTGCTGAGTGGCGTGGAAGGCAGCCAGGTGAAGAAACAAAGGATGCCTGCTTGTTTTTTTGTTATTTAATATGTGGGCTTAGCATTCACCCTATATTTGTTCCTTTTCTCTTCACTGATAGCTACCTCATGTCCCTCCCATCTCCCTTAATAGGGACACACACTGTGCTCCACGATACACACAAGAGTTTGGAAATTAAGTTCCTCAGCCATTAATGCAATGCACCATTATTGCATCAGTGTGGTACTGAATTCCTTACGAGGACATTCTATTCCAAAATACAATGGCCCTTAAATTCGCCAGATGAGAGCATGTTAAGGGGTTGATCTTTTGAAACTCTCCGTTCCCTTCATAATTTATTGATGAAAGGATTCCTCACTGGTTAGGTAATATCCCTCCAGATGAAAGCCTGGCTAAGTTTCTCTTCTTTCTACCATCTTCAGTAACATACACCTCCTCTCTAATAGCCCCCTGATGAAAAATTCACTACTCCATAGGCTGCAACGCCAGTAATGCTGCCAGGGGATTATATTACTTTTTACCTGTTCAGATTAATCATGTTACAGCTCAAACCTACCAACAAAGCATGGTCTCATGCCTCAATTCTAGGACCTCAATCCACTTTGAACATACAACTTCTGCAAACGCTGCACAGTTATGGGGATGCCTAGAACAAAACCTGACCCACAGCACCCTGGGATGAGTACAAGGCAAAGCTTCAGGTTAAAGGGACACCTTTGTTTTCCCCGCATTGACACAATGCACAAATCATATCTGCACGTTGAAATCAAGCTTTTTTTTTTTTTTTTTTTTTTAAACAAAACAAGATAGATTTGGCTAATGCTTGGAGCAGAGGAGTGGAAGTTAAGACTGTAGAGTTCTAGTCCTTGCCCTGCCCTGAACAAGACACAGCTGTCTAGTTGGTAAAATCGGAATATTACTTATCTCCTCACCAGCCAGGAGGAGGCATTTATTTTTGCAATGTTGTATGAGAATCTTGCATGGTACAGGAGTGTTATTAATTAGTTAGTACATTTCGTACCCATCAGCCACAGTTTATTCACTGCTGAGTGAAATTTGCCTTCTGCAGGGAACCCCAGGCCTATGACACCACCTGAGTCCTAAAACCATGTCTGAAGTGGTGCATAGGACTTGTGCCATCTCTCTGAATGGGGATAAATTTTAGCCATCTTTGAAGAAACTGCATTTGAGAGAGTACTTGTAACAGTTAAAGAGAACATTCAACATGCATCTCATTACTCAATTTCAGTTTTGACTATGTGGCGTGCAACAAATCTGTCTGCAACATGATATATTTTCTTGACGTATTTTAAAAAAAGACTGAAAATACACATTGTCTATTAATATTAACTGAAGGAACCAATGTAGCCACTCTACTTAAGAATGCAAGTAACATGGACTGATGGTGCAGAATGTGTGCCATACATCCAATGATGCCATTTATCCTAAAAATGTACCTCGAGGTTACAAAGTATGTTAATCCTGAATTTGGAACCTGTAGTCCATCTGATTACATGAGTTAAATGATTCACCTGCATTAGTTTTCATATTCTGCTAGCTCTGTCAGCTGTTTTCTGTCCTTGCTGATGTTGTGATTGGTAGCCCAGATGCTTTGCTCTTCGTTTTCCCTAACCAAGTGACCAATGCAGGTTAAATTTTCTAAATCCTGATCTGTGGAAAGGCTGATAACTCCTGGAGCCAAATTTATCCCTGATGTAACTCCACTGTAAAGCCCACTGTAAAGTCAAAAAGAATATTAACTATCAAAAGGAACCTTTGTGGATTGCATAATCAGCTAACTGGGAGAAGATCTGAAGGCAAAATTCCAAAGGCTGAGATCTTGACACCTCTGCAAATTGCCTTTGTTGTAAAGATGATGCTGAAATGCTCCATAATTCATACTCCAGACCGATCAAGGAAAAGATGACAGACAAGACAGACTTTCTGAATACACTGAAAATCCAAAGTTTGGAAACGTAAAAGCTTAATTAATTTCAGCAGGCGAATATGGCTGCAGGGATTCTGAAACGATTATTAGCAAACCAATGTTTCAACTTTTTCAGTTTGGTGTCCCCTTTACTCAAAGTCCAAAATTTTCATGACACTCTTACATTTACTGTAAAAGTAAGAGCAAAAAAATATCAGTGATAAGCCTATATAATTTGTGCATGTATGTTTCTGTGTCAAGCAGTTGACAGGGAACACTTGACCTTGATGGGTAAGAGTGTAACAGGGAACAGGTGAGTGAGACAGTCTTCACTTTAGATTGTAATACAATATTTAATGCCTGATGACTCCCTGAATGCCCCTCCATGATCACCTGGGGATTGTGACCCACCAGGTTAGAAACTCTGGAACAAACAACACATTTATTCCTATTACATTATTATTAGCATTGCATTCCATTGCATAAAGTTTTGCATTTCATCCAAGTACCACAAAGCACTTTCCAAATTTGAATGAAGTCTCACCCTCTTGTAAGGTCGGGTAAGCCCACTTTACAGCTGGGAAAAATAAGGAACACAGAGGTTAAGTGAGTTGACCAAGGATATCGTGATTCTGTGGCAGACTAGAACACTCCTGACTTCCAGAGCCTTCCTTGATAATTGTTGAATTTTCTGTCCCACCAACATACACATCAGTGGCATGCTTCAAAACTAGGTTCAAGAAGTTCACCTTCCTCCATGGTGTCTTACGCTGTTCATATGTGCTTTATGGGTTTGTGCTGTTGGAGGTCTGCAGGCTGTTTCTGCTGTCGCAGTTAATCAGGCATGTTGTCTACTTATTGTAAATCACATCTTTAGTTAATTTCTGTTAAAATGCCCAGAGGTGATTAATAACAACGATCAGGATTCCCCGCAGAAGGCGACATTCTCAGAAAAATAAAGTGCTTCAGAAATGTGAGGAATGCTGCATATGGACCAAGTGGTGAAGAAGTAATGACTTAAATGAAGGAATCACATCTGGCTTAGTTTAGCCTAAAGCCATAACCAAACCACAGTCTCCTCAACAGTACTGGCACTGCTTTTGTGAAAAATCACACAATTATGAGACGACAGTTCAGAGTCCTGGCGGCAAGGAGTGAATATCACTTGATTAGGTGTCAAGCAAAACCTTCCTTACTGAAACAAATCTGACGATGATAACCCTGATCCCGGAGGAATGTGGTCATATCATGTAACTGGATGGCTTAAGTAGGGACGCATATATTTAATGTGCCCCTGGAGAAACAGGTTAAGATGCGCTGGCAGAGCGCCACAGTGAATCTACAGCATGCCTATGGTCTGGTGATGGAAGAGATCATGCTCTGTACCCCACCGTTCTCAACAAGTATGGCAAAGTATTCTCACAGCCATTATCCCTTTAGAGTTAGCAGTAAGTAGCATGCGGAATCTGCAACTATTGGGCCTGATGCAGAGATGAGCTGAGCGCCCACAATCCCCATCAGCTTCAGTTCATTCACTCACACATGGTTGAATCAGCGCTTGATTCTATGGCACTGAAGCCAATGGAAGCTACAGATATCCAGGTCCAGCATTGGAATAAAGATGATAAACACCATCCAATTTTTATTTAAAGAACAAAAGCAGTGACTTGAAAGGTCAGACCGAGTCGGTTGAGGGATACACGTTAATGACGCTATTCAAGACACTTGGCAGCAATGTCTTTTATGCTTCACTGATACCTCTTCCAAGAGAAACTGCTTTCTGTTACCACCAGCCTTGCTTTGTAGTGATGCTGTTCATCATTGCACAGGGGCAACACGCAAGACAAAATAGTATTTAATCTGTTCTTGACAAATTTTATGTGAATAAAATAACTACAAAATAGACCAAATATGGTATTAAAGGCTACAGTCAATGTAAGTATATTTCTTAAATGAGAGAAAATCTGCCTGACTGCTGGAATTATAAAACAGTGAAAAACAAATAGGTGGGGTGGAAATTTAACTTCAAAATAATTGCACAAAACTTATTTTTCATTCATTTATGAACATATGTATGGCCTTACTGGGTCAGACCAATGGTCCATCTAGTCCAGTATCATGTCTCTGGCAATGGCCAGTACCAAAGCTTCAGGGGGAGTGTATAAAACAGGGCAGTTTGAGTGATCTACCGCTGTCTTCCCCTCCAGTCTTCTGGCAGTCAGTGGCTTACGGTCACCCTGAGCATGGGGTTGCGTCTCTGGCCATCTTGGCTAACAGCCATTGATGGACCTATTCCCCGTGAACTTCTCTAGTTCTTTTTTGAATGCTGTTCAAAATGAAATTTCAAAGATCATTCATTCCCCCAGGACAGAGCCCAGTTAAGTTGCCTGTTACTTTAAAAAAAACCCACTAATGTGAGGTTTCTTATTTCATTTTAAAACCAGCACGTGAGGAAAACTCAACGTTTACTTTATTTTTTAATACTAAATTCCACATGGGAATTTTGAAGGCACTGAGCTCCCTCAACTCTTCATGAAGTCAAGCCCTTGTTAGTACTTTCATTTCATTCTCACAAGTGTTCAGCTCATCACCAGGTTGGACCATGAGCAGCAAATACTGCCCCATCCTTTCTAAGCACAGGGCCTCCGCTTGGAGTGGAGCTGGGGTGGTCCTGCTGCAAAAGGATGACGGCAAGATTCGGAGAATTGGAACATATCCAGTGGGTTACGGGTATGCTAGGCACTGATCCAGTTCCCAGTGATGTGAATGAGAACCCTTCTATGGACTTCAGGTGAGTCTTGGGATGAGGCTGTAGATGGGAAGAGGCAGTAAATCTGGCACTACACAGATCCACTATCTGCCCTTCCCTACCAAACCTCTTTGTATAGAGGAAAGCAAGCAGTCCAGTGGGTACTCCAAGCCCAGGCATTAAGTAGTGGCAGCAGGGTAGCTCTTCAACTCATGTCCTGGCTGCATGGCCTGTGCTTGGGGAAGGATTTAGGCCTCTGTTTGTGAAAAAGGGGGTGCCAGATTAACAGCGCTACCTGTAAAGGGTGACGGGTCAGCTCACTCTACAGATCCGTTCAGCTGGCCACCCTGCTGAGATTCTCAACAAAAGGGCCAATTAGCAGCCATTGCAATGATGGCTTTTATGCAGGGCTTACTCTGTGCTGGGGCTGAGCTGGCACCTCTCAGCTTGGCAGTTCACAGCCCCGGCACTTCTGGGCTTGCCGCATCAGTTCTTTCATGTGTGTAAGAGATTCAAACCACTCTCACATCACTCAGCGGCCAGAGGAACATCCCTGGAGCGTTGCGCTGCTGCTTGCAGGTGACGCTTGGGCCCCAGTGCCCTGGCATCTCTTGCTTGAGCCTCACACCACTTTCATCACAAATTCGGCACTGCTTTTATGGTGAGGACCACGACCTCTAGAACTAGGCTCTGACTACTAAGCAGGACACTGGACAAGCATCAGATGGTAATTCTCAATCTCTACTGACTGAAGCCAGATTTGGAACACAGTCCTAGAGCTGTGTTTCCAGAGCTGGTGGACATGCCAAAGAGCTGAATGCAGCCTCATCCTTTGCAGCATAATGTTCTTTTATTAAAAAATAACCACCTCACTTGTACAAAGTAAATAGCCTATTACCCTGTGTAGTCTGCAACATTTGTACATGGAGCCTTTGTGGGTTTTGCAAATAGTGAGCGTCAGTTCTGTTCGGTGTTATAACAAGTTTATGTACTGCTGTGTGCAGCTGACTCAGTTACAAAATTGGCCACAAATCTTTTCAATAACTCCCACAAAGTAGTTTTCAAACATACAGTGGAAAACATACAAAAAAAAGTTCACATAAAGATGGTGGAATTAACAAGATCAGTGCTGAATTTCAATGCTCACTTCACTTACTGTCACACTCCATCATCCGTATGTTTTCTGACCCATCATCTGTATGTTTTCTATTTAAACTGTAAACTCTCCCAGGCAGCGATCATGCATTTTTTAGCTCTGTGAAACACCTAGCAAACTTTCAGAGGCAAGGATAGTTGTTGACAGTATTCACCTACCACCAACAATTAATCACACCTTAATCAAACCAGGAAGGTAAGTCAGAAATATAGTTTTAAAAGAGTTGGACGTCCTCTTAGAGGTCACACTGAAAATAATTTCCTCACTTCTAATATAGGGAGGAAGGGTGTTCTTCTCATAAATACTTAACTCTTCCTTAACACTAATCATCCATAGAGTTCAAAGCTTTTTACCAAAGAGGGAGTGTGTCACTATCCCCATTTTATAGATAGGGAAACAAAGGTGTAGAGAAATAAAGTAGCTTGCTCAAGATCACATGGCAAGTGGTGGCTGAACTAGAAACAGAATTCAGGTCTTCTGACTCTCTGTCCATTTTGCTAGTCCGTGCTGACTGAAAAAGAACAAAGAACTGGGAAACCTGGATTCTATCCCCAGCCTTGTCAAAGATTCTGGGCCAACATTTTACTCATGAGAATAATCCCAGTTACAGAAATTTTGGACTTTCTCGCTCCACGATTCAGTCTCTGTATCTGTAAAATGGGAACACTGCTACTTATCTACCTCATAGGGCTGCCGGGAGGTTGCATTACTATTTGTAAAGCACTCAGAGATCCTGAGACAGAAGATGCTATAGAAAAAAGATACAATATCAATGGTCATGGTTTTAATAGGACAATTGTCAACACACTGCTTTATTTAAAGACAATCCCATGCCCTGAGTGGCGTAGGGAGGTTCATTCTGTAACAGACATGGGCAAATTACAACCTGCGGGACTGTCCTGCCTGGCCCCTGAGCTCCTGGCCAGGGAGCCTAGTCCCTGGCCCCTCCCCTGCTGTCCCCCCTTCCCCGCAGCCACGCCACTGCGTGGGCCACGCTCTGGTCCGTGGCTTCTGCTGGGAAGCATGGGGAGTGCAGCTAGCTCTGGCCCGGTGTTGCAGCTACGAGCTCCTGCTGCTGGTAGGGGGATTGGGTAAGGGGGTGCAGGGTCCTGGGGGGCAGCCAGGGAGGAGGGGGTAGTTGGACGGGGCGGAGGCTTTGGGGGGAGGTTAGGTGATGGGGAACAGGGAGGGTTAGGAGTGGGAGTCCTGGGGGGCCTGTCAGGGGGTGGGGATGTGGACAGGGGTTGGGAGGGCAGTCAGGGAGCAGGGGGGGTTGGATGGGTTGGAGGTTCTGAGGGGGGCAGAGGCCAGGCTGTTTGGGGAGGCACAGCCTTCCCTACACGGCCCTCCATGCAGTTGCACCACCTCGACGTGGCCCTCGGGCCAAAAAGTTTGCCCATCCCTGTTCTGTAACAAGGAAATACCTCACCCAATAGATAAACTTGACTGTCACTGCTAGATTTGGTCAATTTTTTGTCTAAATCCTTTTTTAAAAATAAAATAAAGACTTTGATTAAATACATTTTCTTGTGAAAGTTTCTGTCACTCTCTAACAGGTTTATGGAAAGTAAAATACATTTTTTGACCAACTTGACTCACTTCTTTTCAAATTAAAAGTTCAGTTTTGTAATTGCTAATACTGTACATTTGGTACCTGTATGCTAAATGCTTTGTAAACTTGATTATACTTTCTAAATAAATAGTTATTTGAAAAACAGTTGCTTTTCACTGTCTTAGAACAACTCAAACAACTCAAAGTAAAATTTGTTCCCTTACTCTTATTAACTGTATTTCAGTAGTCCTTCGAGTCCCCCATCAGAGATCACTAATGGGGAACAGAGTGCCTGTGAAGCCCACACGGGGTGAGGAATTCAGAATTGCTGCAGGGAAGGAAATTCAGAACGAAGAACAGGGGAGTCACAAAGCCAGGGACGTGGGAGAGAGGAGGATGGGGAAAGAAGAGAAACAATGGGAGAAACACTGGTGGTCCAAAAAGGGGAGTAGATTTTCCCACCGAGTGAGGCTGAATACAGCCATAAGGTACCCAACCAAACAAATAATGATCATAACTGAAAGTTTAGTTTCTATATAAAGGCCAGATTATGCCTATGACCTTTGCGTAAACCTCAAACTGGCTCTCTCTGAATCATACCTAACTGGTCTATCTTTAAAGAAAGCAATCTTAATAATAGAGGTCATAATGTCCACTGCCATCACTCTCACTCCTGATTACTACCTATATAGATTTCCTCACGACACTGAAAGAAGACACACTACAGTCCTACATTTATGCGTAGTCCACAGGCTATAGTTAGAATTGGAATTTGGCCCTCTCCACCCAATGAGTTTGACATCCCTGTTGCAGGGTTTCTTGTGAGCGCTCCACTGCTGGAGGAGATTTTTGTTTTGATTAGATTAGGAGAACATTTAATTACTTATGTAAGAGAAAAAAACACACCAAATTATGTAAACGCTGCAAAGAGATACAGTGTTTAAGGGGAAAATAAAAAAGAGCCTTCCAACCTTGGCCATGTGTTGACACATTCTTGGGAATGTAGATTTGGTTGTGTAAATACTTTGCATAAATCCCTCAAAGTAACATTTATTGGGACATCAGCAGCCCCAACAGCTTTAATTCAAAACTTGCATTTTGCATTAACTGAAATGCATGCGTTTTGAATCTGGAACCTGAGCTCTTCCATCGGGATGCCAAATTGGATGACCCGCTTTGACGTTTAGTTCTTTAACAGAACTCCACGTTCTCTCTGCTACTCACTGTTCCCACAGCACCTGCTGCTCGTTGAGGAACTGACCTAAATACTGATTGCAAAGTGGAAGGAAGCAGAATTGCACAAAGGAATGAAAACCACCACCACCACCATCACCCCAACACATTTCTCTCTCATGTTGACCAACGCTACAAGGTGCAGTAGCATATGGGCCAGGCACAAATGCAATGAAATCTCAGGGAAGGAAAACATTATTTTAATCAAAATTATTCCCTTAAATTTTACAGCTGCTGGGCTTGCTATCTCTATTCTTGCTGCACAGAAGAATGATTGAGAGATTTAGCTCTCAGGCTTAAGTGAACCTAATTCTGAACCAGTGATTATCCAGAACATGCAAAATGGGTCAGTAGGTACCAACACACTGCATCTGTAAAATATGATGCCCTTTAATAACTGTAACAAGTTACTGATTGACTTGCACTTTTATCAAGCAAATCGTGCAAGAATTTCTAAGCATTTTACAAAGGGAGGTAAGTATCTTTCTTTTGCACCTGGTGAAACTGAAGAGGCTGGTTGCATTTCTGATGCCGAATTACTAAGTGAATAGTTGGCAATGCCTGCACACTGAAATCCTAACACCGAGGCTCCTGCTCTAACTGCTAAACCATACTGCCTCTATAAGAAGCCACTCTCCTGTTTGTGAGCTGAGAGTTACCTGGGGAAGTGTAGGGAGGCGCCCTGCCTCCCCGCCGCGCCTGAGAGGGACGAGCCAGAGCAGGTGCCTCAGTGGGCGGAGTCACCGCTGCCTGTCCCCGCCCCCCGGAAGTCAAGGAGTGGGAGAGGAAGTATAAAAGCCTGGCCCCAGCGCTCAGTTGACCGCAGGCTGCCGGAGAGGACAGATGCTGGTGCCCGAGCTCCCGCCGGGCCCAGCCTGCCCTGTACTCACTATCTGGAGGAGCGTGGGCCTGACCTGCCTCGGGCCCGGTATCCGGAGGAGTGCTGGCCTGACCTGCCCCGCGCCCACTACCCGGAGGAGCGCTGGTCTGACCTGCCCCACGCCCACTACCCGGAGGAGCGCTGGTCTGACCTGCCCCACGCCCACTACCCGGAGGAGCGCTGGTCTGACCTGCCCCACGCCCACTACCCGGAGGAGCGCTGGTCTGACCTGCCCCATGCCCACTACCCGGAGGAGCGCTGGTCTGACCTGCCCCACGCCCACTACCCGGAGGAGCGCTGGCCTGACCTGCCTCGGGCCCGGTATCCGGAGGAGTTACCGGAGCTTCCCGCCGCCCAGCATCCAGAGGAACCCATGGTCTGGGACCCGCCAGACAACGCCAGCGGAGGACAGGTACCCAGAGAGTGGGAGGTTGGAAGTGGCCCAGGGGTAGCCGACCCCAGTCTGGCTCCAGGGGCCCTGAACCAATGTCAGTGTGTTGCGGCCAGGATTCCCCAGTGACTAGGCCCGGTCTGGGACGCAGTGGAGTGGGAGGGCCTGCGTCCCCCCTGCCACCCTTCCAAGGGTGACAGACTTCCCCTCTCCCTGGCCTGAGGAGGCCTCCTTTATAGACTTACTGTGGGAACTGCTGCTCAGCCCCTGCCTGAGGGTCTGAGCCCTGTGCCCGTTTATTGCCCCACCCTGAACCAGGGCTTGGGGCTTCATAGACTTCCTCGTGGAACTGCCGCTCAGCCCCCTTGCTGAAAGAGCTGAGCCCTGAACTGCTTAGTGCCCCGCCCTGCCCAAGGGCCTGGGCTTATAAAGGTTGTGTGTACCTGACCCTGCTGGAGGACCAGGATTCTGCCTTGTTTAGACCTTTTATTCCCTCAGCCCCTGCTGAAGGGTTCAGCCTACTCGGACGGCTGCCTGTAGGGGGGCGCCCTGGCTCTCCGCCGCGCCTGAGAGGGACGAGCCCCAGCACTGGACCCTTACACGTGGTACCAGAAGTGGGGAGTTCCGCTCAGGATGTGGGCGCGGACTCTTAACTCCGGTGAATGGGGGGCTGCGGGAGAGAGAGCTCCCTCCCCCGAGATGGACACGTCACCACTCGTCGCCTTTCTGACTGAGAACCAGGAGCGGCAGCAAGCGGCTTAGTTGCGGCAGCAAGAGGAGCAGCAGGTCGCCAAGCTCCAGCAGCAGCAGCAGCTCGTCGTTCAGCTGGGGACTCAACAGCACCAGCTGATCCAGGACCTGATCAAGCAGCAGCAGGAGTTCCAGCTGAAATGCCTCCAGCACCTCGCAGCGAAGCGTGCCCCATGGGACGGGGCCCAGTCGGGAGGCACCGATGGAGCCCCACGCCCCAGCCCACCGATCCGGCTGACAAAGATGGGCCCCGGCGATGACCCCGAGGCCTTCATCATCACCTTCGAGCAGGTGGCGGCCATCGCGGGGTGGAGCCCGGACCATTGGGCCTCCATCCTGGCCCCATACCTGACAGGAACGGCTCAGGCAGCCTACCGAGGCCTGTCTGCCGAGGCAGCCCAGGACTATAGTCAGGTGAAATCCGCTATCCTGGACGCCCTCGATGTGAGTCTGGAGACTTTCCGGCAACGGTTCAGGGGCCTGACGTACCCCGCCGGGGCCCGGCCTCGTATGGTGGCCCAGGAGCTCTGAGAGACCTGCCAGCGGTGGTTGCAGCCCGAACGTTGAACATCGGAAGAGCTGGCAGAGGAGGTGATCCTCGAACAGTTCACTCACATCCTTCCATCATGAGGAAGGGCCTGGGTCCTCCGTCATCGACCGGCAACCCTGGCCGCCACTGTCAACCTGATGGAGGACTTCCTAGCGGTGGAAGCCCCTGTGGGCCCAACTGGTCGAGCAACCCCACCGGGGCCGGAACGCCCAAACCCTGAGAAGAAGGTGACACCCACCCGGGCTGCAGCACCACCTGCGCGGACGGCCCAAGCCCCGACTCCCGCACCCCGGAAGATGCGCTGGAGCCCTTCTAGGGACTTCCTCAGGATCTGGCCCCGATCGGAACGAACCGACCTGGGGCCTTGTTTCTCTTGCGGCAAGGCAGGACATCTCCAGAGGGGCTGCCCCTGAATGGAGTGCACCTTTGGCCAAGGCTGCTCCGGGGAAACTCGTGCCCGTCGCCCACAGCCAGCCAAGATTACTGCGCCCGTGGTGGTTGAGGGGTACCTGACCGTGGCCCTCCTCGACTCAGACTGTGGGCAGACATTGATCCGCGACCACTTAGGTCCCCAGGCGGATGCACGCCTGGGGGAAATCTGCCTGCAGTGCATCCACGGCGACATCCGGCCTTACCCCAGCGCCCGGGCCCAACTGACAATAGACGGGGTGACCTGACAAATGGTAGTAGGTCTCGCACCCAGGCTGGCATATCCAGTGATCCTGGGCCAGGACTGGCCCGAGTTCCCAGCCGTCCCACGCCAACATATCGGAGGCGGCCCGGGTCCTGTACCAGCCTTGGAAGGGGAGACCCCAGGAGTGAAGGAAGATGACCGAGAGGTCCCAGAAACAGAGGAGGATGAGCAGGACCCTCCTGAGCCCCCCCGCTGAGACAAAGGATGGGGAGGATGCTCCCCCGGGGGAGGTAGGAGATCCCTCGGCCCCCACAGACTTCTACCGGGATCAGAGAGCTGACCCCACCCTCAGCGGGGCATATGAGCAGCTGGCCGCGGTGGATGGGACCATCCTCAATCCGGGTTGAGCAGCCCGGTGGCCGCACTTTGAATTGCGACAGGACCGCTTGTATCGGGTCGAGAGGGACCCGCATACTAGGGAGCCCCGAACTCAACTCCTCGTGCCCCGATGCGATCGACGGGCGGTCATGAAACTGGCCCATGATGTCCCGGCTGCTGGACATCTGGGTCCCGAGAAGACCCTAGCCAGAATATTGGGACGCTTCTTATTGGCCTGGTATACACTGGGAGGTGAAGGACTATTGTACCTCCTGCCCGGATTGCCAGTTGACCGCCCCGGCAAGAACGCCCAAGGCACTGCTGGTCCGAATGTCACTAATAGAGACCCCTTTCGAGCGGGTGGCCATGGATCTGGTGGGACCCCTCCCTAAGAGTGTTGCGGGGTTCCAGTATATCCTAGTGATGCTGGACTATGCCACCCGGATCCCACTCCGTAACATCACCGTCTGCATCATCGCAGGCAAACTGGTCAAGGTCTTCGCCCGCGTTGGCTTGCTCTGGGAGATTCTCACGGATCAGGGGACCAACTTCACCTCGCGGCTGTTGCAGCAGGTGTGCGGGCTCCTGGGGATCAAGCAACTGCGGACATCGGTGTATCATCCCCAAACCGATGGGCTGGTAGAGAAGTTCAATTGAACTCTGAAGGACATGTTACGGAAATTTCCGCCGGAGGACCTCCGCCAGTGGGACCAGCTACTCCTGCCCCTGCGCTTGGCGGCGCGAGAGGTCCCCCAGTCATCAACCAAGTTCTTGCCTTTTGAACTATTGTATGGCCGCCGACCCCGGGGCCTCTTGGACCTAATGAGGGAAACCTGGGAGCAAACCCCATCACCCCCCCAGAGTCTCCTAAAATATGTGATCCAGCTCCAGGAGCATCTCCAACAGGCTGGGACCCTGGCGTGAGCAAATTTGAAAGCCGCCCAAGAAATGCAGGCCCAGACATACAACCGGAACGCGCGCACCCACAACTTCCAACCTGGAGACCAGGTCTTACTCCTCCTCCTCTCCAGTGAGTCCAAGATCCTGGCTCGATGGCAGGGCCCTTATGAGGTGGTTCAAAAAGGTGGGCCCCGTTACTTATGAGATTCGTCAGCCTGACCGGCGGAAAGAGCTCCAGCGGTACCATGTCAACCTCCTCAAGCCCTGGCGGGAACGAGAAGGTTTGTTGATTAATCCCTATCCACCGGAACCTGAGCTAAGGCCCTAGGTACACCCCAATGAAGACTCCAAGGGACCCCAGCTTGGGAAGACGCTGATGGAGGAACAGCTCGAGCAAACCCGCTGCCTCCTTCAAGCGTTCCTCCGTACTTTTACGGCCCAGCTGGGATACACCTCTCTGGTATACCATCGAATTCAGACGCAGCCGGGGGTGGTGATTCGGGCCGCGACCAGACCCCTGCCGTATCATCGAAAGCGGATCATTGACGACGAGGTGCGGGCTATGCTAGACCTAGGAGTAATCGAACCTTCGCAAAGTGAGTGGCGTAGTCCAGTTGTCCTGGTGCCAAAGCCCTATGGCTCCCAGAGATTTTGTATCGACTTTAGGCGCGTTAATGCCGTCTCTAAGTTTGATGCCTACCCCATGCCCCGAATAGATGAGCTGCTGGCCTGGTTAGGAGAGGCCCGCTATATCACTACCCTGGACTTAGGCAAGGGATATTGGCAGATCCCCTGGAACCAGCCTCCAGGGAGAAGACCACATTCGCCACTCCGACCGGCCTGTATCAATTCACGCGGATGCCCTTCGGCCTTCATGGAGCACCCGCCACGTTCCAGCGATGGATGGACCGCCTCCTCCAACCGCATCAGGACTATGCCGCAGCCTATCTAGATGACGTAGTCGTCTACAGTCGGCAGTGGGAAACCCACCTAGAAAAGGTCACCGCCGTCCTAAGGTCCTTGTAGGCGGCCGGGTTAACGGCCAACCCTAAGAAGTGCCGCATTGGCTGGCGTGAGACCACCTACTTGGGGTATACTGTCGGAATTGGACAAGTGAAACCTCTCGTGAGCAAGGTTCAGGCCATCGCAGCCTGTCCTCCGCCGACCACGAAACGCCAAGTCCGCCAGTTCTTGGGACTGGTGGGATATTATTGATGGTTCATTCCCCAGTTTGCGGCGATGGCCACCTCCTTGACGGGGCTCCTCACCAAGGACTGCCCGCGACAAGTATGCTGGACCTCCGAATGTGATGATGCTTTCCAGTCGCTTAAGGCAAGCCTCTGTAGTAAGCCGGTCTTGTTTAGCCCTGACTTCCATCGACCATTTGTCCTGCAGACGGACATGTCAGAAGTAGGGCTCGAGACTGTCCTCTCACAGGAGGTGGATGGGGAGGAGCATCCGGTCCTCTACATCAGCCGGAAGCTGTTCCCCAGAGAGCAAAACTATGCAGTGGTCGAAAAGGAAGACCTCGCGGCGAAGTGGGCCTGCGATGCCCTGCGTTACTACCTCCTTGGGGCCCCGTTCACCTTGGTCACTGACCACTCCGCCCTTCAATGGTTGTGCCGCATGAAGGACCCCAACATGCAACTCCAACGGTGGTACTTGGCTATGCAGCCCTATCCCTTCACCGTCTGCCACGGGGCTGGAAAGGACCACGCCAACGCGGACTTCCTTTCCCGCTTGGGAGGTATGGACGAGCCTGGCCCCATTGCCAGGGAGCCAGCCTTGAGGGGGGGTGCGTGTAGGCAGGCGCCCTGGCTCCCCGCTGCGCCTGAGAGCGAAGAGCCAGAGCAGGTGCCTCAGTGGGCGGAGTCACCGCTGCCTGTTCCCGCCCCCTGGAAGTCAAGGGGCGGGACAGGAAATATAAAAGCCCTGCCTCAGCGCTCAGTTGACCGCAGGCTGCCGGAGAGGACAGACGCTGGTGCCCGAGCTCCCGCCGGGCCCAGCCTGCCCCGCGCTCGGTATCCGGAGGAGCGCTGGCCTGACCTGCCCCGCGCCCACTACCCGGAGGAGCGCTGGCCTGACCTGCCCCGCGCCCGGTACCCGGAGGAGCGCTGGCCTGACCTGCCCCGCGCCCGGTACCCGGAGGAGCGCTGGCCTGACCTGCCCCGCGCCCGGTACCCGGAGGAGCGCTGGCCGGACCTGCCCTGCGCTCACTACCCGGAGGAGCGCTGGCCTGACCTGCCTCGGGCCCAGTATCCGGAGGAGCTACCGGAGCTTCCCGCCACCCAGTATCCAGAGGAACCCATGGTCTGGGACCCGCCGGACAATGCCAGTGGAGGACAGGTACCCAGAGAGTGGGAGGTTGGAAGTGGCCCGGGGGTAGCCGACCACAGTCTGGCTCCAGGGGACCCTGAACCAACGTCAGTGTGTTGCGGCCAGGACTCCCCACTGACTGCAGAGAGCCCTTGCCACTGCTAGGGCCCCGGGCTGGGACGCAGTGGAGTGGGAGGGCCTGCGTCCTCCCTGCCACCCTTCCAAGGGTGACAGACTTCCCCTCTCCCTGGCCTGAGGAAGCCTTCTGTATAGACTTACTGTGGGAACTGCTGCTCAGCCCCTGCTGACAGGCCTGAGCCTGAACTGTTTAGTGCCCCGCCCTGCCCCAGGGCCAGGCCTATAGACTTTTGCTCAGCCTGCTGAAAGGCCTGAGCCTGACTGCCTCTGGCCCGCCCTGCCTAAGGGCCTGGGCTTATAAACTTTGTGTGTACCCGACCTTGCTGGAGGGCCGGGATTCTGCCTTGTTTAGACCTTTTATTCCCTCAGCCCCTGCTGAGGGGCTCGGCCTACCCGGACGGCTGCCTGTAGGGGGGCGCCCTGGCTCTCCGCCGCGCCTGAGAGGGACGAGCCCCAGCACCAGACCCTTAAAGGAAGTATCAAGCAAAACATTACAGGGTGTCGCAGGGAGAGCAACTTGAGAACTATACTCCACTAGCTGATGAGAAGGAACCATGCAAGGGACTCACTAAAATCGTTTTATCCTCTCCTTTATGTACTAACAAAATGGGAACTGGGAAGAAGGGTGAGTTTCAGCTAAAATATAAAGTAGTAATATTTTGCATTTACCATCTATAACATTTTTTCACTCCAGAGAATCCCCAAGTGCTTTGCAAGCTGTACCCATCCAGCACCAGAGAAATGCAACCACCTCTGGGGTTGGGAAGATGCAAGACCCAGGATGCTACACATCAGTAGGGATGGAAATTTTGAAAGAGGAAAGCAAGTCAAACCCTGCTCTTCCATGAAGTGCTGTGGGTGGCTGATGCTTGGCTCTTATAAGCACTTTTCCCTTGAAGACCATAAGATGCTTCACAAAGGAGGGTAGAGTGCCATGTCCACACAGAACAGATGGGACCTGAATTGTCAAGGGCTCTCCTGAAGGCCTCAGTGCAGTAAACTGCACTGCATCATCATCAACCGCAGAAAAGTGAAGAGCTGCCAGGATCTGAGCCTGTGGCTCCAAGGAGACTGCTGATGCCAAACCTGATGTTTATTCCCTTAAACCAGCCCCTCCGGAATAGATTTTTAAACACAGACTTTTAAAAACTCAAACAAAGTAGTTTCTGAAAATAGCAGATTTCACTAGTCTGGGATATTTTTTAATTCAACACTTTGGAGCAGAATATCCCTCCTCCCCCTATCCGCCTGAGACCTATCATGCTCACCCTGGCCAGCATTCCACACAGTCTAAGTCAGGAACTTGGTCTGGTGTACAGAGTGCTGTGAATGTCTGACAGGCACAGGCAAGACAGATCAGCCGTATCAATGGCATGGATACAGCAGTAATGCTTCTGGATCAATTCATCAAAAAACAACAGAACAGTAAGTGTCCTAAGGAGCCTCTGTAGTCACAGTCTATGCTACTGAGCTTGGACTACTTCATTCCAGTTCATTTTGCCTTCTCCTACGCAAACTGCTTCAAGTACTTCAAATGCGGAGCTATCAACCAAAAAAGGTTATTACTATTACCCGATTTCTCTTTATCAAAGGAAAAACTTTCCTGTGAAACTTGTCACATAGATTCAGTAGAAACATACAGAACATGGTCTCATGTCAAAGATCTCATACATAAGACCTTTGGTTTTGTGCATTATCTGAACAATGGCATTTGTAGCAGCACTAGGTCCCTTAAGCATGGTCCTGAAGCAATGCTTTAGCACTAACGCAGAGGCAGAAGAGTGCCGACTACTGGAAGACCAATTCTGTGCATTTAAATCTTCTTTGGTAACCTCCCATCCCCATGACTGACCAGCAGGACTCAACTGCCCTGAAGAAGGCACAGCACACAGTGGCATGACAGGGACAGCATTTGTACAACACAACAGTGCTGAAGTTCAGTTCCATAGAGTACAACTACAATACAGTACATTATAGTGTACCATACTCCTTCCAACACTTTCCATTCCCAGCCTGTAAAGTGATTTCTAAACTACTGCTTTTTTTTTTTTTGGTCATGCCTAAAGAACTGCTGAATCTACTCGACACCTCCAAGCCATGACAGATGGCTCCACATGCTGCTGCTAATGCGCTGGAAACAGCCAAAGGATGCAGTTCTCTGCCTCGGCGTTGTGCATAAGCAATGTGCTAGCTTTAATGAAGTGGTTTACATTTCAATGGTTTTGTGCCTTTTTCTACTATTTATATCACAAGTGTGGTCAGATGAGTGAAGGAATAAAAAAGGGGAATGTTATTTCCACAGTCCATTACATCACCCTCTCCTCCTGGAACAACAAAATAAATAAATAAACTCTTGATATTAAACTAAAACATTTCTGCCATAAACACAGAGGACATAAGGTATGTGAAACAGATGGGTCCCATGAGGAATACCGAACAGCACATGACAAATTTCCCGTCTCACAAAAAGATATTAGGGGATTCTCTGCCCACTGGATATGCAGACTACAGTTTGTGCCTCTCCAGAGTTCCCTTTCTGGCTAGCAGGTATTAGCTTTTCAACATAAAAAGTGTCATTAAATATCATATTGAAAGGGCCAGCAAATGTTTTCAATATCTACAAATCAAAACCTTACCATATCCAAAAGCATATGAGGAAAACCACAACATTGTCAGAAACCAATCACTAGTGATGCGTTCTTCAGGCATATTCCCATTCTGTAACCCAACAGGTGAACGTTATGAGTGACTGCAAACAGAATGAAGAAGTGGTGTTTTACCCATGAAGGCTTATTTATGCCCAAATAAATCTGTTAGTCTTTAAGGTGCCACCAGACTCATTTTTGTGGATACAGACTAACATGGCTACCCCCTGATATTTGCAAACAGAATAAGAATCGTTATGTAACCTGCAGCGGTTGATGTTCCTGCAATAATTAGCATTTGTATAAAACTCAGCAGTGCAGGTGTTCAAGGCAGTGAACATGTCTCATTCTAAGGACCAAATACTGCTCCCATTACTACCACTGAAATCAAAGGGACTTAAGTTAAGCGGGCAGAATTTTGCTACAGGTTTGGAAATTACATGTACATTTATTATGCTTTCCTGATTGCACTACAAGTTTGGGGCCTAAGTCATTTTTAAATGAATTGAACTTTAATAATATCTCTCTCTAACACTGGAGAGAAGACAGTCAAGCAAATTATGTGCTCTCAGTCTGACCTTAAAGAAATCCCCCAAACTAAAAATATAAAAAACTTTTTCCACAATATAAACCCACCCTCAATAAAAGTGCTTAACCTGTGTCAAACTAACCTCAAGCATGACGCAAATTTCAGTCTGCTATTTTCCTCTGACATCCCAGAATGTGACTCTCAAGGACAGAACTGGCTGTTTGATTAGCTCCTAGTCCTGCAGAAGCAATTGTTTTCAAAGAGTTTTGAAAAATAATTTTTTATGGGGTGTGCATTCCAAAAGAAATGCCATTTACAAAAGGTTCTTTTTTCTTTTTCTCTCTCTGCCTCATATTTTAAACATTTAGAACAGAACAGCAACAGATTTCATACCAGTTTGTTCACAGGTACTGGATAAAGATGTGTTAGTTTTTACGATACATGGTAATCAAAACAACAGTGCCACGCTACTTTTTTGTTGGAACTTTCCGAGTCCATCAGCATGTTTAAATCCAAATACATCAATTCATGCACAATGAGAATCTGTTTTAATTAGCAGATCTTTACTCTGGGTACAAATTCTATTTCAGTTTACACGACACGTAACTAGTCTATCTCTTCACGTTCTCTTAAACTTTAAACAAAGCAATCACGTCTACTATAATTCTCATCCCGATTACCATGTCATTTCTACATCAGGCATGGTATGTCGGCAACCAAATTAAGCTATTAAACTCTGGAACATTTAACGTGATTAGATTTCAGAAACGGTTACTCTTCCATTTGGATAGATGTGATTTCTGTGGACAGGAGATGTTAGTGTGGCAACTAATGCTCAGCTTGATACACATCTATTGTTCTCTCTCTTATTGGCTGACTGACACCATATAATGGAAAAGCTGAAGGAGGTTTTGCCGGAAACATACTCCACCAGCACATCTTGGGGAATCTTCGGCTCCATCATGTGTCCAAAATGAGCTAGAATAAACTCAAACACATACTTTCACCCTAGAAACTAATTCTAAGAATTTCATTCACCCTATCATAGAAGTTGCCAGACTGGATTAGACCCGAGGTCCATCTAGTGCAATATCCTGTAACCTTCCCACATAATATGGGATATTCTGCATAAGGTCTCCTCCTGATCTCTAACAGAATCCGGGTTAGACCCTGAATCATGAGGTTTCATATCCTTTCCAAATGTACATCATATAGCAGAAACCTTGTGACCTTTGTGTCCAGTTCAAACCAACTAACACAGCTCAAACATAAGATTATGAAATTATCACAGAAGACTGATTATAAATGTTAAGAAAAACTAAAGATTATTTGTTAAAAGCATTCAGCAAATGGTCAATTAATTCAAGAAAGTGAAGGTCTGCTTACAGATAGCTAAATTAATGAAATTATTCACAATTATTTGTTCAGTTGTATTGAGAACAGGGCTTCTACATAACACACATAATGTAACCACCTCTTTTCCAACAGATTATTCATTCATTACATGTCAGTCTAAAAATATCTGCCATGTCATCTGAGATCTAGTGTAGGTGAGAAGGCAAAAAGGAATTCTATATTAGAGTTGGTCTAAATTTCTTGAAATTTTCATGACCATTTTTCACTGAAGTTTCAAAATTTCAGCAAAATCATGAATAAAACTTCTTGAAAAATTTGTTCAGGTTGTTCACCCAGGTGACTGGCTGTATACACTATGGATCTGTGGGGCCCTCACTACCCTCCCCTCACGGCTCTTCCACCAGAGGGCCTCTGGAGTGTAAGCCCTGCAATCTTCTGGGAGAGTGAAAACCTGTTCTTGTGGATACCCTCCAAGATGCAGCTTTTCAGGCATGCCACTAGCCCGAAGGCTGGATTTGGCCTCTCCAAAGCTATAGAATTAATAAAGTGTAATACAACCTGACTGCAAAAAAACAAAATTTAACAGTGCCTTCTACTGGATCGAATCAAAACTGCAAGTCAGAGAGAGCGAGCCCTATATTGCCAACAGTATTTCCCCTTTAGTCCACATGGTAGAGGGTTTATAACTTTGGAATGGGAAGACTTAAATTTTGTCCCCGCTGTCACCATGAAGTTCTTAATAGTCACACTGTGCAACATCATGACAACCATGTTTTCCTATGTGGCCACAGCTCTGTTTCAATATTAAGGGTAAAAAGGGGCCCAGTTTGTCACTTAAATCTGGTATTTGAGATCACACAATGAATGGCGCAAGCATCTATGACCCAGAGTTAAAACCAATTCAGTTCTAGTTACCCTGGAGCAGGACTTTCCAATTAAGGGAAAGTTTATTTTTTCAGTGGTTTCTTTGTAATGATATAAAAGGATGATGCAGCTCCCTGAAGCAGTCTTTAATGGATCAATTCAAGCAACAGTCTCTCTCCGCAATTAACGTGCCTCTCCTCCGTCCAACTAATGTGCTTGTTTACACTATTTGGCAAACTGCAGATCAAGTGTCCATTTCATCACCAGGCTTCTTTTGCCTAAGCCAAGACTAACAGACCATGGTGGTAACTTAAACACTGAAAAACATGCACAATATCGATCCAAGAGACTTGAAGCCAGTTAACTGCTACACTAAAATATATCCTCGAGGGGATGTGCCTTCAGTGGGGACTGATAGAAGGAAAGAACTGAATGAATGGGAAGTTCGCTAGAGAGATTAATATGTATGACACATGACTTGAATAAGGTTGCATTTTACTTGGCTTATTCCATGCAGCCATGAGTTAAATTTGTTAGAAAGGGCAGAAGGGATTACGTGGGAGAAGAATGTGAAACATATGCCGCAAAATGATCATGGTTCTCTAAAGCAAATACTCACCTGGTATATCAGGACTGCTTCCAAATGATGCAGATGTGGTGCCTAGAAGTGCTTAACAGCATCCAGTAATAATATGCACTAGATGAACAGATTACAGTTAGAGAAAACAAACTGTGTCTGAAGCTATTATGAGAACATAAGAACGGCCGTACTGGGTCAGACCATAGGTCCATCTAGCCCAGTATCCTGCCTACCGACAGTGGCCAATGCCAGATGCTCCAGAGGGAGTGAACTTAACAGGCAATGATAAAGGGGTCTCTCTCCTGCCATCCATCTCCATCCTCTGACAAACAGAGGCTAGGGACACCATTCCTTACCCATCCTGGCTATTAGCCATTTATGGACTTAGCCACCATGAATTTATCCAGTTCCTTTTTAAATGCTGTTATAGTCCCAGCCTTCACAACCTCCTCAGGTAAGGAGTTCCACAAGCTGACTGTGCGCTGCATGAAGAAGAACGTCCTTTTATCTGTTTTAAACCTGCTGCCTATTAATTTCATTTGGTGACCTCTAGTTCTTGTATTATGGGAATAAGTAAATAACTTTTCCTTATCCACTTTCTCCACATCACTCATGATTTTATATACCTCTGTCATATCCCCCCTTAGTCTCCTCTTTTCCAAGCTGAAGAGTCCTAGCCTCTTTAATCTTTCCCCGTATGGGACCCTCTCCAAACCCCTAATCATTTTAGTTGCCCTTTGCTGAACCTTTTCTAGTGCCAGTATATCTTTTTTGAGGTGAGGAGACCACATCTGTACACAGTATTCGAGATGTGGGTGTACCATGGATTTATATAAAGGCAGTAATATATTCTCAGTCTTATTCTCTATCCCCTTTTTAATGATCCCTAACATCCTGTTTGCTTTTTTGACTGCCTCTGCACACTGCATGGACGTCTTCAGAGAACTATCCACGATCACTCCAAGATCTTTTTCCTGACTTCTTTACCTAACTTCCATGAGATTTACCTGTCCGAAAGAGGAAAGGGTCTGGGACATTATGTAAATCGTGCACTAGTTCACCACTGCCCCTGAAGGAGGCATCTAATTCTTTGAAAAGTGACTCTGTAAAAGTGGTGTCACAGAGGATCAATGGCACCTCTGCCCCCTTGTGGTTTCTCTGACAGCACCCCTGAAAGTATTAGACCTCTTGCTCTTACCTGTCTTGGGGTAGAAACTGGCAACACTTCCACTCTCAAGACTTGAACCTGGGTACATTACCCCTCGAATACCAACTGCTTAATGCAATGCAGGCTCATCTCAGTTTGGGCACATGCTCGATCCTCCCTTTGGGAACCTGTGACTGGGGATACTAACAGCCTTCTTCAAACAGAGTTTCTTTATTTAGCAGTTGGAACAAAGTATCAGAGCAAAAAGGATTTTAAAACAACACACAGCTACGCGCATAGTTAGCTTGTAGTGAATGGTTAGGTTAGAGAAGACTAAGTTGGCAAGCTAGCCTCTTCAGACCCAGAGCAGACCCAACTCATTCTCTTAGAACACAAAAAGGTCTCCCGTGACCCACCGTGGTCACAACAGACAGCATGTCCTGCTGCTCTCGCTCACCTCCCTTGTCTGTGAGAATCAGTGTTAAGTAGAAGACAGGCCCTCCAAGTCCAGAAGAAATCTATTACCGTACTGCTCACTTTTTTCTTTTCTTTTGCTGGTTACAGAGCCCAGGAGTGAAGTCTCCTAGTAACTCAGACTGGTTTCACCAGGTCAGCCAGAGCATCCAGTGGGACCTATCCAAGATTCTTGGGCCACAAAGCCACTGTGATAAGCTAGCTTGACCTCCTGTATAACACAGGCCAGAGACCTTCCCCAAAATAATTCCTACAGTAGAAATTTTAGAGAAATGCCTGATCCTGACTGAAAAATTGTCATTGATGGAGAATCTACCACAACCCTTGGTAAATTGTTCCAAATGGTTAATTACTCTCATCATTAAAAATCCATGCCTTCTTTTTAGCTTGAATTTGCCTAGCTTCAACTTCTAGCCATTGGAATGTGTTATACTTCTCTGTGCCAGACTGAAGAGCCTACTATCAAATATATGTTCCCTATGTAGGTACTTGTAGACAGTGATCAAGACACCCCTTCACCTTCCATTTGTTAAGCTAAATAAATTGAGCTTCTTGAGTGTATCATAAGATGGATTATTTTATGATCCTTTCATCATTCTCATGGCTCTTCTCTGAACCCACTCCAATTTATTCACATCCTTCCTGAACTGTGGGCACAGAACTGCACACAGTATTCCAGTAAAATAACCTCTCCACTCCTAATCAAGATCCCCCTGTATATGCGTCTCAGGATTGCATTAGCTCTTTTGGCCCCAGAATGACACCGGGAGCTCATGTTCAGATGATTATCCCCAAATCTTTTTCACAGTCACCACTTCCCAGAAGAGTGTCCCCCATCCTGTAAGTATGGCCTACATTCTTTGCTCCTAGATGTATATATTTACACTTAGCTACATTAACACACACATTGTTTGCTTGTGCCCAGTCTACCAAGTGATCTAAATCACTCTGTATCAGTGAATCTATGCTCTTCATTATTTACCACTTTCCCAATTTTGTGTCATCCGCAAACTTTATTAGTCAAGATTATAGGTATTCTTTCAGGTCATTGATAAAAATGTTAAATATCATAGGGCCAAGAACTGACCCCTAAAAAACCCCCAAGTTAGTTTGACAGGATCTATTTTCCACCAACCCATGTTGATTTGAATTAATTACATTACCCTTGTTTAGTTCTTTGTTAACTGTATCATCTGCTTCATTATCTTGCCCAGGACTGATGTCAGGCAGAAAGGTCTGTAATCAGCTGGGTCATCCCATTAACTCTCTTTAAAAACTGGTACTACATTAGCTTTCTTCTAGAATTTTCCCAATGCTCCAAGATTTACTGAAAATCAACATTAACAGTCCATCAAGCTCCTCAGCCAGCTCTTTTAAAACTCTGGGATGCAAAAAGGATGCCCTGGCCATGGCTGCTCTGCTGTTTAGACCAACTTAATCACAGTGTACTGTAATCACTGGCCTAATTGCTATCTCCATTGGCTGCAGGTGGGGGTACTAAAAGCTATCTGATTATACGGGGATCTCTCATCCCCCTTTGTTAGGCTAACATACTATCTTAGAAGTCAAGCACGTAAATTACATTTTGGATACTTATCAAAATATGCAATTAATGCAGAAACATGCTACTATTTTGTCAAAAATGGCATCAAAATTGGATTTCCAACATTTACTGTATTTCAATATTTCTGGATCAAACTTGTTATGTTTCCAAGTCAGTCTGGGATATTTCTGATGTTTCACCAGTTTGTGTCCCATAATCCACATGTAGAGGTTATGCTCTGCCCTCAACTACTTTCTCTTCATGGGGGGTGCACAGGTGTAGTCGAGGATTTGGAACTGAGTTAACACCAGCAACTAGAAACTCAGTAATTCTCTTAATATATGAGCTAGAATAGATTCCACCTCACTCTCTCATTATTCCTGTTGGTACCCCAGAGCCATCACCTCAAAAACTTACTGTCACTAAAGCAAGCAGAAATGGCTCTAAAAAGAAGCTGCTATTTTACATATTATTTTAGAGCAGCACCACACTTTTCATGGCTGCACAACTGATGTTGAGTAAAGGCATGAATTTCCCAACTGTAATGAAACCAACTTCTAAACAAAATAATACAAATGGTGAGAGAATTGCTTATCTGACTTATTAAATAACTAATTCATCCAGATTTCTTAACAGCTACATTTATTCCTTTATTGGTTAAAAAACTATAATTAACTAAAGTTTTGTGAGATGCAAACCAGATCTATCAAAATGCAAACTGTTATAAAGAATGTATACTATTATTGAATGGGAGGTGGGGGAAAGGGCAACCATAGGGTAGGAGAATGTTACAGAAATTAAAATACATTTCTCTGTAAAGTTTGCTGTTGTATAGTGCCACCTTGCTGTTAATTCGTCAATACAGGGTTGACATCAATAAAGTGGAATGTCTGTCTTTCTAAAAAGGTATGCTGTAGCACAACCACAAGTTATTGTGTTTGATGCAGGAATCACTGGAGGGAAATTATATGGCCTGTGTTGTCAATGAGTTGTCAGAGTAGAAGATCACAAAGGTACACGCTTCTCTTAAAATCAGAGCACTTTAGTTAGAATGAGAAGTTATCTACTGCAGATCTGATTTTTAATGCTTCATAACCTTCATCTGCATCACTTTGTATTGCATGCTTCCTGGCAATGTAATATTAGAATAACAGACTCATAGAATCATATAATATCAGGTTGGAAGGGAACTCAGGACGTCACCTAGTCCAACCTCCTGCTCAAAGCAGGACCAATCCCCAATTAAATCATTCCAGCCAGGGCTTTGTCAAGTCTGACCTTAAAAACCTCTAAGGAAGGAGATTCCACCACCTCCCTAGGTAACCCATTCTAATGCTTCACCACGCTCCTAATGAAAAAGGTTTTCCTAATATCCAACCTAAATCTTCCCCACTGCAACCTGAGACCATTACTCCTTGTTCTGTCATCTGCTATCACTGAGAACGGTCTAGATCCATTCTCTCTGGAACTCCCTTTCAGGTAGTTGAAAGCAGCTATCAAATCCCCCCTCATTCTTCTCTTCTGCAGACTAAATAATCCCAGTTTCCCCAGGCTCTCCTCATAAATTATGTGCTCCAGCCCCCTAATCATTTTTGGTACTCTCTGCTGGACTCTTTCAAATTTTTCCACATCCTTCTTGTAGTGTGGGGCCCAAAACTGAACACAGTACTCCAGAAGAGGCCTCACCAATGCTGAACAGAGGGGAATGATCACATCCTTTCATCTGCTGGCAATGCCCCTTACTTATACAATCCAAAATGCCATTAGCCTTCTTGGCAACAAGGGCACACTCTTGACTCATATCCAGCTTCTCATCCATTCTCATGCAGGACTCTGCACTTGCCCTTGTTGAACCTCATCAGATTTCTTTTGGTCCAATCTTCTAATTTGTCTAGGCCCTCGTCCAGACTAACCCGCGGCATCGGCGGGTTAAAATCGATTGCTCGGGGATCAATATATCGCGTCTAGTCTGGACGCGGTGTATCGATCCCCGAGCGCGCTTACATCGATTCCGGAACTCCATCAATCCGAACGGAGTTCCGGAATCGACACGGAGAGCCGCGGACATCGATGCCGCGCCGTCCAGACTGGTGAGTACCTCGGTTTTAGAAATTCGACTTCAGCTACGTTATTCCCGTAGCTGAAGTTGCGTATCTAAAATCGATTTTAATTCCTAGTCTGGACGTGGCCTAGGTCTCTCTGTATCCTATCCCTACCCTCCAGCATATCTACCACTCCTCCCAGTTTAGTGTCATCTGCAACCTTGCTGACAGTTCAATCCACGCCATCTTCCTGATCATTAATGAAGATGTTGAATAAAACCGGCCCCAGGTCTGAGCCCTGGGGCACTCTGCCAGATACCGGTTGTCAACTAGACATGGAGCCATTGATGAACCCGATGATCTAGCCAGCTTTCTGTCCACCTTATAGTCCATTACATTAGCTTAAACACAATCCTGAAATCTCAGTCCTTGATTTGTTTGGTAAATACACTGTCTTTCCTTTGGCGTCCTCTCATGCCGCTCCCACCTTGTCGTCATTTCCCAAAATCTTTCACTGGCTTTCTGTCTTGAAAGCATCCAATTTAAGCTCCTCCTCCTCACCTTTGCCCCTATTTCACATAGCCCCTCCATTTCAAAGTCTGTCACTTCTTGTCCACCAAGGATGCTCTCTCCCTAAATCTCATCTCTTCCATAAATGAATCTTCCACTTGTCTCCTCACCAACAGTCTCTCCACACTTTGTCCTGAACAGGCATCCTGCATTTTGTCTTGTCCATGTTAGTCTGTAAGCGCTTTAGGGCAGGAATCACATATTCTACGACTTGTAAAGTGCCATGCACCATTATGACACTATTGAAATGGTTCATGATAAGGATACTCTTCAGATCAAGTGCTATACAGTGAAGAGTCAGGAAAACTGAAGTGTTTTTCTTGAACAATTTTCTTCAAAATTCTTAAGAGACAATGATAGTTGCATGGCTGGGACAAATGTCCCATCGTTAAGTCAGTAGCTTTCATGGAAAAACAGGAAAAGGACTGCAGAGATCTGGAGCACATACTCCTCACACAATCCCTAATACTGTTAGATTTTGTACCATCATTTTGTGTTTTTCAGCTTTTTACCTATTCATAACATAACTAAAATGAGAAATTATCTGAGAGACTGTAGATTCCTTGCCTGGCAGAATGCTGATAGCCCTTTCCCAACAAAAAGCAGAATGACAACACATCAAACCATGATCACTCTGAAAAGGAGAAGGTTCTTTGAAAAAAAATAATAATTGGGGGTAGTATCAGCATACTGCCTCTTTGGGGATAAAGGATTGTGCTACAGAACTGACTTGATTACCCAGTGGGCCCCAAATAATCGAAGCTAAAACATTCCTAAAATACACCTCAGCTGAATTCTCACTTTCGCAAGCAGCAAAATGAGCAGATTTTTTTAAATCTACAAGATGAAGGGAAGTTATCGAGCAAGGCAGCTCACTGAAGGTTCCTTTATGGATGGCAACTCCATTCAGCATGCATAGCTTTCCTAGCCAGCTGAAGAGTGACAGCTTCCAAGCATGCAGAGATTATTGGAGTGTATTCAGTTTCACAGGCAGGGATCTTGAAGTTAAGGGCATCCACCTCTGGCCTTCTTCATCCCCCATCAATCCTGCCTCAATCAACAGGTTAAAGGTGAAAGTGGGCCTTATCACTCAACTGGTGTCCATTTCCCTGATCAGATGACTGCCTCACAATCTCCTGCAATTAGAGGGCATCTGCCGCCAGGGTGGGGAGGAGAGGTTTGTTGCTACCAACAAGCTGGCTAACACCATCTAGCTACGACTGTTTAGAATCACTCTCCATTACACGGCAGATATTTCAAAGTGACAGTTGTCTGATTTTAGGTGTAGGGAACTGATGACACATCCAAAGGGCTTATTATCCCTAAGGATGACAATGAGAGTTGAGCGAGCTCAGCAAAGAGCAGGATCAAGACCCCAAATTTTAATAAATAACTAAAATGTGCTCCCAGTCTAGATGCAACTTTTCCTATTCACCGAGGTTCTGGGTGGAAATGGAGTTTTATCTGATTGCTTGTTCCACCACTGAAGGAAAAACAGACTAGCAAAGACATCCACATAAAATGAGTGCTCATACATTTCCTTGCACAGTTGTTACGATTCAACCTCTCACGGCATTGGGGGCGAAATTACATGATTCTCACAATAAGCTTCCACTCTACTCCTTACTTAGATAGGACCATGTTACTTCGTAGATGACAACTGATTCTCTGACCCGGGAGAGTTTACAACAGAAGGGTCCAATCTTTGATAATTAATATCGAACCCCCTGCTACATTTACTCCCACAATATCCACAGGAGTACACTGTAATGAAAGAAACCCAGGCAGAATTTTTCTAGACTAACTGAAGCACTAACAGTATATGTTTGCACTCTTGATTTTTTGTTTGAAGGCTCTGGGGAGTATCTAGGTTGGCTAAATACCCAGCATGCCAATACATCCTTTCTGGATCAAGGGTGATGGGTTTTGATGGAGTCTGAGCAGCTGAATGAACTAGGGGGTTGTGTGAGCTTTATATAGTTGAACTGCAAAAAGCCATGTTTAAAGTACCATAAAGACTAGCTTAAACCCACCAAAGCAGGGAAATTCAGAGTTAAGGCTCTAAATCCACCTTCGTGCTTTTTATTTTATTTGTTTAACTTCTTGCAGAGCAGTGTTAGCTGAAGACCGTGTCAGCCTGGATATCAGCACAAACTCTGATTCATCTTTCATTTGTGAGTCAGACATTTAGCATTAGGTAATGAATTGATTTTGAAGAAAGGTGCCTTTTTCAAAATACTTTTATTTTTTACTGCCCCAAAAACACATTCTGAGCCTAACAAGCAAGCAAAACATTAGCGTGGATTCTGGAATCTGCTGCTAGCTCTTTTAGGATGGTTTAGTTTCTCCACAGAGAATTCCTCCATCATGTTTTCAGGAGCTGCAGGGTTGAGAGAGTCATCCTAAGCAACACCCACTTGGCCTATGGCTAGGTCCAAGGTTGGGAAGGGGCATATTCAGAATCAGAAGGAGTGTATGTGGCTGGAGTGCTCTGCTCTGGACAAATGGACTAACCCATTAGGGGGCCATTCAAAGCCACCAGAAATAAGGACAGCACTTGGCAGTCCAAACGCACAATCCAGGAGGAAAAAGATGACTTAAAGCCACCTTGCCTCTTCCTATACCCATCAAAATGATCTCTCTTGAGAAGTGCAGTTCAGATTCAGTGTCATAGTTCCTTCCAAGAAGGGTGCACTGTCTTAATTTGACATGGCACTACCATAAGGAGTCGGAAAAATAAGAAGGGGCTGGGGGCAGAAGGACTAGGTGACAATAAAAAGATTTTGATGACAGGACAACGTGGCCATCTTGAGGATTTTTTTTTCCATTATTTGTTGTCACCTTTCTGCTCCTTCACTTCTCCCAGGTTATCGGTGGAAATGAGTTTTTAGGGACACTTCAGTGTCACAGCCAATAGATTTGAAGAGGACATTCTAAGCGCAAGGAATGGCATGGAACTTAGGCCTAGCACTCCGTGTGACCATGTCAGACAGAGCAGCCTCATGGTTAGAGCACACGAAGTCGCCATTAGAACACTTCGGGTTCCACTCCTGGCCCTCCCACAGACCTGTTGCATCTTCTCTGACATTAAGCTCTTGGTAATTCAGTTTGCTCACAGATTAAATGAGCGTTATACTTACTTGCCTGTTTCAGAGGGGTGTTGAGAGGCTTGCCCTAGTGTTCCTAAAGCGCTCAGAGATCCTCACTTGGAGAGCATTATCAAAACCCAAGGTATAACTGCTCACAAATCTCCCACAGGACTAGCTTATTAATGCAAGGATCATCAGTGAAACAGTTGTTTAAATGGGGCATAATGAACCCATGACTTTGCATATGACGTACCGCTTTCCAACAACACATTATGGTAAATATTTTCAAAATCAGGCAACTAAATTTAAATATGGATTTAGAAGGCTAACTTTAGGCACCAGTTTTTGAACATATTGACCTATAAAAGTTAATTTTGTGCCTCTCTAGGCTGAGCTAAAAGACCCAGCTCTGTTAGCTCAAAGAGTGGTCCAGCGAGTTACACTGCATTAGCGAGGGATGCACAAGTAGCGACCAAAACCTATGAAATGAGGGGACTGAGTAGGGATACAACACAGAGGGAGAGTACTGTAATGGGATGAAATGAAGGAAAGGAAAATTTATGCCGAATATCAGGAAAGATATCCAGATGGTACAAAGCTATAGTACATTCGCCTCCCAGGGGAGAGGTGGAAGCCTCATTGCTTGGGGGGATTAAACACTAAATAGGAAAGAAAACACATCTAGGCATATGGCAGTAGGGCAATGCTTTACAAGCTGTAGCTCACTGACATCAACAATCCAGGAAGCCATCTCCTGCTGCATCAGCAGACTGGAACTTTTAGGCTACTTCTACCCTGCACCTGAGTGTGCACTCCCCAAAGTGGGTAGACAGACAGGTGCTAGCTCTGCTCCAGCTAACACACTAAAATTAGCAAGTAGCTTGGGAGGTGATTAGGCTAGCCACCTGCGTGAATACCGTGGAAGTCGGGAGGACTTGTAGTTGGGAGGGTCAGCTGACCCGGGCCTGTGCCACTGCAGCCACATTTCTCACGCTAGCTTGATCAAATCTAGCACTTGACTGTCCCTACCCGTAGCGCGCCAGGCTGTGAGAGATGGGGAATATTGCATGAGGAGCTGGCCTCTCCCTGACAAAGCAGTCTACAGAAGGATTTAGTTAGAGAGTTACTGCAATAAGGAATACTCCTGCCCTGACTGGGAGGTGAACTGGATGGAACCCAATGGGACATTTTGTCGTGACTGCCTTCTAGGATTCCGAGATTAACACCGTGATTAGCCACGTTTTGCAAGGTCTTCTCTTTCAACTGAAAAATAGGATTCAAATATGCAAACGAGTGTGTGGACCAAAGACATGTCAGAGGGTTTGCCGCTATCTTAGCTTCCGCTTCAGGGAAATATTCAGCTTAACTGACTTAATCTCTCTCTCATGGTTTGCACATTGCAGTATGTATTTCATCAAAGCATGAAACAAGCCATTTTTGACATCTTTTAACAAGTATTTCTACACATTGCTGCACACTCAGTGGGACGGGCACTCTCCAGGTGTGGCCCAGGACTAAATCTAAGCACTCAGTGTCAGGCTCATGCAATTGACTGTTTTCAACCTGCCTCTAGTTTATGAAACTAGCCCTATGCAGAGAATAGAAATACATTTTCTTGGAAAAAATGGGAGAATCTGTGCTTACTGTCAAGCTGTCATGACCCGTTCTGGAGGCATGCTTTCATGCTGCTGGCTGGCGAGCATAGCCTTGAACGCAATTACTTCCTAGCATGAAACTGACAAGGGCGACACAAAGCAGACTGCAAGGACGGTGCAGACAGCATCGCAGTATGAAAGGTGTCCGTTGGCATGGGGCTAAACACACAAATCTCTCATTTCATCCAACTTTTACCACCAAATTCTGATTAAAAGATGAGCTGGAGATCCACATTAAAGAAAGAAATGTATCTCACCAAAAAACCTTCCAATTAACTTTACCATGTCTATGAATGACCAATGAATTGTTCTTTAAAAAATATGGCTTTTCATTTTTTATTTCATGCTACTCATAAAACAAGGAAGGCTACCTATGATTATACAGATAACGTGGGAAGCTAGGGAACATGGCGGGAGGGGGCGAGGAAAGTGTATATTTGAGGGAAACATACTTTGATTGTCATTCAACGTAAACCCACAACCACAACTGGCTTTGGGACACAGTAAAAGATGCATATAAAATGTTTGCTGTTTGACAAGTGATAAGCAAAACAGCTGTTATAAACTCTAAGACAGCAGTTGTCCAAGTCTTACCCCACTGAAGTGGTTTGAAGAGGTGACTTTCAAATTTAGCTCTGTCAAGTTCCTACCGTTTCACATGATAGAACAGTGACAGAGCAAAAGTGTCCATGGAACACCCCAAATGCATATTTATAGAAAAACAAGGGTTCGTTTTTTTCAAATTGCCTGTGGTGAGAAAGTCAGCACAGCTCCATGTATGTGCAGGGGGTGCAGAAAATTCCTTGCAGGATCAGAGCTTCGCACAGTGAAAATCTGTGCAGATAGGGAATTTATATTTATGTAAAATGTCATGCACTGCCCTGTATGAACAAATGATATCTGTACTTCCCAGAGGCTTTAGAATGACACAGCATGGTCAATTACCTGAGCAATACCCTACTTGTATCAAGACAGCATCACTCCCACACTCAAAGATATAGTGTTGCCTGTCCTGAACTGCAGATTCCACTAGGCAGGCTGGGTGAGTCAGGTCTTTACTGTATCCCAGCACAGATTACATCTTCGGCAAGTTATCAAAAATGCTGAAGACCAGTTAGTGGAAGAGAAAGAATAGAATACACTTAGCAGCAGGAAACTTACAAACAAATACAATTAGAGAAAACTTGTGTAGAGAAGAGTATTTGACAGAGGAGCAGAAATACTAGAAAGGAAACAACAAGTGGACCATCGTATAGCTGTATCCTGGCTCATGTTGAATTCACTTGGGTGCATACTGCCCTTATAAACCATATTAACACTACACGTACGCTGGCCAGCAGTTAATACACTGCTTCATGTAAGTTAAAACATCGGAGAAGTATTTTTATGGCATTTAATTCTTTAGGAAAAAACCACAGCATTCCTCTTCAAAATCCCTGCATTCATCTGCGTCTCTTTGGAGAAGAACCAACACCCCTATATTACCTAAAACACAAGGTCATGGTTGCTTTACTGACAACTCCGCATGTGGTGTTGAAACACTTATGTATGCAAAAGCATGAGATTCGGCAATGACAACTCATTTCTTTCCTGCGAGGCATTTAAGACAATATTGCAAATGGACCATGCATGTAACCGAATGAATAAGTTTGATATGGAAACAAACCATGCAGAACTGAATTCCCAAATGTAAGTGGGTGTGTGGAGATTCATTATCATCATCATCAAACTTTAATGTAGCTTTGCAGAAGTGTCATTGGATGACAGATTACAATGCACATCAATTGGATTCGGAGAGGGTTCGCAATCCATTACGGGTTAAAAGCTGTTCCGGCATGAATCAGAGTCACAGTGGTGAGGAGATCATCGATACAAGGGATTATGCAGATTAAACAAATACCCTGTGCATCTGAAAGTTTTCAGAATGCAAACTATGTCAACCCTGAAAACAAGAGGCACTGCATCATTATGGCAGGAGAGACAAAGCAGGTGGGGTTTAATAGACAAAAAAAGATTGTTTTAATAGGAGAGAAACATCAGTCATCGAGTCTTACTTCATTCAGACTTTCTATCCAACCCCATCCATCTTCAGTGCCAAGAGATGACAGGGCCCTGCTCCCTTCTTCCCCCCGCCTGGTATATCAATAATGCCCATTTCTACCATAACAAATGACTCGCTAGAATGGCCCTTTCCCCTAAACTGGCTTGCCAAGCTCTAGGGATGCCTTAGTACCTGCTACGGTTAACATGACTATAATGGGATCCCTTGTGAGGCAGGCATCAATGGGCGGAGCCTTTTGTACCCATCTTCATAAACAGCCACTTTGTCATTCATGGCTGGGGAATGTCTGCAAAAGAGGGAACTAGGGGAGAAAAAAAAAACACACACACACACCCTACACAACCCAGAATGCAAATTCCTTCGCCCTCCTGAAACGCTTCTCCGGGCATTATCTGCGAACAAAAGTGCTCCATGCAGGCAGTCTCTGCATCACTGCTCTCTCTGTCAGCAACACCTGCTTAGTGTCAGCGCAGAGAGTTTCAGAGTTATCTTTTTGCCATGTCTGCAGAAGCCAACCAGAGCACAATGGGCCCAGTGCTCTCCGTTTCCCCTACACCAACTCGTTCACCTCGGCCACTCCTAGGACCCTGGATAGCTAAATAAGTTGGCGGTCTTGAGTACTGGGGAGAAAGGGAGAGAATATAGGTCTCTGGCCTGAATCACCAATGCTGCTTCCCCTCCCCTCCCTTTTCCTTAAGACCTGATGGTCTTCAGTCACACATCTTAAAAGAAAAACAAAAAACAAAAACACAAAGACTTACTTGTCTCAAGTCGATGAAGGCCAACTGCAGTGTGTCCCCTTGGAACCCAGGCACTGGCCCGGATCTGGCAAACTCTGTGGGAAAGAAAAGAGGATAAAAAGCGCCTTTAACTAACCATGGACAGGGAGATTGGCAGACGGATGACAGGGAAGACAAGAGAGACTGGGGGAGAGGAGGACTGCACTTCTAAGGAGTCATGTCTCCCTCCCTTCAACTTCTTTGTTTGCCCTTCAAAATTTGTGTCATCAAAACACCATTAATTCCACCGTCCTGACAGCAAGGAAACTGTACTAATTCGACCTGAAATTTATTCCCATGAGCCGCACTGGGCTTCAGAGTATTTGTTTTGTGAATGGACAAACAACTTGCAAAGAAGAAAGGGGAGGTGGGGGTGGAAAAGTTTTTCCTCTCAACACAATAAAATCTTCAGCTGTGAAAATCTTTTCAGTTCCGAAAGCTATTTATATTTTAGGGCACTGAAGGTATTTTCTAATTTCACGCCTGTCACCGAGTTCCATAAGCATTCATCAAAAAAATATGCCCAGCAGCACCATTAATTATTCTGTAGCAGATTATCTGCATTTTCTGGTATGAAACATTATTGCCCGTATACAAGCACCCAAAATGGGAAGAACTGCCCCCACTGTGTGGCCTATTCCTTTATTTTGGAGGTGGATTTCTGACATCTGAATAACGTTGGTTTATAAAGCAAAGAACGCTTCCAAAGCCACGTCGGCCCCTTTCTGGTGTAATCCGGCCCTAATTCTACACTCTGGTGGTTTATTTTTCTTTTAATGTATTGGTTAAACTCAGTCTAAAACTAATATGGGGGACCATACATTATGATTTCAGGTTAGAGGATCATTTCACAGCTCTTGGTTGATAATTCTCACAAAGAGGCTGATAACCGTATTTCTCCTTGCTGAGCACTTGCGTTGAAGGCCTGTTTCAGGCTATCTGATCTTGCCCAAGTTTACTAAACCAACCATTAGAACGACTCGTCATACAAAACCAGGACCTCACTTAGATACAACGATCATGGCTGAATCTCTAACCTCACTTTACTCCCTCATGTCTAAGTGCACGTGGTTTGTGACGTCACCTAGGAATACCATACGCCAATGGTATGTCCTATGCTTTTGCCTGGCTCAATGTTGTTGCTTTAGTGGAATTACAATATGACAGCCTGGGACAGTTTGCAGGAGACACCGTTTACTTTGTGCCATGCCTGTACAGAAGAAGAAAAAATGCTCCAAGCTACAGCTTTTAAATAAAATGATCCCAACACTCATGATTTAGCATCTACTTCAGCACAGTTATCCATCATGTCAGGACTTTTTAAGATTGGGGAGCAGCCCTCAGCCTAGCATGAAGCCTTCACAGAACAAGAAGGGTGTAAAGGAGGATAAAACCAAGGTTCTACTTCCCTTGTTCATGCCCAGACTAAGGTACTGAGGGATAATATATGGTTAATCACAAAGCCCTAAATGGTGCCACCTCACTCCATATATTCCCTTCACTGGAAGCCTGCTTCCATTATTTTTCTCACTTTGAAGTAATACCAAGAAGGAAAAATACATTTAAGAATCACATTTTTAAGGCCCTGATCCTGCAGTCCAGTCACTTGAGCAGTCCCACTGGCTTTAATGAGCCACCCAGAATTTGCCCTATTTCCAAATTCTCATGCAATTAAGATCATTTGTCCCCCCTCCATCGCAACCTTTTTGTTCAACTGTCGGAGAAGGCACATCCTGCAATTTGGAGATTGGCTGCCATGTCCTTTTTAAAGTGCCAATTTTCAAACGTCCATAGTTTTACTTTTTAATATTTTAAAATACCAAAACAGTCTAAACTGGCATTATGACTAACCTCTCAACCAGGCATTTCCAAAGTGACTCTCACTGTAGTACAATAAAGGAATAGAATATTTGGAAAATTGCAGAAAGTCAGAGGCAGTCAGATTAATAAACAGCTTTTCAAAACCAAAATTCCACACCTGTGCTACTAACAGAAACTTAATTTAACGAAGAATTTAAAAAAATCTATTTAAATTTCACCATTCAAGATGTTTGGCAAAAAAAGGTCCATCTCTGATGGTCCCTAAATATGGGCATGAGGCCTAAATTTAGACCTGTATGTTTGACAAGTTTGGTTTTGATTTGCATTTGCACATCATGCAGATTGTACAGTTAAACTAGGCTGCTCAGTTTCGAGTCAGTTCTCCAGGTACAGTACACTGGGCTGCAATGTCTGGGCTGCAAACAGTCCAGGGGAAAGTTGAAATTTAAAATGACAAACTATTTTCATTGAATTAGTTTTAAATTTCATTAAACTATTTATATTCGTTTTACTGTGCATTTTGTATAAACTTATTTAACAGACTCAATTTCACCCGCGTGCTCACGGGACAGTCCATGCTCTAAGAGGGACTTAAGCAATGCAGAGGTCTCATGTAGGTGCTCTGAAAGAGGCGATTTTCTGTTACATGCCCATCCCTACAGCATCTGGGCATGTTCACATAATACAAAAACCCAATATTAAGCCTTTAACTTTGAGCATATACTATCTGAACACCACACACATTTTAAATGCAGGAAAAAGCCTTCTGGCTTCCCAAGAATGCATGAAAAATATCACTGAGATGGTGTATTTAAGGGGCCTGTCTATAGATTTACTGCACTGGGGCACTGTGTTGTAACAAAGGCGTGTTTTGAGAGGGGTAGGAGTAATGCTTGCTTCTATGGATGTGGCCAAATCCTGTTATATCTATAGCCAAGTGAACACTGGGAGAAATATCAGAAATTATTTTTTTTTTAAAAAGCCAGTTTGTAAATTCAAGTGTCTAAAAGCTGCTAGAAACTAATTTAGAATTCTAAACTCAACTGTAAGATTCCCAATTTGTGCAAATTTAGCTTTCAAATATTCATGATAATTTGTTTGCAAAAGATCTGCTGATGATATTCTTGAATGTTTCCAGATAAGCAATATATTCCCAAATCTTGTGATCTGTTTAGGGGAAATTCAAGGTAAAATCCATCCCATTCATTACTTGTGTCCAATTATTAGCTCTGCTCTAGTTATGTTGAGGAACCATGTTACAACCCTGTCTGTAGTGGGGTGTCGCACACTTTAATAAACAGCTGTAATAAAGTATGGTCCATCCTGTGCAGGGAAGAGTAACCCATGTTACAGCACCTCTGTATTAAACATATCACTAACTCAGCGCAGAGTGGCTCAAACGGTAACTCCTCAAAAAACTGGTGGAGGCATGTATTGCATGAATAATACATCCAAGGAGTGAAAAAGGCGATGAGATCATTATTATACTACATGTATTACAGTACAAATGAGATCACAGATCTTGCTTGTATGATGCAATGTGCATACTGACTTCAAGGGATTGGAACAGGAATGAATGGGGTGTTTCACCACATTATTATTACAAAGTACTGCAGCACCCTCTGTACTCATAGTTCACGTTTTACATACCAATGCCACAAACTTATCTGGGGAAAGGAAATGGACAAAGTCCTTCTAAAAAGGAACAGAGCTTTAAAGGAGAGACACAGCCAGTTCTTGGTTTTAATCTCCTCAATCAGGTTTCGGTACAGTTTTCTCAGAACGACCTAGCACAGTGGTGGCCTCGGCACTGTCAGATTCGTTTATTGTACTTTCTTCACTACCAAGGCGAGCGGCGAGATAGAGCAAGCCACCTACCACACGGCCCCTTGAGCAGAAAATCACAAGAGAATAGAGCAGATCTGTATGCGGCTGTTTGTACAAAGCATTTAGCCGGCTAAAAGTTTGAGCGCTTGTGTTCAGGCCAAAGTAGTAATGTCTTTGCAAGGGCTACAGCTAGGGACAGCCAGGGCAGGTTACAGAGGGACTCCAGCCTCTCTTCCAAAAGGCTTCTCCAATGAAAGAATCAAGGAACTGCTAAGCAATGAACAAAGAATAAAGAGTTCAAACACACAAGGAAAAAAGGCACCCATTGTAAATTAATGATACAGAATTTCAGAATCTCCTTTCATTTACTGTACACAGCTAGACATGCAAATATACAAGTACAGAGAGATTCTACTACATTGTGTGTAGTTAGGAGTAAACACCGTTGGCTTCTTTATTCCCAAATTCACTAATTTAGGGACAAGGTTTTCTGCATGATACGTGTCCCACCTTCAGAACGATGGTGTGGACAGGTGGTACAAAGATTTTGTTAGCACTCATTTACTGCAATCTGCATAATTTGCACATGGTTTCACTACTTGTGAATAATGCAGTTATCCCAAACTCGTGCCAATTAAATGTTTATTCCAAACCATGAAGTTCTGTTTTCACACACACACACACACACACTCTCTCTCTCTAGGCCTCTTTTGTCACTATAGTAGCTGAATCTATATACACACATATTTTTCTGATATTATATCATGTGTATTATGTATTTTACACACACACACACACACACACACACACACACACACACACACACACACACACACCCTTGCAAAATCCTACCTTCCCACTTGCCCATGCTGTTCAATATTTTTGCCCCATGTCAAGATGATAATTATAGAAGCACATTTTCTGCATGGGCTCGTAAATGCTCAGAAGACTTTTGCAAAGCTGACACATATACTTTATTACTCTTCTATACACCGACATTGTTGGTAGGACTAGTGGAGGAGGTGGGTTTTTAGCAGACCTTTGGAGGGAGGGGGGGCCTTGGACTATAATAGCTGAGAGTCTGTTGCAGGCAAAGGGGTGGCATCAAGGTAGGGTTTGAACTGTGGCTGCCAGAGGCCTCCCCCCACCCTATTATGGGATTATGAAGTTTCATACAGAGAAGATTTAATCCTAGATGCTACAATGAGTCTGGACCAAATAATAGTAGAAGGGGACAAGGGTTTTTAAATCAATTTGATATTATGAAAATCACTGAACAGTAAGGAAACAGAAAGGGCAGGAAAAAGACTTGGTAGGGAGGAGTTTGAAGAAACAAATTAGGGAAATCTTGGGTGGCAGGAGAGAAGCAAGCTCCTCCCATCTATCTGGAGAAAGAGCAGGAGGGGAGGGCTAGCTTGGTAGGTGTTAACAATATGTGAGAGGACACAAAGATAATTGGCACATCTGGAAATGAGGGACGAATAAAAATTAGAAATTAGACGGCAATCCTGTAGAGTATCTAATGAGAGCCCCAGACTTCACAGTGCTCCAGAGCTGGGATGTATAACAGCGATTGAGTCTGAGAGTTGTAACAGTGGTGGCGCATAGCTGAACAGCATACAGGGTGGAACTTGAGATGTAGGAAAGAGAACATGGGAGCGAAGGGCAAACGGAGAGAACTAAGATGCAGGTGTGCTCAAAGGTATGTATAAAGAGGTGGGTGACAGTGAGATTTTGAACAGAATTGGGAAGAGGAGTTGAGTGAAGAGAGCAAATACACAGCCATAAGATCCATCAAGGGAAATACCAGACTAAGTAAGACGACTAAAGGACTTGGGGATGGTTAGGAATTTGAAGGACAGATGGTGACAGGGCTCATCTGCATACAGAACGAAGACCCCAGGAAGGATAGGAAAAGGAGATCAAGTTGTATGAAGGAACAGTTTCCACCAGCAAGAAAGTTGCCTGCTATGGAGTTATTCTCAGCTTCCATAGTGCTGAAAAGGTCTATGGCTTTCTCTACAATATCCTGGGCAAGGAATGGATTTCCACCGGTAAGCAGTGTCAAGCATAGGATGTACACGTATATTGTATCTATTTATGTACAAATGGCTAATTCAGCAGAAGATGCATATTGTGGATGGCTCAGGAATAAGAATCAGATTGGGATACTTCCAGAAAGGGGTGGGGGCAAAAATTTGCACAGAAAAAAGGAACACACGCATAATCTATACACATTTTGGACACCTACATACATGGTATGCCTTAGTGTATACCATACATTTACACACATTCATTAAAAAAATCGAGATGTGCATGTAACTTAAAATAATCATGTGCACTAACTTTCCTCTCTCTCTAATCCCACCACATTGTTACTAGTACTCACTGCCCTCTTATGTGTGTGAGACAAACATCTCTCACTTTGGGTGTAGTAGAATAAATTTATTAGTGATGATGATGATTAGGGTTAGGGTGGAAAGAACTCTTAGGGGGTCAAGTTAACGTGAATGAGTTTGGAGGAGAAAAGTTCACTGGAGAGGAGTCTTGAAGGAGCAGTAAAGAGGAGGATGAGGAGCACTGCAGGTGGTGTGGAGGTCTGCAATGCTCTTAGAGAGAATAAATAACAAATCAAGCAAAGCTGCATATCCTTTGGTTGCCTGAGATTCTGCAGGAAGGTGCTGGAATACGAGGATGTATGCGTAAAGAAAAAGAACAGGAATTGAATACATGGCCTAAATACAGTGGATTAGAACATATAAAACAAAGCACATTTTAGTTGCTAGAAGCTAAAAGCAGGAATCAGCTGGAGGTAAATGCCACACACAGCAGAACTGGTTGATAGAGAGCTCCCTTGGTAGAATCCAGTGTTAGCAAAGGAATTGGTGACAGGTAAGAATACACAGGTCCAGAAGCGCTGAAGACAGTTAGTTGGGCCATGCTGAAAAATGGAGTGATATTGGGAATGAATAAAGTTTCTTGCCACACAGGGGAGGCTCCTGTTTCAGCTAGTTCACAGAAACTCAAATATCAGAGGGGTAGCCATGTTAGTCTGGATCTGTAAAAGTGGCACCTTATAGACTAACGAACGTACTGGAGCATGAGCTTTCGTGGGTGAATGCATCCAACAAAGTGGGTATCCACCCACGAAAGCTCATGCTCCAATACGTTTGTTAGTCTATAATGTGCCACAGAACTCTTTGCCGCTTTCACAGAAAGTGTGCCCCCCCCCCCAAATGGCTAATAGGACACCATTAAAGTACAGTTTTTCTTCATCAGGGCCCTAAACACAGCCATGCTGCTGAAAAGTACCAGGCATCCCATTCACTTCAATGGATGTCAAAGAAAACTGCATAGTCACTACCATTTTTCCTGGTCATCATTGTATATGTGTTTATCTGTACCAGTGAACAGATAGACATTTCACACAAGACTCACTGTTGTATAAATTTTGATGGACTATGTGGGTCCAAAGAGTCAGAGGTGTTAACATGACTGTGCCGCTGTCCAATATTTAACTGTGTTAAACAAGGTTCATGGTTTGGTATACAGAGACCTCAGCCTCCTTAGCACCAGGGCAAACACGCCATTAAAAATCTTTTTAACCTTTTGTTAAAGATATGGAAAAAGAGGTAAAACTAGTTCAAGTAAAGTATTAAATAAGGCTTTTATTTTAATCATAAGACTTATTCCCTTTTCCTTTAGCTGTAGAGGGATTTTATAAGGAAAACCCGTTTGTTGGACAGTCCCTTAGATGGTATTAACTGCCCTTTTTGGGAGAAAGAGAAGTGAGTTGAGATGGGCTGTAGATACTGTTAAAGTCCAATCCCATTTCCTAGAACACAAGTCAAGACAAACACGCACAAAAGGGGAGAACAGCAAAGACAGAAAATGCAACTTCTGTCTTTGGTGTTAACTTTCACTTCCACCCTCAGTGCTCGAAAAACACAGTCCCACAGTACATGGTTTTATCAGCCATTCCGAGACATGGCAAACTTGTCCCAGCATCAGGCTCTGTGGGGCATTGCTTTTGGCTGCCTCTTGTGTCACCTGCTCACACCAGTGCTGCAGAAGATACAGCACTGGCCAGCTAAGCCAGACTCTTATTAGACAGCAAAAAAAAGAAGATGGATAGGAAAGAGAAGAAATAAGGAGAGGAAGGAAAAGGACACAGTGGGGGGAAGGGGGGAGAAGGGGAGAAATTCTCACATCTCAGGTGGTGTTTGGGATTATGCTGGAGCCAGTGGAGGAGGTGATGTCATCTGGATTGCTCTCCTGGCCTGGTCTGGTCAGGATGTCTCTCAGGATCAGGATGTCAAAGGCCAGTGGTGTCAGAGTGGATGCTGGGTCCCATGGTGGGGCTAGCAGCCATGAAGGTGAACCTCATTCCTTCCCCTTCTTTCAGTCAGTAATTTTTGTGCTTGTTCTCCAGTTCCCCCAAAGTCTCCCCAAAATGAAGTGATGGGCTGAATAGCTCATCCTTTCATTATTTTGTCCACCAGTTAGGCCTAATTTCAGTTAATTGATTTTCAGTCCCATATTTTTCTTATTGATCTTAACACAGTCCCTGAGTTATATCAAGAGGCCATTTTATTCACAATAATTCAGTCCATCTCCCTTTTACACCTTTTCCTGTCAATATTTGTGTGTGATTGGAACATTTATCCACTTCCTTAAAATTCGGGTAAACTTGTAGACACAATTATAACACTACCACCTCCTTTCTCATTTCCCTCCTTCCCACTACTAACACATCTGAGCATCCAGTGAGAAGTAAAATTATATGGCAGACTGGTAATTCCTCAAAGGATGTCTAACTATTAATGAGTGTCGTCTGTTTGCACATGCAGGAATTACAGGCAGTTTTAGTTCATCGTAGAATCCTCTCAGTTGCTCTAAGTGGCAATGAAATCACTCTCATCCCTAAGGTTGGTACATCTGTTAGTGTTAACGCAAACACTGGTCTCTCATTCTCCTCCAAAAGACTATGATATTTGCCCCAAGGATAAAGATTAAAAGATGGATGCAGCGACAAATGGAGCCCTGAGTGTAGTTTTGGTGCTTCTGAATTTAGGGTCTGACTCTGGTGTAAAAGATCTGGCTGGTGAGAAAGCAGTATTAGAAGGCGCACTGATAGGGCTAGCACAGAGGTGGGCAAACTTTTTGGCCTGAGGGCCACACCGAGGTTCTGAAACTATGTAGGGCTGGTGTAGTGTATGAAATTGCTCCTGGTAGGAATGTGCTACTTACAGGGTACTACTTACAGCAGCCAGTCCTGGTGCTCCGCGAGTAGCACATTCCTATGGGGAGCAATTTAATATACGACATCCAGTGGCTGTTGCAGTCTCACCACCCAGAGCTCTGGCGGCACGGCGAACTCAGGCTGTGGGGGAGTGCCTGGGGGCTAGCCTCCCCGGCTGGGAGCTCAAGAGCCGGGCAGGACGGTACTGCAGGCCAGATGTGGCCTGTGGGCCGTAGTTTGCCCACCTCTGGGCTAGCAGCTCCTAAAACCAAGGATTACTCAGCCAAAAGGAAACTCTAATTATGGAGTCAAGTATCAGAGGGGTAGCTGTGTTAGTCTGGATCAGTAAAAAGCAACAAAGAGTCCTGTGGCACCTTACAGACTAACAGATGTATAAGCTTTCATGGGTGAATATTCACTTTGTCAGATGTCTCTTTCCTTCTTGATATTTTAGAGTAGTGGTTCTCAACCCTTCCAGACTACTGTACCCCTTTCAGGAGTCTGATTTATCTTGTGTACCTCAAGTTTCACCTAATTTAAAAACTACATGCTTACAAAATCAGACATAAAAGTACAAAAGTGTCACAGCTTGCTATTTCTGAAAAATCGCTTACTTTCTTATTTTGTCTATATGAAATTTTAGTTTGCACTGACTTCGCCAGAGCTTTTTATGTAGCCTGTTGTAAAACTAGGCAAATATCTAGATGAGTGAGGTATCCTCTCGAAGATAGGCCATAGAACTTCCCCCCCAGCAACATTCCTAGAATATATCCTGTAGAAAAAAACATAAGAACATAAGAACGGCCGTACCGAGTCAGACCAAAGGTCCATCTAGCCCAGTATCTGTCTACCGACAGTGGCCAATGCCAGGTGCCCCAGAGGGAGTGAAGCTAACAGGCAATGATCAAGTGATCTCTCTCCTGCCATCCATCTCCATCCTCTGATGAACAGAGGCCAGGGACACCATTCCTTACCCATCCTGGCTATTAGCCATTTATGGACTTAACCACCATGAATTTATCCAGTTCTCTTTTAAACATTGTTATAGTCCTAGCCTTCACAACCTCCTCAGGTAAGGAGTTCCACAAGTTGACTGTGCGCTGCATGAAGAAGAACTTCCTTTTATTTGTTTTAAACCTGCTGCTTATTAATTTCATTTGGTGACCCCTAGTTCTTGTATTATGGGAATAAGTAAATAACTTTTCCTTATCCACTTTCTCTACATCACTCATGATTTTATATACCTCTATCATATCCCCCCTTAGTCTCCTCTTTTCCAAGCTGAAGAGTCCTAGCCTCTTTAATCCTTCCTCGTATGGGACCCTCTCCAAACTCCTAATTATTTTAGTTGCCCTTTTCTGAACCTTTTCTAGTGCTAGAATATCTTTTCTGAGGTAAGGAGACCACATCTGTACACAGTATTCGAGATGTGGACGTATCATGGATTTATATAAGGGCAATAATATATTCTCAGTCTTATTCTCTACCCACTTTTTAATGATTCCTAACATCCTGTTTGCTTTTTTGACAGCCTCTGCGCACTGCATGGACATCTTCAGAGAACTATCCACGATGATGCCAAGATCTTTTTCCTGACCCGCTGTAGCTAAATTAGCCCCCAATCTTGATTTAAAAATCATCAGTGATGCGCCATCACAACCCTTTGTAAATTGTTGCAATGGTTAATGACCGTCACTGCTAAAAATATATGCCTTATTTCCAGTCTCAATTTGTCTAGCTTCAATTTCCAGATATTGGATTGTGTTAATCATAGAATTATGGAAGATTAGGGTTGGAAGAGACCTCAGGAGGTCATCCAGTCCTACCCTCTGCTTAGAAGGACCAACACCAACTTTCTTAGCTAGACTAAAGAGCCCATTATTGAATATTTTTCCTCATATAGATACTTTTAGACTGTAAACATGTCACCCTTTAACCTCTTTGTTAAACTAAACAGATTGAGCTCTGAGTCCGTCACTATAAGACATGTTTACTAGTTCTTTAATCGTTCTCATGGGTCTTCTCTGAACCCTCTCCAACTTATCAACCTCTTTCTTGTATTATGGGCACCAGAACTGGACACAGGATTCCAGAAATGGTTACAGATGTGAAGTAGGCATGTGTTTTGGGAAAATATGACACCAAGCTACAATTCTCAGGGAACTGAATGGTGTGTGCCACATTCTTTAATGCTTTCTCTTTTGAATGAGCTATGATTAGGATATTGTTTAAGATGTGTAAAGATCATCTGTAGGGATATTAATATTTTGTAAAATACCTTGGGTAATATGTGAGACCAAAATGCAAAGCCTTATTCTGTAGTTGGAGATCCTTACAAGAGGAGAAAGGTAAGAAATTATGATGAGAAGGCTGAACAGAGGCATAGCAAGTATGCTTCTGGAACTTTGGCCAAAGTTTCAATAACTCATTTCACAATTTCCATATTGAACTTGAATTCCCTCAATGACTTTCAAACCCAACACTTTTTGCTGAATTTCCCTTTTAACAGCCAAATTATCAAGGTAGTGAGAATTTCAGAGAATGACCCCCCACTCCCCAAGTTATCAAATTGAGCCAAACTGAATCAAATTCAATAAAAACATCCATTCCTCTAAGGCTCCGGACAAAGAAGAGCCTGGAACTCCATTTACTTCAAGAGGCAGAACAAATCTGACAGATGTTTCAAAGGGGTGTGCCTGAGCCTTCAGATGCTGACAGGTCTGAGCTGCGTCAACAACAGCAGAGAACAACAACTCACTGCTGGATTGTCAGACATTTTAAAGTACAAGAAAGTAAAAGTTTTCAGATGAAATTGGAAGTTTTGTGACAGGAAGGCTGGTATCTGTCAATAAGTAATAGATAATGTTGGGCATATGTATAGAAAGAACTGAGTTATGGATGTCTAAAGGTTACTTTTCCAAACCCAGACAAATACATGGAATGGAAAGAGCGGATGATAAGCTCTCTGATGAATTAAGATGTTTAATATTTGGAAGAGGTGAATTAGCAGCCCTAATGATCTTTTCCCCCCCTGAATAGGAGGCTGAAAAGGTTTACAAACACCAATTGTGTGGTTCTGTATTTCAAAGGACTACTTGGGGAAAAACTGGGACACAGAGATGGAGGACTGCCTGGAATGAACTCTGGAAGCCCTTTAACATCAAAGGATTTGACATAGGCTTAGGAGCTTTAAAAGGCAGGAACCAGGAAAGATCTTTGGGACACAGAAGGGAAAGGTGGTGTCAAGAGCGGTCAGAAGTGAATGATTGATAGAGATGTACGGTTTTCTTTTCATTTTACTGTAATTAAGCTGACAATACCTTATTATATGGTTTAATTTATGACAAGTTCACATGTAGGGATGTTATGCAGATTGTTTCTCTTTGTTTTACTATCATGTTCTTGCTGTTTTTAAGACAACTTCTTTTTAAGAAAAAACTACTTTTGTATGGGTAATTTCACGCAGACAGCCCATAACCACTCAACCATTCAAGGTCTCAGGAAAAGGCACGTGAGAACCGGTATCCTCTCCTTGTGTGTTGCACAGGACCATGAGCAGATAAACACAAAGGAAAGCCCAGTAACCAAGGAGAAGATGCAAGTACGGAGGGGTACATGTGACACGCTGAGAAGAAGTCAATGAGGTGTAAGCTATAGAGGGTGGCTGTGACTGATGGCAGGAGCGGTAGAGAAAATAAGAAGAGATGAAGGCATGGATGAGGATAAGAACAGAGGTGAAATGAAAGTAGTGGTACATATGTGCAACACTGCAGAGGTAGATTTACAAATGTAGGACATGGAAGGGGAGGAGAAGAGCTCATATGAGTAAATGGAAAGGCTAAGTCGGTGAACGAGATAGAAAATGGTTCCAGGATAGATGGAATGAGGAGTGTACAAGGTTAAGACTCAAATGAGGGTTGCATATAGTGGAGACAAGAGGTCTTGGGTGAGGAAGGAAATGAAACTGCTAAAGAGAAGCCCATCTATCTTTAAGAGTCTGCAAAGCTTCCAAGATTTTCTTGAGCAAGGTCTGAAAGGGTTTGTATTGTGACTTGCAATTTTTACATATATCAATACACCACTGAACCATTTCATTATCACTGTAGCATTTTTTCAATCCTTTAAGAAAGGTCCCATGAGGAAAATCCCAGTGGAAGAAGGTGGCATTGCCTCTACTGACCAGGGATTCTACCTGTGTTCCCTTTGTGACTCCACACACACCAGTAATTTCACACTAGTGCTGAAGAAAGCAAATTATTTCAGTGACATGTGAAGCCAAAGGAATGGTTCCTCAATGGTTGAGGTTGGAAGGGAAGGGACTTGCTCCTGTTTTGTCTTCCTAGCATAACATTCTCTGAGAGCAATTAATACTCCTTGTAAGATTTTATGCTGAAAAAACAAGCATTTTTTGTCGATTTTGCTTTGTTTTACCTTGCTGCTTAGCTCTGTTTCAGCTGGGAACGTTCCAGTACATGGTACTGATGTATATCATCCCTGTAGAGCTCATGTATATCATCAGTAGAGCTGAACTACCTGGTAGAAGGGCTGCATTTTGACTTAAACTACCTTTTCCCATGAAAAAAGCCATGATGCCTCTAAAACGCTACCACCTGACACTGGCTAGGAATGGGGTGAGCGGAGACCACTACTTATCATGCAAAACATGCTTGTCTTACTGTTAACTTGTCCTTTCCCTTGCCCTGCCTCACTGGTCTGGTTCATGCACCTGTTATGTATTGTCATAATCCAAACTATAAGCGCTCTGGGGCTCTGTTTTCTTTACTACATATTGGGGCCTCAACCAGCACAACGTCGGTGAGAGCTGTTAGCCACTAATGTAACAAAGATTAAATTCCAGCCCCCTTTTCTGGAGAAAAACAATTGGAATGACCTCACCAAAATGCTGTAGAATCTATCATATGCAGAGAGGTTGGGATCAGTTAAGGTGGGATTTGTCTGCAGAGATGTTTGGGTCAAATCTTTATATCACTTTCTTGATGTTGGAAGCAAAGAGCTTCTACCAGCAAAACACAGGGTTTATTAAATTCTCCATGATGGTGTCCATTGCCAGGAAGGAAGGTGTGAGTATAGCATGCAGCGACTAGAACGCTAACTCTTAAGAGGAAGGAATTTGTCTTCATCTGTTCTGCGAAATGCTCTGCTCATAAGAATATAAGAGCTGGGTCAGACCATGGAACATCTTGCCCAATATCCTGTCTCTGACAGTGGCCCATACCAGAGCTTCAAGAGGAGCATACAGAACAGGGCATTAGGAATGATTCGTCCCTTTCTTTTACTCCCAGCTTCTGGCAGTCAGAGGTTTAGGGGCACCCCAAGCAAGGGATTACATCCCTGACCATCTTGGTTAATAGCCATTGATGGACCTATCCTCTGTGAACTTATCCCATTCTCAACTGATTTATATTTTGGACCTATCACACTATCCCATGGAAACAAGTTCCACAGATTAGTTGTGAGAAAAAGTACTTTCCTCTTGTTCGTATTAAACCTGCTGCCTATTAATTTCATCAGAGGACCTCTGGTTTTGTATTGTGTGAATAACACCTCCCTATTAACTTTTTCCATACCATCCTTGATTTTAACAACCTCCCCTTAGTAATCTCTTTTCTAAGTTGAACAGCCCTAATCTTTTTAGTCTCTCCTCATACAGAAGATGTTTCAAACCCTGGACCATCTTTATTGCCTTTCTCTGAACTTTTTTCCAGTTCCACTATATCCTTTTTGAGCTGGGGACACAAGAACAGGACACAGTATTCAAGATGTGGGAGAACCATGGATTTATATAGAAAAATATAATTCCATTGTCTTATTTTCTATCACTTTCCTAACAGTTCTTGACTGCTGCTGTGCACCGAGCAGATGTTTTCAGAGAACTACTGATGGTGACTCCAAGATCTCTTTCTTGGATGTAATAGCTAATTTATAACCCATCATTGGATATGTACAGTTGGGATTATTTTTCCAGTGTGAATTACTTTGTGCTTATCAAAACTGAAGTTCATCTGCCATTTTGTTACGCAGTCATCGAGTTTTATGAGACCCCTCTGTAACTCCTCACAATCTGCTCTGGACTTACTATCTTGAATAATACTGTATCATCTGCAAAATTTGCCACTTCACTCTTCATTCCTCTTCCAGATCATTAATGCCTATCACCTATACATAAGAACATAAGAATGGCCCTGCTTAGGGTCCATCTAGCCCAGTATCCTCACTTCTGACAGTGGCCAGTGCCAGGTGCCCCAGAGGGAATGAACAGAACAGGGAATCATCAAGTGATCCATCCCCAGTCCCCCATTCCCAGCTTCTGGTAAACAGAGGCTAGGGACACCATTAATAGTAATATGATACATCGAAGATTAAAAGAACATCAGGAAACTATTAGCTTTGCATGTTACAAACCTTGGCAGTCCGCACATGAGCAAGGGGAGGGGGCACATAATATTTTGGGTGAAGGCTGTAGTGCTAAATGAATAACAAGGTTTCCACGTGAGAAAATCCATGGAGCCAGTGAATATAGTGAAGAACGAGGTGATAAACAGTTGCATTGGGATCAATATAGGCACATTCTGGCATGCTTACTTACTGGGCTGCAGGGTTCCTCAAGCTGGCTGGTACACCTAGTCTTATTGACTATACCCAGGAGTGGTTTGAATGAAAAATTGGAGTTTAATGAAATTTAAAATACAATTTTACTGCCCTTTTAATTTCTCATAAATCAGCAGTTAAAGGACTTTAGAGATTATGGAATTGTTTATTTTATGATGTAAGTATTGTAAAAAACAATCTGGTTTAACAAGCAACGGACTGTGTTACACTGGTGAAAAATACTTTTGTAAGAAAAACAACAGCCTTCTTTTCTCTTTTTGTCGCAATGTCGAAATTTGGGTCATTTGTGGTTCCAACTACCTCTGAGATATGCAAGGTTTGGAAAAATATCAAAAAGCAGGGGGTCCTAAAACATAAAAAAGAATAGTGGGCATAGAAGTAGGTTAAAAGCCACATATCAAACTCATTGTAAAATTATAGGTTATAAGAATGTCCTTGAAGACAGCACATAGAGACTTTTGCAAAAACAACAAAAAAATGACTTTTCTATAACCATGGGCATTTCCTGTTCTATCTGTGGGTCCACAGCTTCTTTGTTTGTTTGTTTTTGCTTAAAAAAAAAAGAAAGAAAAAAACAGACTGGAACTGGACTCCTGGGTTTAGTTCTGACTACTACAGCACTTGTCTGTGTCCTTGAGCAACTCACTTAACTTCTCGGTGGCTCAATTTACAATATGGAGATAAGAACAGTCATACTGGGTCAGACTAAAGGTCCATCTAGCACAGTGTCCTGTCTTCTGACAGTGGCCAATGCCAGGTGCCCCAGAGGGAATGAACAGAACAGAGAATCATCAAGTGATCCATCCCGTCACCCATTCCCAGCTTCTGGCAAACAGAGGCTAGGGACACCATCCCTGCTCATCCTGGCTAATAGCCATTGATGGACCCAGCCTCCACGAACTTATCTAGCTCTATTTTGAACCCTGTTATAGTCTTGGCCTTCACAACATCCTCTGGAAAAGAGTTCCACGGGTTGACTGCGTGTTGTGTGAATACTTTCTTTTGTTTGTTTTAAATCTGCTGCCTATTAATTTCATTTGGTGACCCTAGCTCTTGTGTTATGAGAAGGAGTCAATAACACTTCCTTGCACTATTTGTGAAGGCTTTTTATGTCTTCATATAAAAGGTGCTAACAATGCAATGCAGTGGTAGTATCATTACTAGTAATAATAGGAAAACATTTCAAAGTGACTGGTGACCTTCTGCAAACTGCAGACATGTCACTGTTAAAGCTGAACAAAACTTCGAACTCTTCAGCAATTAATACATCTTGGGAAACAGCTTTGCAACTGGGGGAAAAAAAAAAATCAATGTACCTTTATGTGTAGGTCTGGTTCCTTATAACATTTTCTTCAGTGCTTTGTCCAACCTACTTTTAGACGTCTGAAGCAATGTGGTTCCCATCACTTCCTTTGAGGGACAATTCACAGGATGACAGATCTCATGATTCACAGGTTTCGCTCCAATCACTAGCCTAACATGTCAATTAGAACCTTGCAGCTCAATTCCTGCTTACCTTGCTCACACCAGAAATCCTGCTACATATATTCGACTACTCACATGAGTAAGGTGGCAGGATTTGGCCTTTCATGTTTACTAAAATGTATTTAAAGCCCTGAGAATGCTTTCTCTGCCAAGGTTTTTAAATAAATAAAAGGTATATTCAGTGCTTTGAACATACAAAGCACTATCCAAAAAACGCTATGTACATTGCTTCTCAGGAAGAATTTGTAGCACAGACTGGGAATTCCACGATGATCATGTCTGGGTTTGGTGGTGCAGTGCTTGGCCCTAAACATCTGCCTGATTATTGGGTCTAGGCAGGCGGGTAATATCTTTTACTGGACTAACGTCTGTTGGAGGAAGGGTCCAGTTTTTGAACTACAGAGAGCTCTTCTCCAGGTCTGGGGAAAGACCTGAAGAACTCCTCCTCCTCTTCTTCCTTCTCCAGATCTGAAGATGTTTTTCAGTACAGTACCTAATATTATGCGAAGACACACACACACTAGGCATTTTCAAAAATGTGATCATGGACGAAAACTCTAACACCTCAAGATCCCATGCCACTGAAGCCAAAGGGAGCGATGTGTGCTTTGCATATCTGTAAAACCAGCCCTTAATTAAATAACGAGGGTAATTAATACTTCAGGTGTGGAGGGCAGGGACAGGAACAAGGCAAACTGCATCACTACTGGAGATGATAAAGCTGAGCTTTGCACCTGAACTGACAAGTAGACAGAATTCTCGCAAACAAATTAATTTTCTTAGTACATTGGCTATCCAGTGATTGATTTTTGTTTGTTTTTTAGTGTTGCATTAAAATCGTGACAGGCTGCTCCTCAGAGGAGGATTCAAATTATTCACGCTGTCAGCAAAAGCACCAGACAAACAAATAGGAGAGAGGGCTTTTGGTCTTCGAAAAGGAAGAATGACCTACGTCTGCGTTTACCATTCTCAGTGGCAAACAGCAGGGTTGACAGTGATGAATAGGAAGGTCAGGGCAACAGCATCTGTCTCAATTTTCCTGACTGAGATGGCATCTCAGGCCTTGGTTGGGCGGAGCAGGTCGCCTGCCCCTGCTGCTCAGGTTGGCGGCACCTGCTATTGAATGTCTGAGTGCTCCTGATTTTGTCTCGCAGAACAATTGCCTCCAGATCTCGTGGAATTTAAGGAATCGTGCTTTTAAAACCTATATTAAATGTCATCCATTTTCCTTAGTGTTTGGGGGTTTTAAGAGGGAAAAAAAAGCTGCCGCTTAGTGACCCATGTTAACAAATGGGAAGAAAATTTGACAGGGTTACGAAGTCCATTTTCAGCCAAGCAAAAGAAAGCTAAACTATTATTAATGACAGACGCTTCACATTATTTTCAGCAGCGTAGACTGGCCCTCCACGAACCCAGATGTTGATAATTTGGGATTGAAGACAACTTTTTCAGGGCCATAACCGTTACTAGACTTTTATGTGTGGAACTGTTGCAAAATTCAGATACGGTTCACACTGCTTTGGGCCAGATCCTTCTCCAAGGAGGATGCAAATAAGAATGTTGAGAATTAGGAAAACGTTAAGGATCAGGCCCTCAGACAGAAGAAACTTAACTGGGTAACCAGCCAGGGAACTTATTTAACCTTGATAGTGAATGTCAATGGTTGCTGATTAATTGAAACAGTCTTAGCAACATTTGTGTTTAACGGGAACATTTGGACAGTATCAAATGGTACTCACTTAAAGAGAAATGACATTTCAAGTTCTGATTTCTTTATATAAAGGTGTTACCAAATAAAGATTATAATAAGCATGAAATGCAATCAACATTTTCTCAGGACCTGGTACTACTCGCTGAAGTCAAACTCAGTGGCAAAACTGCCATTAACGGGAGCAACACTGGACTGACAGAATGTCCCAATTCGGAGGGCTCTGCTGTAATGAGATTGTGCCACAGAACTTTGCCAAGACACGTTCCCAATCCTAACATCAACCTTCTGGCTTTCAGGGTTGCAAGAGAGCCACAGGGGTGGGTATTTTGATTTTTCACTTGTGGCATTTTCAAACCCAAGTTGTGTTTTTTGTTTCTGAAGTTAATTTTAAAAAACAACAACTATTTATCAGCCCATGCAGAGGAAATTTACATTTGCATCAAGCAGTGTATCTACTGCAGAGGTGGATCATTTGATATTTTCACAAATGCCTAGGGATGTAATGACAGATACATTACATGGTATGGAGCTGAAAGTTGGCATATAAATTATCACTCTGAGGCAGTAATTTTCTCCTAAAAACCCTAGTGGCTTTGTTAAAACATCTTGCCGCTGCAGTTGCAGAAAATCTGGGACGAGGTTTCAGGTCTTGTGTCTGGATCCTCTGACTGAACAATTGCTTGATTTTATAATACAAAATTTCACAGAAAATTAGTCTGTACTGCAAAATGGTGAATTTTTGTATATTCATAAATGATTTGAAAATATCCTTATACTTTAACTTGGAAAAAATGTCCATGGAGCATGTGCACAGTATTTTACCTCCGCTATGAAGGAAACAAAATGGTTCCATCGGTTCTTCACTTCATTTTACTAACTCCTGTGTATACCAAGATAATGAATTACTTGGATAAGGCTTTGGGCCTAATGCAATGTTTACACCCAGTTTTTAGCCAGGCAAACTGAAATGGTCTTTACAGGAAGTTTTTCTGAATAAGAGTTCAGTAAGGACATCAGGATTCAGTCTCTGATGTATATAGATCCCCACCCATTCACGTGACACCTGAACATTCACATTGTACCTGTTTCACTGACACTGCACTGCATCTCAAGAAACCTTAAGCTTGATATAGGGGCAAATTCTGCTCTCTGTGTAAATCCTTAACCTTAAATTAATAGGTCAATAGGGTTGCACAGAGCATAATCTGGTCTGGAAAAAGCCCATTACTGTAGGGATGATGCATGAGAAGGAAAGAATAGAGATGGAGCATCACAGCCCAAGTTGAATTTTGTGGGGCTGGCAGCTAGAGAAATCTTACTTTGCTAACAGAACAAACTATACATTGAAATCAGTGGGATACAGTGATTACTTAATCCTGCAATGTCATTTTCACCAAGTCACTTTTTTAGGGTAGAGGTGCATTTTAAGTGAAAGATCTAAGGCTTTTTAGAGGGTATATGCAGAATTATGCTGCGTACCATCAATATAGTCTAGGTCTACTCCTATCTAGTCTCCTCACTGTGAAATCAAATCATTACAGAGAATAATTAGGCAAAGCATCATAATCGCTTAATGAGGAGAACGATTAAACTATTATCTATGCCTGTAAATCTTTGGCGTGTGCTTTATATCACTTACTGCTATATCACTCAGTACATTTTTTAAAATGTTCACAACTTATTCTGAATGCAAATGTCATGGATTCAAACAGGCTAGAAAGAAGAAAGACCTATCAGGTGACTAGCCCATTTCCTTGCCAACGCAGGACTAGTCCCTACAGCATAATTTCTAGTTGTTTTGCCTAGTCTTGTTTTAAACACTCCAAGCAATTGGGCTTCCACAGCTTGTCCTTCAGAGAATTTTTTGCCCTGCCAGGTGAATGCCATTGAACAACAGTGAAATACTGTTTTTCAAAGGACAAATAGGAAAGTAAATGCAAATTGTTAGCCAAATATATACATATTAGGCATAGCACACACCACATTATTATTGTGGTACATACAGCACACGGGCAGTTATGTTCATAAATGATATTACGCCTTTCCCACAATGTTGTTCACTTCCATTCATGTAAAAAGTAATACCCATAAACCTCTGCACAGCTGAAGTCAGCAGTGGCATGGGCAGATACCCTGTGAAAGGCAAGATGCCTGAATGGTGTGTCCTAGTACAGGTTGGGATGTACCTCTGTGGTCTAACTGGTACCTGGAATGCAGCATTTAAAACAGAGATAAGGAAGAAACTGGTGGATACAAGAAAACAAAAAAAAAAAAGCTGGTTGGTGGGTTAAGTCTTGGGTGCAGAGTGCTATCTACACCCGCAAACAACCCTACTATAGATAGAGCAAGTTTAAAGGCATATTTTTTGAGGCACAGTTTCTGTTTCAGGCAAACTGAACACTTTGAGAACTGCTTCCCAGAAGGAATGGTAAAGTAGGAACTCTCTCCGTTCTCTACTGTACCGCTTTGTCTTTGAAATACATTTGGCATTTCAGTTATTTGTTCTCTTACACATTCTTAACGACAAACCACAAGTGTAGTCAAGCAACTGGCTATACTTTAGACAACAAAATAGAAAGGGACACTGCGGAAAATGAAGACTTTAAAGGTCAGGCCAAGAAGCGTGTTACCCCAGTACAGAAGTTGCTTCAATAGCATATTTTCAGTCCACGCCTATCATCACCCTGATCACATTTTACATCCCCTCTCCTCTCCATTTTTAAATGTATGCTCCTACAAGGCAGGGACGGTGTCTTCCTGTGGGGCTGGAAAGCACTACTGCAAAACAAACAGTTGCTTCCTGTCAGTAGATCTTCAAGATCTACCCAAGAACCACCACTGTCCTAGCAGCAAGCCCCAGTGCCCAACGACTAAACACGGTACAACAGGATAAATGGAATGATTTTGTGCCTTACGTTCACACTCCTCTACATCCAGGTTGAACTGCTGTAAGGCCCCCAATGTAAGCTGCCTCACTTCAGCTTCTAGCAGCAGCTGCATCAGTGAAGTAGATAAGTGTTTGCATGCAGACATACATGCAGTCTGAGCCACCTTACCCTGAAAAATAAAAGGGAAATCATTAAGGAAAATGATGCACAGGATCCAATGGGACCAACCTGTTTAATCAAAAAGTATGTACATTCCACCCAGCTGAAAGAGTCCCCTCTGGTACTTGGTATTGATATGGTTCCCAGACATATGAAACCTTATTGTAATGATCCTCATTAAAAGAATTCCTTTTTAATAACTTTAAAGAAGCTACAGCAGGGCTAGATCCTGCATGACAGAAAAGACCACCTAAGAGAAGCTCAGAGCCTCAAAGCTGAAGACCATTGTGTTTAGTGCATTCAGCGCCTCTCTATCAGTCATGGATCAGCGTTCATGTTGCACTCCCCATCAGTACTCAGCCTGGCCCAGACAGCTAACGATCCAACCAGCGGACCGAATTCGATGATGAATCCTGGTCACGTGCCATCTAAGGCATGTTGTACATACGCTAAGAATACCTAAGCAATGCCCAACAGCTAATGGGTACAAGTTATAACATAAGCTTATTTTGCACATCATCTTTCTTGAAAACTGCATGCTTTAGAGAATTTACTGAGTTCCTAGGCCAAAAACAATAGCACTAACTGTATTCATTAGTACTGCAAACTCAAATCAACAAATGAACCAGTATCTGAAGATATGCAGAGTGGGATTTTCAAAAATGTTTAGTAATGGCCTAACTCCGTTTGTATTAAAATCAACAGGAGTTTTACTATTGATTTCAGTGGGAGAGGAGCTAGGCCTAGTGCCCAGATACCACATGGAATCTATATTATGGTGCGGCTCTGGCACCGTTCTCAGGCACCAGTTTGGATGAGAAGCAGAGTGGAGGTAAGCCTGTGGCCCACTGCAGGGCGTACACACTCCTACTGTCTATAGCTGTAAAAATGAAGTCCATACTAAAGACTGGCTCTAGCAAGCTTAGTGCTCTTCAGCCTTCTTCTGATGCTATCTAGGTTCCTTGCAGACACAAACAAGGTGCGAGCTGAAGGAAATGTCATCGAAGGAACAAGGTAATTGAAATAGCTGTGGTTATCCTGATAGAATCACTCCCCAGGGGGAATCCGAGGCAGTTGGCTGCATCTCCTGTCTTGTCCCACACTAGGGAATGTGATTATCAACATTCTGCTCCCCTTAAACCACATCTAATTCACCAGTGATTAATTAACTGGTGATGCCTACAGGGAGGAAAAGTAACTCAGCCATTATTATGTGAGGGCAGCAGTGACTGCTGCTGTGCAGTAAAGCAAAGCAAAGTGCTCGGTGCAGACATTTTAAAACCTGTGCGGACACTAACTTCCTTAGCTCCAGCATGAAAAACAAATGACAGCAAGTACAAGTGGCCAAGACGGCTCCGATAAAGATCCAATCCTGCCTATACTCCATTAGGATTTTCTCATATTAGTTAGGAATTATTCCTCTTGCACATATACACAATTTAAACTCAAAAACACAAAATATGACCCATTTCCTGGGCTTTCGGTTTAGCCACAACTCCCCCCCAGTTTCAGGGGTCTCTGCATGGGGAAATTTACTGGTCTAATTATATCAGTAGAGATGTGTCAGTGTAAGTCCCATGGGGATGCTCTCTCTCAGGATTCAGAGTGCCTTTTTTGGTTCCACTTAAACCATTTCCAGAGAGACAAACTACACTGAAAAGGGAACTCTAGAACCTGAAAGAGAGATGTCCACACGGGGAGATATACTGCCATAGCTTTACTGGTATCATTGCTTAAAGCACAGTATCATTATATTGGTATAGCTATCCCAGTAAACTTTCTTGTGTAGAAAAGCCCTAAATCTCTAATCCTGTTTCTTGGTGGAATGAAGGAGGATTCAATAAGAAACAGGATCAGAGTTTTAGGGCTTTTACACACATGGAAATTTACAAGTAAAATTGCTTATAGCACAGTATAAATACACTGGTACCACGACGTATATAAACTTCCTCATGTAGAAAAGACCTAAAACTCTGATCTTGTTTCTTACTGAATCCTCTTTCATGCCACCAGCTACGCCACATATATTGTCCCCCACATTACCTTCAGCTCCCTTGTGCCTGTGCCAATATTTGTAAAATAGGAATGACGCTTATCTTTTAAAGAAAGGCAATTTGAAAATTATGGATGAAAAACCCTCTATGAAACTTAAGTACGATTATTTGTGCAACAGGATTTAGGGATGGTAACACTGACTGTTTTGTTGCATTCCTTTTTACTGCTCAGTTTAATAGTCTGTAAAAGTTGTAAGGTAATTTTTTACCAACTACTTAAACCTCTTGAGATTTGTGAGTATATTATTAAAAACGTAAATTGCTATTAGCTTCAGCTGCTACAGGAACTACAGAGAAAATTCTTATTAAATATTTAACTATTATTTCCAACATGTACTTTCTTTAGGCCTTGCCAATTAAATTTCATTCTTGAAGAACAGTTGAGATCTCAACACAGGAAAGATAGTGCCAGGTACAACTGCCTGGAAAGGTCAGATAGGTGATACTGGCAGTAAAATGACTGGAGTTAATCGTATGCAGCGGTGCTGTAGCAGTGCTGCTCCCAGGATTTTAGAGAGACCAGGTGGGTGAGGTAACATCTTTTATTGGACCAACTTCTGCTGGTGAGAGATATAAGTTTTCAAGCTCTTCTTCGGGTCTGGGAAACGTACTCGGAGGGTCACAGCTATATACAAACTGGAACAAATTGCTGAGCCTAAGTAGTTAACACATATTTTAAGGGACCGTTCAAGGTGAAGAGGCCAGTTAACACCCCCCTGCAGTTAGTAATCTGGGCAAAGCCAAGCACAAACTACTAAAATGCTTGCATACTAATGTAAGGAGCCAGGGGAACAAAAGGGATGAACTAGAACTACTGGTGGTGCAGGAAGTAAACCAGATATTATGGGGATAAGAGAAACATGGTAGAATAATAGTCATGACTGGAATACAGGCATTGAAGGGTATGTGCTGTTCAGGAAAGACAGAAATAAACATAAACGTCATGAAGCACACTATATATTCATGATGGGGTAGACAGTAAAGAAATTAGACGTGATTAAATGGATCAAATGGAATCTGTGGTCAAAATCACTGAGGAAAAAAGGTAACAGAGGCTGCACTGGGATAGTGCTTGGGGTGTCCTACAGACACAGCACTCCAACTGAGGTCTCACCAGTGCTGAGTAGAGCAGGATAATTACCTCCCATGTTACTATACCCTAAATATTAGCCTTTTCTGTAACAGTATCACATTGTTGACTCATTAAACTTGCAACCCCCCCAGCTTGGTGACATCCACAAATGTTATAAGCATACACTCCACTCCTTTATCTAAGTCATCAATGAAAATATTGAATAGTCTTGGACCCAGGAGAGACACTTGCAGAACCTCACTAGATACATTCTCCCCTTCCCAGTTTGACAGCAAAGTATTGATAACTACTCTTTTAGTATGGTCTTTCGATCAGTTTTGCAACCATTTTATAGTAATTTCATCTAGACTACCATTTCCTAGTTTGCTTATGAGAATGTCATGTGGGACTGTGTCAAAAGCCTTCCTGAAATCAAGACATATCACATCTATCCAACTACGGCTTTTGCTCTTAATCCATCAGGCCAGTAACACTGTCAAAGAAGGAAACTAGGATGGTTTAGCAAGAAATGTCCTTGACAAACCCATGTTGGGTGTTACTTATCACTCATCTTCTAGGTGCTTACAAACTGATGGTTTAATAACTTGTTCAATTAACTGTTTAATAATTTGACAAGATTTGAATAAGCCATTTTGTTCAGAGTGGCATTATTTTTAATTTTTTTTCAATGTAAATAATAATCAGAGCTAAAACATTAAAATATTGAATATTATAATTTACAATGCTGTTTTCCTCCTGAAAAGTGGCTATCGCGTATGTAAAATTGGCATCTTCCTCAACCAACAGATAGGCTCTTCATGGACATTTTCATGCATAGCTGCTCATACTTTCCTTAACCAAAAACCCCAATCACAAAATTCTTCTAGTCAACACAGCTGTGAGAGCGAGCTTGACTTTTCTCTATCTAATGCATTAGCCAAATCATGACTAGTGTACATCTCTACAACCCCACTGATGTCAATGGAGTTGCAGTGGTGTAACTGACAACATAATTTAGCCTGCAGAATCCCAAAAGATGAAAACAGACATGATGTGGGAGCAAGGTAGAATCACAGAATCATAGGGCTGAGAGGGACCACAAGGGTCATCTAGTCTAACCTCCTGCCAAGATGCAGAATTTGTTGTGTCTAAACCATCCAAGACACATGCTATCCAGCCTCTTTTTGAAAACCTCCAATGAAGGAGCTTCCACAATCCCTCACGGCAGTCTGCACCATTCTCCTACAGTTCTTACAGTTAAGGAAGTTTTTCCTGAGATTTAATCAAAATCTGCTATGAATCATAAAATCATAGAATATCAGGGTTGGAAGGGACCTTAGGAGGTCATCTCATCCAACCCCCTGCTCAAAGCAGGCCCAATCCCCAGCTAAATCACTCAAGCCCAGGCTTTGTCAAGCCTGACCTTAAAAACGCATTGCTTCTTGTCCTACCCTCTGTGGCAAGAGAGAACTTTTCTCCATCTTTTTCAAGTATTTGAAGACCGTTATCATGTCCCCCACCTTAACCTCCTCTTTCCCAAACTAAGCATACCCAGTTCCTTCAGACTTTGTTCTCAGATTCTCCAGCTACTCTTCAACTCCCATGATATGAAAAAGGTTTGTTCTTTCAACAGGAAAACCAGGGATCTGTTTGTCAGAGTCTGAATTTCATCTACTTCTGAAGAATTATGATGGAAATTATGAAGGAAAATAATGGTAAGGAAATGGTCTGATAGAGGCGGAAAAAAAACAAACGTTAACAGAAATTTAGCGAGGGGCTGAAAAACCAAGCTTTCCTTACGGAATATGGTCAAGGACATGCAGGTCATTGGGAGTTGGATGCCATTCATCTGGCTGAAATACCAGCTAACAGGAAAGCTACCACTAGAATAGAGAAAATACTATAAGCAACCCACCTGAGGCTTTTAGAAAAGGGAGCACTGAGAGCTTTCCTTGAGGCTTTACTAAGATCCTAAGGCTGAGAAGGACATTGCACCAGAAGATAGATGTGGATAGGGTGTTCTGGTGGGCAAACAGATTTCCCCACCCACTACAGGGCAATGTTAACCGCTAAGCAGACGTCCAAGGACGCCATGTTCTACAGACCAAAGCAACAAAGTGGGGCAAGTAAGTTTCCTTTCCCTGCACATTTATCATACCCCATAGTATCAATCTAATGCATTTTTTCTTGAGGTGCTTTCTTTAATAATCTAACCAGTTTTGCTTGCCTGGTTTGTTCTCAGGTTTTCCAGCTACTTTTCAACTCCCAGCGGCAAAACTTCCACTTAATTTTAATGGGCGCAGGGTTAGTTTTTAGGGTTTTTTGTATCAATTGAAGATTCACTGCCACTCTACATTTCAAACCTTCTCTGGCTAAGAAAAGCAAGACGAAGCTCTCTTTAGAGCCTGCCAAGTCACTTCTTTGGCCACAGGAGTCCTCAAGAAGTGATATGAGGTGACTTCAATCCCATTGCTGCTCCACAGTATTCTGTTCAGATTCTTCTACAGCCTTTATCACCACGGTAGTCGAGTGCCTGCCAGAAATGTCCTATATAACCTGATTAATATCTGTTACATGGCTTTTTTCTTCTCTCTTCCTCTCTCTATGAGGAAACCGTGCGGATATTTAAAAAAAAAAGCTATTTTTTATATACATATATACACACACATACATATACACACACACACGCACACTCTGTGCTATTAACAAAAGACTGATCAAAGAAGTGCACCTTGCACTTGGAGTGAACAGTGTTGAGTTGGGGATGGTTTTCAATCCTGAGTTCCTTCATTCCAGAGAGTCATTGCACAGACAAGCTTAACCTTTGTGGCAGTCAGTTCCACTCTGCATGAGGAGTCGAGCTGACTATTGTCCTCATCCTGGAGCTTCATGTGACTTTTTAAGATGTCCTTGGGCCAGAACATGCCTGAAGATAAGACCTAATGCCTTGAGTTTGGCATCTCAGAGACGCTAGTGTAGAGTGGACAATAGCTCTAATATACTTGCACAGGCCTGTGTTGCTGAGGAACTATGCTGCCATGTTCTGAAGTAGCTGGAATTCCCCAAAGGCTGATGGTTTCATGCCCAGGCAGATAACATTGCTGTCGTATAGCTGAGAAATGAAAAAGGCATGTATTACTGTGTATGATGGAGTATTTTAGCAAATCTCAGTATGATTGAGAAGCTGCCAAAGAAACAAAATCTGATTTTGTGAGGTCAATGCGTAGACTTAATTAATGTTTTAATAGTGTTATCTATGTATACGAACTATTTTACGACTATGACGTTCTGTTAATCCATAGAAACTAATATTTTGCTCTCATACTAGCTTGTGCCTAAATTGCAGAACTCACAGATTAAGCAGGTTCAAGATGCTAAAGGAAATGGTATTAGCAATTCAATAGGTAGCACTCGACCTTGTGATTCAGAATTGAACCAATGCCTCAGCACAGTAATGCGTTCTGTGCTGCTGGAGGGGCACATTTCAAATATTTCAACTTCTGGTCATTAAAGACCTTGTGACACTTTTTTTCCTACCTGGATACCTCCATCAATTTCAGTTGCATGCAACATTTTGCTTCATTTCCTGCCCTAAACTGGTTTGTAGTACTGCTATATAGTGTTCAAAAGTTGCTGTGTTTGACTCCACAGATGGCTGAAGTTCTTCTATATAAAAGTTCTCCAAATTTGTATAATTTTTAGATACAATTTTACATGACTGGACAATGAAATCATCTAAGAATTATCATCATCAATCACTGTTTAACAAATGCAGGAGCAAGAACATTAAATATATATGTTTTAATAAAAACAGAGACATACTTACAGAACAGCTAGTTTTTATGGCAGCTTTCCAAAATTCTATTCACTTTCCCAAATGGGGAGAGAATTTGGGTTTTTCTGATGGTTGAGCAAAATATCATGAGTTATTTTCCTCACTGTAGTCAGGACAGGCAAGTAGATTTTAACACTTGCACTAGTAAGTTTTCCTGACAGTTTTAGAATAATCTGTTTTTAAAATTAATCAGTATAATCTTAATATATCTTGAAAGCGACAACCATTGTTGGGTTTCATTCATCTTCTGCAGGGGGATTTTCCTTTTGGTAAGATGTTGGTCTATCCATTATGGAGGAAATATATATGTCTCCCATTGTTTATTGCTGTTCCCAGTGTCCATGAGCATTCATTACTCACCTCAAAACAAACAGCTTTATTAAAATTAACATGAAACACGGGAACTCTTATGTCAGGTAGAGCCAAAGCCTTTTACATTTTATCATGTATTTGTACCGTTTTGACACAGTCAGTGATTTAAAGATCACTTGCGCTAATTTCTCATTTCTAAACATAGTGGTAATCACAAAACTATTTCAGTGCTATTTTTCTTCATTATTGAGAACAGTCACTTGGGTTTTATTATGCACTGGCAATTCAGCTCTATTTGTTCACAATTTCATTCTAGCTTTAATTGACAGATATAAACAAAGCTGTCAGAAAGGACAGACAGCGGTAAGTTGTACATCGGGGCCAACATTTTGAAACATGAGATCATTTAAAAAATGTAACGTGCTCTCTCGCTCTGTTTTACAAGGAAATCAGGTTAAGGGCATTATTCTTTAATGAGAAATACAAATAATAATACTTTGTACCTGTCAGGCCAGATCCAACTGCCATTGAAGTCAGCGGGGCAAGACTGAGCCCTTACAGAACTTTCCACTGTAATTCTCAAAGATCTTTACAGAGGAGGAGAAGACCAGTCATCTACATTTTACACATGGCATAACTGAAGCACACAGAAGCTGAGAAACTTGCCTAAAGCTATATAGTGAGAGTTGCAGGCAGAGCTGGGAACAGAACCTAGGTGTCCTGAATCCCAGAACCATTTAAAGTCCATTAGATGACAAGTGCTCTTCTGTTCTGGATGCTACGAAAGATAACGTTTGAATGTTTGAAAACCATTTCTGAAGTTTTCTCTCTCTATGTAGATGGAAGGTGGTGATCTGAACTGCCCTGGGACATTCATCAGGTATTTTGCCATGAAGCTCATCTTGCCAGCTATACCATAGCCATACCACCATCTACTATCAGAGGGGTAGCCGTGTTAGTCTACATCTGTAAAAGCAGCAAAGTGTCCTGTGGCACCTTATAGACTAACAGACGTACTGGAGCATGAGCTTTCGTGGGTGAATACCCACTTTGTCGGATGCATACCATCTACTGTTATCTTATCACCTATGTTCCTTAGGAGGTACGTTGGTGGCAGTTCAGTATGTGGTGCTCCTTCCGTGACTCGGCATTGAATCCATGCTCCAAGTGTCACAAGAGTCCTGAACCCAAAATGACCTGCAGCCATCTTCTGTATGGACTTAGCATAACCCGCAGCCATTTTGTATGTTCAGCCACCATACGTTGGAAATAAAAACTATAGTCGGGAAAATTCAGCCTTGGCTTAGGTAGACAGACAATACCAGTTGAAGCATTACTAACAGGGAGAGATGCAGTAAACCACAGATTCATGAGACTGGAAGCGAATATGGATAAGCTAACCTTGAGTTTCTGCAAGTTTCTTACTTGATGTCTGAGGCCTGGTCTACACTACGCATTTAAACCGATTTTAGCAGTGTTAAACCGATTTAACGCTGTACCCGTCCACACTATGAGGCCCTTTCTATCGATATAAAGGGCTCTTTATATCGGTTTCTGTAATCCTCCCCAACGAGAGGAGTAGCACTAAAATCGGTATCATCATATCGGATTAGGGTTAGTGTGGCCGCAAATCGACGGTATTGGCCTCCGGGCGGTATCCCACAGTGCACCACTGTGACCACTCTGGACAGCAATCTCAGCTCGGATGCAGTGGCCAGGTAAACAGGAAAAGCCCCGCGAAATTTTGATTTTCACTTCCCGTTTGCCCAGCGTGGAGCTCTGATCAGCACGGGTGGCAATGCAGTCCCAAATCCAAAAAGAGCTCCAGCATGGACCGTACTGGAGACACTGAATCTGATCGCTGTATGGGGAAACAAATCTGTTCTATCAGAGCTCCGTTACAGAAGACGAAATGCCAAAGCGTTTGAAAAAAAAATCTACAGGCTACACAGTGCTGCGTGACAAGCGTAACGGGAAGCCAGAGACTCAAACGGACGCTCATGGAGGGAGGGAGGTGGTACTGAGGACTCCAGCTATCCCACAGTCCCCAGCAGTCTCCAAAAAGTATTTGCATTCTTGGCTGAGCTCCCAATGCCTGTAGGGTTAAACACATTGTCCGGCGTGGCTCAGGGAATAGCTCGTCAATTTACTTCCCACCCTCCCCAAGTGAAAGAAAAGGGAAAGAAATCGTTTCTTGAATTTTCATTGTCGCCCTATGTCTACTGAATGCTGCTGGTAGATACGATGCTGCAGCAGTGAAGAGCAGTATCTGCTCCTCTCCCCTTCCTGGTGGCAGATGGTGCATGCTTGATAACTGCTGAATACCCTTGGCTGGCCTCAGGGGCGCCTGGGTAAAAATAAGAATGATTCCTGGTCATTCCCAGTAGATGGTACAGAACGGCTGGTAACTGTCTTCATCATAGCCACGGGGGGCTGAGCTCCATCAGCCCCCTCCCTTTCTGGTGTAAAGAAAAGATTCTGTACTGCCTGGATTATCATAGCAGCGGGATGCTGGGCTCCTCTCCCCCGCACCACTTAATGTCCTGCCTGGACTGTCATAGAACGGGGAGGCTGCCTCCCCCTCATTTTATCTCACTAACAAGTCACTGTTTCTTATTCCTGCATTCTTTATAACGTCATGACACAAATGGGGGGGACACCGCCACGGTAGCCCAGGAAGGTTGGGGGAGGAGAGAAGCAACGGGTGGGGTTGTTGCAGGGGCACCTCCCGTGAATGGCATGTAGCTCATCATTTCTGCGGGATCTGACACGGAGCAGCTGTACTCTCTGATACACTGCCACTCTAGTACACTTGCCCCAAATTCTAGGCAGGACTGACTCTTTTTAGAAACCATAAGGAGGGATTGACTCAGGGAGTCATTCCGAGTTTTGCTTTTGCGCCCCCGGCCGACCTCAGCCAGGGGCACCCATGATAGCAGCAGACAGCACAGAAGGACAGATAACCGTCATCTCATTGCCAAATTACCCTGGCAGCAGACGGTACAGAACGACTGGTAACCATCTCTGCTATCATGCAAAAGCAAACGAATGCTGCTGTGTAGCGCTGGAGTATCGCCTCTGTCTGCGGCATCCAGTACACATACGGTGACTGTAAAAAAAAAAAAAAAAAAAAGCTGTACGGGCTCCATGGTTGCTGAGCTATGGTGTCTGCCAGGACAATCCAGGGAAAAAGGGGGCGAAATGATTGTCTGCCGTTGCTTTCCCGGAGGAAGGAATGACTGACGACATTTACCCAGAACCACCCACGACAATGATTTTTGCCCCATCAGCCACTGGGCTCTCAACCCAGAATTCTAAGGGGCAGGGGAGATTGCGGGAACTATGGGATAGCTACGGAATAGCTACCCACAGTGCAACGCTCCGGAAATCGATGCTAGCCTCAGACCATGGACGCACACTGCCGAATTAATGTGCTTAGTGTGGCCACGTGCACTCGACTTTATACAATCTGTTTTATAAAACCGGTTTATGTAAAATCGGAATTATCCCGTAGTGTAGATGTACCCTGAGTTTCTTGTTAAAAGTTGCTTTTGCTGATAAGTAGAAACTATGAGGTTTTGCTATTGCTAGAGAAATTTTTAGTCCATTAGGGGTTATGATTGGTTAGATTTATTGCACAGTTTTAAGTATAGGGGTTTTCACAACATTTTTTGGTGGCCTCAGAGTGTGGCTATTAACTCTTGCTGGTGGCCACTCTGACATTTTTCCTAAAATACTTAATTAACTTTAGGAAAAACAAATAAATATGCACATATACATGTCCAAATCATTGAAATTTATTTATGTAGGGTTTTTTTGCAGACTCAGTAATAAAAATAATGTACAGTTGTCTCTATTTACTGGACCAAAACAGAACAGAAACACAAAGAAGGTACTTTGCATGTTTTGCTTTTTTGGTTGATTTTTTTTAAAGACTTGTTAGCTAGTAAGTCTGCTACTGTGAAAAGTGATATTTATTAATATCGCTTTTCACAACAGACTTACTCAGCCCCAGCAAGCTGGGAGACAAATTAAGCCCTGGATAGGGAGGCAGGGAGACCAGGGGTGATGTGGGGGCTGGAGGCGGCAGCGGGGCTCGGGGTGATGGGGGGCAGGGGTGAGCCTAGAGCTGGAGCTGGGGTCCTGCTGCATGGCTGGGGATTGGAGGAGGCAGCAGGGACCAGGGGTGACATGCACGGGGGATGAGTCCGGGACTGGATCCCTGGGGCCAGAACCCGAAGGCCTGTGGCTGAGGGCTGGAGATTGCTGCCGTCCGGCCAGCGCCTGCCACCCACTATGCCAGGGCTTCAGCACTGCCCCTGCGAAGATGGGGAACTCACGCTGGTTGCCTGCTTCTACAGTGTTTGTGGCTCCAGAAGGGGACATACCCAAGCTGACAGCCCTGGGGGAGGGGCCGCTGCTCTGCCCCTCCCCTCAATCACTACCCAGGAGGCTGTGGCCACATGAAAAGCCCCTGGTGGCTGAATTTGAGAAACACTGGATGAAGGACTCATTTAAACTATATAATGAGGATCAAAAGAGAAGCTTGTTGGAACCTAATGCCAGGAGACAGTTCATGACCAAAAGCTGCTAGAATGCTTATACCCTGCATGACCATACCATCCAGCAGCCGCAGCCCCAGGCAAAATCCAATCTTGACTGGCCATCGGGAGATGTCCACCTGCTTTATTGGGAGTGGCGAGCATTAGATGCTTGGAGTGTGTATTCTGTTGATGAATTGATAATAAACATACATTAAGGATATTTACTGCATAAAGGCTCTTCGACTGGGAAAAGGTCCCATTAACCATCGAGGGTCACTGCACCCAGAGGGGGAGGAAAGGACTCTAAACTTGTGTGGCTAACAGAAGCTGGCATTAAGGGACACTTACGGTGCTTTTATTTTTCACTTAGGGTGTAAAATAAAAAATCTTGGCCACTCCTGGACGAAGAGCCTACCACACTTTTCACAAGAGTACTACCCTGATGTGAAATCCTAGTAATGTAAATTCCAATTCCAGCAACTGGACACACTACGGACAAAATCAAGGGAATAAAACTAGTGAATACTATAGAAGTGTAAGGAAACCCAGAAATCCCCTTTAGAGAATTCTTGGCTGTCTTTTGAATGGTATTGGCTCGGAATACTCACCCCATATGAGTTTAAAAACCATATAAGTGCACTGAACTGGGAAGGAGCATGAATGGCTTATAGGTATTTAGGACAATTGCTACCAACATGCCTACCATGTTGTACATGTTCTTTTGGCCAGCAGGGCTTACATAATGAAGAACGGGTGACATGATGCTCTGAGGCAAAAGAGCAAAATCTTGTGCTCAGGTATCTAGTCAATAAGCAGAGTGCAAGGAATTAAGGAGGGAAAGATAATTTTATTACTACAGCTTGATAGCACAACAGTTTCATCAATGAACCTTCAAATAAAGATTTTTTGCTGCCCCAAGAGATTTTCTAGCACCATTTCATTTCACAGACGCTAACTGAAATCTGAAGAAGAAATAAATACAATAGCCACTTCCAGCAAATGCTCCCTGGCCACTCATTTTTCATGCAGGGGATGCAACCTCCCTAGCCGAGAATAAGGCCTTTGGTTTCCACAGCCCTGACATCTAAAGATTTATCATTGAAATAAGATTAAATTCCCCATGTAAAAGAGAGCTCACAGTATTAAAAGGATTTTAAAACATATACAAAGTCAGGTAATTTAGATCCAACATTTTCTGGCTTTGTAAAAATGTAACTATAAATATTTTCTAAATAAAAAAATCAATTAGCCCAGTTATAAACAACCTGAGCTTCAGTGGCTGTTGGACAAAAGATTTCATCTCTCCTCCTCCTCCCCTTTACCCTGGGGAGGACACAACTATTGAGCTATAGGGATGTAGGAATGATCACACTGGATCAGAGCAGCACCCAGTTTTCTCCAGTATCCTGTCTCTGACAGTGGCCAGTATCAGCATCAGAGGAAGGTGCAAGAAAACCTTGCAGTTACGGGATAACCTGACCACAATGAAAAGTTTTTTTCCTAACCTCAACTTAATTAGACACTGATGAATTATGCCCTGAAGTATGGAGGTTAATATCCCTTCCAAAATACTTGAGTTTTTTAAAATCTGATTATAAATCTAAAAATTTCTCTTAGCCACATATATGACCAAAGTAAATGATACAGGATGCTCATGCTTGTGTTTGGAATGCATTCAGTTTAACGTTGTTGGGCATTAGCTGCACTAAATGTGTCTTTACCCTAGAAACTTCTGATGCTGTTTTTCTGCCTCTGTGACACCACTTAATGCAAGTAGTTCCTTTCACAGATTTTCTAGGGGCTCAGAGTGATGCACAAGTCGTATATTTAGCCCAGTGGGAGCAAAGACTCCCTTCTTCCTCTCTCAAGGCTCCCAGCCAGGCAAGGATCAGCAGGCATATGCCATATGCTCGATGGCATGTTTCAATTTCTAGAGGGGAAACCGTCACGTTGACTGCCATGCTCTTCACCAGTCCTCCAATGAGCACTCCGCTAGCCTTCAGTAACTGCACATGCTGCATTAACGATGACAGCGTCTGGGCACTGGTGTAAGTGCTTTGGAAGAGTATAGGACATTTCAAATGGGATGCCTCTGGTCAGGCAGAATAGCTACAAACTACATCTCTGTCTCTAGCTAACTCACCAGTGGTGCTGCTAGATTTCAGAGGAAGCCACAATATGCCTCCATATCCAGAAGGGCAGGGCAGACCAAAGCTTAACTTTAGCATGTAGGCACCCCAGTAGGTGATCTCACAGGCAACTTCCCTGGCGGCTGGGCAGTTGCATGGGTTTAAACAACAGCAGGCTCTGATCCCCATTATCCTCTCCAGGGCAACTGTCCAATCAGCCTCAGTGTTGGCATATAGGAAATGATTTCACAACGGAGCCCTTCCAAGCTCGCCAACACTTCCAGGCCAAGAACAATTTTTTTTTAAGTGACGAGGGGGGCATGAAGGCAGGGGAGATTAAGTATAACCAAGGACATGAGCTCTTTGACTGAAGGATACAGAAAAACTTTGTCTAGATCAAAGTTACCAATAAGTTATTCAATGACTTGACAGAAAGCTGAGGGGACTAATATATTAATAAAGTCTTCCAGGAAACCCTCTGTTGTATCAATTGTTTATTCAAACCTTTACAAACTTCATAAAAAATTAATTGAATTTGGGGCAGGGAACCAGAGCCATAGGCTAAAGTTTACAAAATACAATCCTTGAGACGTCTGAATGTCTGCCGGCTTGCCCCTTTTGATTTCAGTGCTCGGTATTACTCAATTACTAAGTGGTTAGTACTCTAAATAAAGCGCTGGTCCTCCTCCCAAATACATCAGTGGAACGGGGTTCATGGGTTTGGGGTTTTAAACTCCAGTAATTCTGGAGTTTTACTCTTATTTTACAATGAATTGCTCAGTTCATGTCCTTCAGTGCAATCTATTTCAATGTACGTTTCATAACCATTGTTTCACCTCTGTGGTCTAGATCTACATGACACCTTTGCAAGGGGAAATTCTTGCCCTTTACAGATCTCCCTCCTATCCATGGATGTCACATCCAGTATGGCCAACTGGAAGTCTGCCCGTGGATCAGGTGCAAGAACAGAATTACTCCAGCAGCTGCGCACCACAGAGGCTTCCAATGGGGTTAACGTGAGACCAAGCAAACCTTCAAGAGTGTAGTTCACAGGCTACCTCCTACATAGCCCCCAAATCCCTGCTGAGTCAATCATGTTTCAGGAAATCAGGCATGAAATCATCTAATTTCATTTGTATTTCATCCTTAGGAGGTAGATTAAACCCTTAAGAACCCAAGGGGCAGAATAACCACCATAGGGAAGGTCAGCACGGTAACTGCAGAACGTTGGCATTATTCACGGTAGCATAGTTGTTTGAAAATAGCAAATATGTTAACAATTAGAGACAGGGAAAGCTGAAAGGCTGCCTTGTTAATTAAGGAATTTGCTATCAAAGGACTCATTAAAAGCTACTGAAACTGAATGGCTGTTAAAATAAATACCCATTAATCTTAACATGCAATCAAGGAGCATGCTGCCACTACCTACATCACTGCAGGGGAAGGGAAGGGGTTCCTCAGATGCACACCTAACTCTGTTAACAAGCATAAAAACCTCTATGTCAATCATATAACCTAAAGGCAACACGCCATGGATTTGAAATGCTATGGAAGAGAGTTCCATAGGTTGTGTTAAGACTTCTACAATCACAGAGGTTCAAAACTAAGTGTTCCTGACTGGCTAGTAATTTAGCCAAGAAAAGGGCTTGTATAAAATGCTTGTTTATTTTCAGAGTAAAGACTTGGAAGATTTCTCAGAACTGAAAGGCAGCCCAGTAAGCAAACGTGCAACAATGAAGACAGAGACAAGGACTTGAAGTGACCTCAGACTTGCCAGTTCAGTCACTGCCCAACACCTGAATTTCATTAATTTGTAACAAAATGTTAGGGGTGGGACACGATTAAAGTGGGGTTTGGTTATATATGTCTATACATTAGAGTGCCCTTACTTCTTTAAAGAGGCAAGGGAGTGTTTGTTGTACCAGACAGCAGAAGGAGGGTGGATGCCAGGATAAGCGGCCTGAATGTGCACATAGGTGAGTGCTGCGTGACTGCACCTGGGATGCAGCTGAGAGTCTACAGCAGGCTGGCTGCAGGGCACGAATGCAACACCGAGCCTTGTCTGTCTAGTATAACAGAGTCTACCACAGCACCAGTCCCTGCCTGGCAGAGAGCAGCACTGCCTAAAGTAAGTGTTCAAAACACGTGGGGTTTGTTTTCAATCTGAAATGCAAACAAAACTCTTTCCCAATGTACACATCACTCTGCCCCCATCCAGCCACCATGGCTACATCACAAGCAATATTGTGTTCTGAGCAGCACAGGAAACTCACTGGGAAATATCCTGAGCTGTTCATGGTTGATGCAGTGCTTCCTGTTTGCTAGCAGGAAAGAGCTGCTTCTTACCTGACTCTGTAATCTGTTTCTTCCCCTGCCACAACAATCACTTTTATTATTCATGAATTTTATGAGCATAGGACCAAGTATATCTAGACCATTCCTGACAGGGGTTTGTATAACATGTTCTTGGAAACCTTTAATGACAGTGCTTAATTATCCTTATAGTTAGAAAGTTTTTCATAATATCAAACCGAAATCTTCCTTGCTGCCAACTAAGCCCATTGTATCTCATCCTACCTTGGGTGGACATGGAGAACAACTGATCACCAACCTTCTTATAGCACCTTTTACATATTTGAAGATTTAAGTCCCCCCCCCCTTACCCTCACCTTTTTTTCTCTAGACTAAACATGTCCAGTTCTTTTAACCTTTCCCCACAGGTCACCTTTTCCCAACCTCTTACCAGTTTTGTTGCTCTCCTCTACATTCTCTCCAAGTTGTTCCCTTCTTTCTTAAAGTGTCATGCCCAGAACACAATACAGTACTCCGACTGAGACCTCAGAAGTGCTGAGTTGTGCAGGACAATTATTTCCCAGGTGTTACATACGACACTCCAGTCATTCTGGGATGTATTAACATTTGCCGCTTTCTGCAACAGCATCAGACTGCTAGCGCATATTCAATTTGTGATTCACTATAACTCTGAGATCCTCTTCGGCACCACTGCTGCCTAGTCAGTTATTTCCCGTGTTGTATGTGTGTATCTGTATAAAGTGCTCTGGGAATTTTAATAATGAATTTCCTGATTTTTGCACAGCTAAATTCTAGATCTTAACACAGTGATACTCAGACTGCGGTTCTCGAGACACAAGTGGCTCTTTAATAGATCTCCTATGGCTCTTTGCAGCATGTGATATTATAACACTGTGTGATTTAACTATTAACCATCTAAGTTATTAACAAATCAGGATGCTTTTACTATGTTATTAACCAATTCAGTTATCGACATGCACTACGCTATTAATTCATTTGCTGTGAGAATTTAAAAAAACCACTAAATATTGCCCCTGTCATTCACACTACTGTGGCTCTTCTGGGTAATGTTGATCACTACTTTGGCTCCTGAACCAAGGAGGTCTGAGTATCACTATCCTAACGTAACATTGACGGAATATTTTGTGTTAAATTTCCATTTTTTTGCTTTAAGAGTGAGTGATCACATGGTGAAATAAAAGGCAGTTAATAAGAAGGGGGAGGACCAAAAGAGAGAGGCTGGTGCATTTACGTCTCTGGACTAGACAGTCAGATACAAATTTGAAGGTGGCAGCCACTGACTGCAAAGTCACATCAAATTGTGCAAATGCTGGGGTTCCAAGAATCAGAGTGAAATGCACCTGTGGAATGCTCTGCAGCAGTGGTATTTGCCAGTGTGACAGACAGCAGCAGAAAGGCTGCTAAAGCAGCTGAATTCATTCCAATGCGATCTGTTAAAGGGATGAGTATGTGTGTCTAATTCTGATGGGGCGGAAGACAAAAGCTAACTCCTCTGATCTTTAAAGATGGCTCTGGAAGGGCCTAGCAGGTCTCATGACTAAGTTCTCGAGCTCCTAATGACAGTTTCAAATTTTCCATGTTCTGTCAAATGAAACCTATTCTGGGACATTCCACCATGTTGCAAGTTTAATTGAACAAGTTCTATAACAGCACATTGTAAGATCCATTGTCCTGGTGGAGGTACCTCCAGAGGAATTTTAGCTAGTCTGAGAAGAAGCAAAGAACAACAACAACAAAAAAGCTGTGCATGCTCTCAGTCTCTTCCCCTGAGGAGGGGGGGTTTGCAGGCAGAGCATCCTTTATGAGTTCCTGAGAAAAGGTCTCCTTGCAGACGGAGGAAGATTCACTTCTTGACCATGACTTGCTTTCTTCACTCTACTGTGCCATGGTGAGGAAGCAAGGAGGCAATGGAGAGATGGAATGGTGCTCCTGTTCTGGAAATAAAGCCTCACACACTTTTACCCGCTAAAGGACAGTAGAGTTGCAAAAGGGGTGATGGGGAAATTTTGCTCCTTGCTACCTCAAAACCAGCTTTAAAATTTTAAGTAATGTGTAAATAATGACAACACTGAAAACGGCTTCCTGGACAATTAGCAATTGGTATGTTACGGCAGGTGTGCTCAATCTCTGCTCTCTTTATGCCACTGGAGGCAGAGAACCTGGTGCAAGCCCCAGAGGGGAATGGTCAAGCCCCTGAGTCCAATGGACAAATGAGAGCTGTGTTTGCAGGAAGAGAGGTTCAGCCCCAAAAGCTCAGATTAGGGGAACAGGTTAGAACAAAGAAAAGTGGTTACAATCTTCACGTTAGTCTTCTCTGAAGAAGGGCTTCCTGTCCCTCTCTGCTCCATCTCAATATTCCTCTACTCTGATAGCAGCTTGAAAATTATTTTTTTTAAAATCACTCAGTTATTCTTGAATCACTGAAGATTGCAGGAACGGTGAGAGAACAAAGATCAAGATACCTTCTTCAAGTCGCCTCTGCCTCCAATATCCAGGGTTAGGCTCCCAGAACTCACCTCTCACAGTCTGGAAGATAGGTCTGTGACTGTGAGTTTACTCATCTTGGTGCTGAACGAACTGGTCACATCATGGCACAGCAGAGGGATGCACTGATTAGGGAGCATAGCAGAAGACAACTATTAAAACTAAATATATCTAAACCTGCAGGACCAGATGACTTGCACCCAATAATATTAAGAGAATTGGCTAAGGAGCTTCCTGAACCATTAATGAGAATTTTAAATAAATCTTGGAACACGAGGAAAGTTTCAGAGGAAAGGAAAAAAACTAATGTTGTGCCAATATTTAAAAAGGTTAAAAGGGATGACCTGGACTGGGAGCCTGATGCTGACCCCAGGCAAAATCATGGAAAAGTCAATATGGGAAGTAAGCAGCAAAGAATTAATTGGCATAATTAATGCCAATCAATGTGGTTTTGTGAAGAAGAGTTCATGAACCTGATATTTTTAGTGAGATTATAAATTTTGTTGCTAAAAGGTAACTGTGTGATATATCATCTTTTGACTTCTATAAGGCATATGCCTTAATCCTGCAGGATATTCTGATAAAAAAATCAGCACTACATAAAATCAATGTAGACTATATTATATATATTTAAAAGTGGCTAATCATTAGATCTTAATGAGTAATTGTAAATATGGCATCATTAGCCAGTGAGGATGTTTCCAGAGAAATGTTAGTGTGATCAGTTCTTTGCCAAATGCTATTTTCAATATCTTTATCAATGATTCAGAAGAAAAACTGAAATCATTACTAGTAAAATTTGCACGTGATACAAAGATTAGTGGTGTTGTTGTACAGACTGATCTGGATCACTTGGCAAGATGGGCTCATGTGAGCCACATGTGTGTTAATACAGTCAAATGCATGATCATACATCTAGGAACAGAAAACAGGGATCACATTTGCAAGACGGGAGACATGGAAAGGACTTCGTTGACAAATTGGAAATGGTAGAGAAAAAAGCTACAAGAATGATATGACATTTTTCCTCTTAGCAAATACTGATTTCCTCACCCCCTCTATGCACACCTTCCCCTGGTGCTTTTGTTTACTACTGGATATAGATTCATAGATGCTAAGGTCAGAAGGGACCATTCTAAGCATGAAGCAATGACTAAGGGTTAGAGCACAAGGCTTGGAGCTCTTGGTTCTATTCTAGGTTTTGCTACACATAACAGGCAAGCTCCTTAATTGGTTTGCTTCACTTTTGCCATCTGTGTATTGAAGAGTATCACAAGTGTTAAGATCCTAATGTATCAAAACTTAGGACTCATTCTTTGAAATGCATTTTTCCCCCACACACTATCCCAAACAGACAAAAGTAGAGAATTAAGCTTTCTATTTATCTATCAATTCCAGTGTAAACTTTCTCCCACTAACTGGGCAATACATCTCAGATGTAATCTCAGGTCTGAAAAGATACCTCCAAACATATGCAATTCCTTCCCACCCCCATTAGAACTGGGGGCAACCTATCTGGAGACCTACCCAGTATGATGCGGGCTTAAACTAAAAAATTTCTTTAGCAGAAATAACTTTCAATCATTATCAACTTAGGCTCAGTAAAAACCAGTGACCTACAGGCAAACAAACACCTATAAAAGTAAAAACTACTTGACTATGGTCTCTAATTCCATCTAAAAAAAATTAGAGGGATGATTTTTTAAAACAAACATCAGGCATGTAAATTGTGCACCTAATGTGTGTATATCTTCCTACTGTATTTTCCACTGTATGCATCCGATGAAGTGGGTTTTAGCCCACGAAAGCTTACGCCCAAATAAATGTGTTAGTCTCTAAGGCACCACAAGTACTCCTCGTTCTTTTGACTATATCTTGGGAACTATAAAACTAGGGACTTTAGTTTCATTGTTTCAGTAGATGAGGATGGATTTAAAATTTAAGATACGGAGCCCATTTTCTCAGGTAAGTGTTGTTCTCCTGACTATAAGCCATGGGACCTGGAAGCATTTACATCACAACTGGCACTGACTGACACTCCCGATGCAAGTCTCAGCAGAGATGCTAAGGACTCAGCAAGCTATGGCAACGGAACTCCCTTCTCACCTTCTCAAGTGGCGCCTCCAGAACAGGGTTGACACACGCTGCCATGGCAGCATGAAGGAAACTCGCATTGCCTATTCTCCATGCTGTCAACTGGACTGTGTAGAAATAAGGGATTTCTATCTCATGAGCTGTCAATGACACTTTTCCACAGCACTAAATTCTCACACAAACAAAACTTAAGGAAGGAAGGTTTTGTGGATAAGGCTCCTGTCTCAGACTCAGCAGACAGGAATTCTATTCCTGGCTCCACCACAGACTCACTACATAGCCTCTATGTGCATCATTTTGCTCACTGATATTATAGAAGGGACACTTACCCTGCTCCACTAAGGAGCTGAGAGACTAAATTCGTTCATGTCTGTCAAGTGCTTTGAGATTTTTGGATGAAGGTGCAAGGGAAATACTGGAGAAACACGAAGGTCCAACTGTTGGGGTCTCCAGTCACCTATGACTGAAAAGCATTTCAAATAAAAAAGACTGCATTTAATGAGTCTGTTTACATATGGAAAGTCTGAGGCCATCTACAATTCTTCTCAATCCCATTTACACTATGGAAAATATTTAGGAGAGTGAAGTCTTCCACTGTTCAACTAGACTCCCTTTTGTTTTCTAACTGGGTGAGACTTTCCAAATGGTTTGAAACAAATCAGACCCATACATACATTCCAAGGCCAGAAGGGACCATTGTGATCTAATCCAACTCATGTATCATAAAGGCCAGAGAATTTAGGCAAATTAATTCCTAGAGCAGATCTTTCAGAAAAACATCCAATCTTGATTTAAACATTGTCAGCGATGGAAAATCTACCATGACCCGTGGTAAACTGTTCCAATGGTTAATTACTCTCACTGTGAAAAATGTACACCTTATTTCCAGACTGAATTTGTTTTGCTCTATTGTCCAATCATTGGATCATGTTATACCTTTTTCAACTAGATAGAAGAGTCCTCTATTATCAATTTTTTGTTCCCCATGTAGGTACTTATGAACTCTAATCAAATCTTCCCTTTACCTTCTCTTTGTTAAACTAAACAGATTGAGCTCCTGAGTTTACCTTTATCAGGAAAGTTTTCTAATCCTTTAATCATTCCCGTGGTTCTTCTCTGAACCCTTTCCAATTTATCCAATCCTTCTTTAACTGTGGAAACCAGAACTGGACACAGGATTCCAGCAGTGGTCACATCAATGCCGAATACAGAGGTAAAATAATCTCTCTACTCCTACTTGAGATTCCCCTGTTTATACATTCAAGGACTGCATTTGCCCTTCTGGCCACAGCATTGCACTGGGAGCACTTGTTCAGCTGATTATCCAGCACGGCCCCCAAATCTTTTTCCGAGTCACTGCTTCCAAGGAGACAGTCCCCCATTCTGTAAATATGACCTAAATTCTTTGTTCCTAGATGTTGACATTTGCATTTAGATAGAAACACCCCCACTGCCCAATCATCACCAGTGAGCACCATTCCAAAACTAGAACCAGAAAAATAGATGACTTATTTTCATGATGCTCTTTTGTGACTTTTATTTTGTTCTGTATTTGCTTTGGGAGCAGTATTCTTTCCATTCGAAAAAGGCAGATTTTCCATTAAATACGAAGCAGCTGCCATATTGGAAATAAAATTGATGAAGTGGATTTTTTTCCTTAATGTATACTCAGAGAGCTCAAATCATGTTTATTTTTAAAAAAGTAACCTTTATTACCTTAACTGGCAGACAGTTTGCCCTGACAAACCAGCAGGAATATATTATAAAAAAAACTGCAACAACTTTACGAAATGATCTTAAACTAAGTATTATGTGAAAGACTGACAGTACTCAATAATGACGTTCTGTGTCCACCCACACAGCAGCTACTTTACGTGAAGTGGCACAAGCCTCTCCATACATTACCCCTGCTAATGTGACTAGTTCAGTCTCCATGTGTATTTAGACTTCTGACTATTTGCTGCGATTGTTAGAAAGTGGGCAACATGGTTTTGTGATGAGCACGTGTCTATTAGGAATGGGACTGAGACCTGACTTACCTCACTGACGGAGGCCAGACTCAAACTAGTGACTTAGAAGCAAACAAGCCCAGTATCCCATTTCCAATCCTGTGAGCCATCAACTCCCACTTGACAGAATTTCCTTCTGAGCAGGGTTAGGAGAACTGGTGTAAAGGATCAGTGAACAATACAACCGGCACATAACATTTAGACTCATGTTACATTTTTATAAGAAACAAGTATGTCAATTCAAACACAGTTTAAAACATGTAAAAGTTACACTGGTAAGTGTGGTATTTGACTTGGAATTTAGCTTGATTCACTCCATTTATTATCACTCGCAAAATAAAATGACAAAGGTCCTTCTGAGTTTGAGAATCAAGCTAAAACCACAAAAGCACCTTGCTTGCCCTCTATTATGTCTGATCTGGACTGTAATGTCTCTTAAGAATAGACTTTTTAAAAAAAGCTATGCACACTTACAGTGCTCCATAAATAATAATCAATCACAGTCATTTCTATAGTGCTGACTATTAAAGTATTTGATCACTCAGATTGTTGTTGAAAAGAAGACATTAAAATAGCACAAACTAATAACTCTTAGTGCAATTTCTGTGACAATACTGTGAAAAGGGATTCCAGAGACACCAAACAGAAATCTATTACATTTGAAGATTGTGCTCCTTCCTCTAAAGCAGATTGGGCTGCTCCTGTGGTTACATGTAGCAAGATAGCTAGGGCTTTTGAAGCAGATGTGGTGTTAATCAGCATTCCTTTTCACATGCACAAGGGCAGTCTTATGAGATTTAATGTGGCCAGTGCATGAAATAAGAGAAAAAGCGTATAATTGCAAAGTCTATTGTTTCACTTAAATTTGAGCCTAAAGGGAAAACACTTCAACTCCCATTAAGGCTTTTGGAAGCTGTGCACTGGAAATCTGGAGCAGGAAACAACAAGCATGTTTGACTCCCTTACCTCTGGAGATGGGTTTTCTATTGCTAATTTTGATGTTTCATATGCCTGGTTTTTCTATTGCAAAACTAAGTATAACATAGTAATTTTTAAAAACCAAGTCTGTGAAGTGAACCCAAAGCCAAACATAGCCAGTGTAACTAAACAAGTGACATCTAGGTGAATATGAATATGCTGGTTTAAAGGATTTATGGCACAGGGTATTTTGGCTTCAATTACTTTTCGAAGTACTGAGAGCACACAAGAAACCATGTAATTATAAGATAACTCTTTTTACCCAGCCTCTAGTTAACCAGCACTCCCCAGGTTAACCAAAGGTCAGTCTTGTCCCTGGATAACAACATACACCAAACATTACTGCCTTTCTTATACTCATTCTTCTAAAGGTTTTGGATTTCAAAAACCCTTTATAAGGACAGTAAAGTACAAGTAACACATGCACATCAAAGCAAAACAGGTGAAGCAGCCCAGCAGGGCACAACCATGTAAGTGATCCTGTTCCAGTTCACAATCTCAATCTCCCACGTCTGGCTGGGTTTCAGGGGTAGTATGTCCAAACTCATGGGAGGTTTAGTCCTGCACTCATTCAACCCAATGACAGTTTTCGCATTGACTGGAACAGGAGAAGAATCAAGCCGGTGGAGGGAGACACACAGAAAAGAGTATATTGAAGACTGCATGGATGGTATTTCAGAAACTTTGCATTGTCTCATCTTCACTACAATATAGCCATGTTTGTCTTTGTGTCCCAGACAAGTTACATAGAACCTCTAATTTTCATCTTCTTTTCTGTCCACACAAACATGCTCTAGCCATGTTATGGAAACCATGGCGTAAACCTAGCTGGTACCTAGGTTAAAACATGGTTTCTCTCTGTCTATCCAGACGGACAAGAGGAAACCTTGTTATCTCGGACGACTATTGTCCACAGACACCTTTAAACTCGGTTTCAGGATTTCTGAAATGCTGCAACATTGCGCTATCAGATTTTATTTTAAAATAATTAATTTTAAAAATGCACACTGGGATTAGTGATCTGCTCGATCTATTAGTTCAAACTACCTACAGAACAAAAAATTAGAGGGTTACAGGGAAAAAAAAATTGGTGACGGTTAAAAACAAATCAACTAAAAACAGTTTAGTAAAGCCCCACCATATGAAGGCATTCCTTCACTCCTCACACTTTGCAGGGGACTTACAAAGCTTATTTTTCACCGATTTAGCTCAATGACACTAATGCGCCCCTCTCCACAGGAAGCTGACTCCATAGCGGTCTAAGCACTGGATTACATTTAAAGAAAAAAATACATCTGGCTTCTGAATAATGGAAGTTCTGAAAAGCCAGAAGCTGGACTTCTTGTCCCTTTACACGCACTGAGGATAACCTCAGGCTGGATCAAAAACAAGACAATAACCAGCACTGCTTCATTAAATCTCATAGGAAGGGAGAGAGTACTGTCATCACAGAGGCACCTCTCTCCTGCAGAGGCAGAGTATGCAGTGGTCATCGCACTCAGAGTCCCTGCTGATGCAAAGGATGAGGGACTGGGATCAGGAATTGAGCCATCGCTTTGATGGAATCTAGTCTCAAACTGCTTTAACAAACCACTTTCTTTTCAGAAGCTGGCCTTGATTTGAAACCTACGCGCTGACTTAAGAACCCCCAGGTGTCTGAAGGCTGAAAGCACTCGAGACACAGCTATGCTCAGGTTCCAGGAAAGGGGGTATGTGCACCCAACTGCATCATGAAATGTCAATACAGGCAGCTTTAATAAAGAGCATGGGTTAAATGCAGAAGCTTACAGTTGGGGTAAAAACTACAGCTTAATGTGTACTATCTTACACCAGAGAACCCGAGTAGGGCAGACTTGTGTCTACAGTAATGGGGTGCACTTGTTAACACTTGCCTTGGCTTGCAAACGTTGGAACAGAAAAAAACAAGGCAGCTAGAATGTATTTTGTTTGTGATCTATCCATGAAAATGTCTTAGTTTTTCTACTGAACATGAAAACAAGCATAAATGACAACAATTAGAGGCATCCATTGAACCAGAATGCAGGTCCTGGAGGTCTGCTTTGCTTTCTTTGTGCTAACTGCCCTAATCCAAAAAAGTGTGATCGTAACATCAAGAGCCTACACTACTCACTGAGAAAATATTCCAGAATTATAACCAGAGGGGAAGGTTTAGTAGTCTAAAGCATCAGGCTGGGAATATCTACACTCTGCGGAACCATAGGTTTAAAACCCAGCAGGGTCAACTCTGCCGGTCAGCTGTATGAGGTAAATACATACTGAGAAACACGCAGATTACAGTGTATGTGGGAGAGGGTTTTTCAAATAAGATATTAGAAACAAAGGCCAAGTCTGCTAAGTGGAGATTAAAGACCCCATGGTACTTTTCGTCATAGGAATTTGCCACAGTTTCTTTGGCTAAATGACCCCTCTCCCCATTATCGAGAAGGGGTAGCAGGCAATAAGTGTACCCCAGAGGTGACTGCACTTCAATAGTACTATATATATTTATATATATACAGATAAGTTTATGGAGGGGATGGTATGATGGGATAGCCTAATTTTGGCAACTAATTCATCTTTGACTATTAGCGGTAAACATGCCCAATGGCCTCTGATGGGAAGTTAGATGGAGTAGGATCTGAGTTACTACAGAGAATTCTTTCCTGGGGGTCTGGCTGGTGAGTCTTGCCAGCATGCTCAGGGTTTAGCTGATCGTCATATTTGGGGTCAGGAAGGAATTTTCCTCCAGGGCAGACTGGCAGAGGCCCTGGGGTTTTTTTGCCTTCCTCTGCAGCGTGGGGCACGGGTCACCTGCTGGAAGATTCTCTGCACCTTGAAGTCTTTAAACCACTATTTGAGGACTTTGATAGCTCAGACACAGGTTAGGGGGTTGATACAGGAGGGGGTGGCTGAGATTCTGTGGCCTGCGTCGTGCAGGAGGTCAGACTAGACGATTATAACAGTCCCTTCTGACCTTTAAAGTCTATGAGTCTATGATATTATTTACGATGTACTGGAACAAAAGGCAGCATTTAAATGTAGATCTTCATTAGTTCAACAATTTGAGACGTGTTCATCTTTCGTAAGGTTGCTTCAACCCTGCCACTTGGTGCCAGTATACTGCACTGCCTCAGCCTGTCATACTGGGGATATTGGCCCAGGACAAAGCTCGGTTCTTGCTCTCTGAGCAGTGCTAGTGGGCTTTGGAGGAAGTCCTAGGCATTCCTCCACGGCTAGAAGGGTTGCTGCGGCCTTTGAAGCAGATAAGGGATCCTGGCAGATTGGGTTTATGAGATAGCTCACTGTAGAGTATTCTTTCTAAAAGATGCTGTGTCAATGCTACACTTACCAAACCGAGAGTGCCTTGTAGGTCAGGAAACCTGTTTCTTCACTGTGCTCCTACATGCTCTATTTATTCACTTTCTATTGATAAATGGAGGAAAATGCGTACATTCTTGCAGCAGCGAAAGGGTTAAACTTCTACTCTGAAACACTAAGATTTAGGTTGCTTTTCTAGTTATCTTCACCCCTCCCAGAATACAGACCTTTTCTGGTTCAAATAATCCTCTAATATTTGAACTGCGAGCAAAACATACTGAATGCAAACAACACACATTCATACTCACCGACATTGTAGAATGGACATCTACATCCCCCTACAGAGGACAACACAGGGAGTTTAAATCAAATGCATAAGAGAGCAAAGTAACAGTGTGAATGATAGTGAGGTGGGAGCAGTTCAGGAGTACCGTGATCATCTCCTACAACAAAATTTACTCTTTAAACAAGACTCTCACTAAAGCCGTCACTTCAAGAACTTGACAGCATATTAAAGAACTGCACACACATTTAAATTGACACTCTTATCTCAGTATCTATTATCTCAGTATCAAGCTATAATATAATGAAATTTTTAGTGCTCATATTCTGTTTTCATGCCAGATATTTTCCATCGGGACAACATAAGATAAGCATCTTTCTTGATCAAAGCAGTCAAGGCTATGCTTACAATAAAACTCAGATTTGTCCTGTATTTACTTCCATGCACTGTTTTCCTTCTTTCAATATGTTATGGGGGAAATGTTTCATCTACTAAAGCAACATAGGAAACCATTTTCTTTACAAGAAAAATGTACCTCTCTTTTAAAGTTCTCTCTACAAAACATATGAACTGCCAGGATCACCGAGTTTATTTGCAACTGCAAAGAGATGTCGATACAGCTAATGGGGCACTGGACAAAGCCTCCCAAGCAAAGAATCCATAGAGTTTACACAGTTACAGCTGAAATCTGTGTTCACCATCTGGCAAAAATAAACACACAGGAAAAGACTCCCTGTGCAAAGAGTTCATGCTGAATTGCTTGAGACTGGAGAGGTTACAGTTGTACGATTGCTGAAAGATTACTTCCCTTTCCCAGGTCACTGTCACCTCTTGGCCTCAGCCGATTACCTTCCAAAGGAGGTTATCAAGATACAAGACTAACAGAGGATTAAAGGAAACTTAAAATAAAAACAAAACACACCCCTTTCCCCAACTCCCCTCCCCGGCCCCCAGCAAAAAAACATCCTTGCTTTGTTAACCTGACAGCTCATTGTAGGTGTTGACACAACCCTCCATCTTTGAAAGTCTTAAAGTCAACAAATCAGTGTGTTTGGAGTAGCCTTGTCAATGCGATTTACATTAGCTTGTCTAACAAGAAATAAAAACAACCATCAGCCATCTTGGACAAAAGGCTTTTTCATTCATTCATTTTAAAGTGTTTTGCACAAAATATTAATCTATTTAAACTGTGGCCCTGTGCTCTCTAAAGAGCAGGGAAGCCAGCATTTTTATTTTTTTTTTTTAGCAAAGCATTTTATTTAAACTTTTACAGAAGGCAAGTGCACCACCTTACCAACAGTGAGGCAGGCAGCATATCGTAAGTAACTTTGCACTTGCTAATTCAGAAAGGAAAGGCCTCAGGGCCAAATGTTAGCTGTGCTTTTATTTCCAATAATGTATTATTTGTTTTGAGCTGTTTAGTGCACTTAGCAGACCACTTTTAAATTGTGGCTCTAAACCACCATGAAAGTTCTGTGCTATGGTGTTATGTGCCAGAGTCTTGATGGCTTAACCATGAACTCTTCACCCTGCAACATGTGCTAGAGACATGCTGGCGGGTCCTGGCTCCAATTTGCAGCCCTGCATTTGCCATCTTCCCAAACTAGCAGAATGTTAGGAAGAAATGCAAATATGTCCTTCCCTAAGCAGCCCTGTCCGTCCTAGCCATCAATACACTAATCGATGCTATAGAAATCTACATCTAAAGCCAAAATGCTGTCAAGGATGAGAGCAAAAAACCTAACAGAATCCAGGGAATTCAGAATTTAAGGAAATTGCCATTTTCCTGAGAAATATCTGTTACTGTTTCGCTCTTATCCAATCATGAGAGATGATGACTCAGTAGAAACTACAATAGACACTTCCCTCCCATCATCCCCTGTGAAGTCCAAGCTGACACTGTAGAGTTGAAACTGGAAAATACAACTGCCATTTGAATGTTTGAGAACAAAGGAGACTTTCAAAGTTCTTTTTAAATTCTACTAACTTGTAATACTTTGGTTCAATATTAAAATTTTACCTTACAACTATCATGAAAGTTTAGGGTCTCTTGTGGATTCAAATCAGAACTGCATGACCAAAGCTCAGCTCTCAGACCAAAATTTACACTGCATACTGTTCAGAGTTACCATTTTAATTTTTTCAGCAGAAATGTTGACTTGAGGTAGCCGGTTCTGCAAGTAAATCTGATCTGCTGGATGCTTAGAGCCCTGACTCTGCAGGGACTTCTATACACAGGAACAGTCCCATTTAAGACAACGGAACTACTCGCATGCAGTTAAGCAAGTAAATAGGTCTTTGCAGGACCAGGGCTTTGTCTCAAAGTTATACTTCAGGTCTGGTCCTTTTTGTGTAATTTTTGTGTAGCCTTGGCAAAATTCTGCATGCCCAGGATGAGTTTCTTTGATAAGCAAGCAAAAAACATTACAGACTTTTATGTAAGATCATCATGATGAAAGGCAGGCAAGTTGCTTTTGAGTGTGGGCTGGTAAATTTTCAAGGCGACTTGAATGCTTACCATTTAACCTGTCTCTTGCTATTAGTCATTTCCAGAGACTGATGTTGATTTTTCTTCTAGTGAATTTGAAAAGCTAAAAAAAATTGGTGGATAATATTTGTAATGTTTTTAATTGTGTGAATTCAGTAACTGTGAAAGGTGCTTGATTAACAACTCTGGGAAACAAAGGAACCACAGAACAGGAGCAAGATGGCCAGGGAAAAGGGGCTCTTCCCTCAATATGCCTCAACCCTGTTTTGTAGGGCCATCTCTAGCAGTAAGAGGATAGTTCACTCTCCATGGCCACTCAATGTTTTACCTCTCTTATTAAAGAGGTAACAGTGTGCAGCCATGGTGGTAATTTGAGGGGAAAAAATTGAGACTGCAAACTCTCTTCACACAATGCACTAACACTCATCCCATGCAGGGCGGGCTCCAGGGACCAGCGCAGCAAGCAGGTGCTTGGGGTGGCCAGTGGAAAGAGGCAGCACGCCCAGATCTTCGGCGGCGGGTCCCTCAGTCCCTCTAAGAGGGAAGGACCTGCTGCTGAATTGCAGACGAAGAATGAAGTGGTGGTGATAGAGTTGCCGCCAAGGCGCCACCGATTGCGGCTTTTTAAAAAAAATATTATAGCAGTGATTGGGGCGGCAAAAACACTGGAGCTAGCCCTGATCCCATGGTAGTAATGACTTGGACTGGATTCAAACCAACAAGCTAGAGGTGAAAGGCTCTATTATGCTTTTAGCAATACTCTCATATATACCTATAATTCATCTTTTTTATTTAGTTGCTTTCTCTTTCATCCATATTCTTCTACAAAGTACATACTGCTTCAGTGTTGCTTCTATATACTGCTTTTATATTGTTAGACTTGGGATTTCTTTCGTGCACAACAGTTTTATTTGAAAACAATAAAAATACACTTAGAAACAAAGCAAAATTATGGGATCAATCAGGAAAGAATGGGAGAGAAAAGAGACCAAGGCTAACAATGGAGTCAATATACTTTAAAGATTTTTTTGAAAAAACAAACGATGTATACAATGTCACAATTCTCCCTGTCTTTAACATTAGCTACAAGTCACAGAGGAACCCTCGGGGAACTTGAGTGCACATTCCCACTGTTCTTGTAAAGAACATAGCTTTGAAATATTAAAAATTCCACACCCACCTCTCCCTACAAACTATTTAAGCCAGATCTGCAGCATTACAAATCACACCTTTAGATCTGATTAACTATCTCCCATACTTCCATAGGGCAGTTGTGAGGATTCGTTTCTGTATGAAGCTTTGAGGATAAGGTGCTATATATGTGCTGGCTCAATGCTGTTAACTTGTTGCCTGGCATTCATCACTATTAGGAAAGGCAGAGTGACTTTTTAAGCAGTTGGGTAGTTTTACATATCTTAGATTGATAGAGAGGTTGCTTCTACCCTCCTCAATCTTTTTTTGAAATAAGCAGATGCCCTCCCTATTCCCAAAACAATTTTGATTAATTTGAAAAGGAAACAATGTTTTAAGGAAGATAAATCACTCCAGGTCTATCTCATAAATCACTGCGGGCATGTCTTTCCTTCTTCACAGCCTCGCGTTAGCCATGCTTAATGCTTCGGTGAAAAGATACCTTGTCAATCAGGTCTACAGCAAGACAACACAGAAGCTGAAGATGAACAAAGAGAGAGTCTTTCTCCTTACTGGAGGGGGCGTGTGTGAAAGGGCTGAAAGGGAAGGAATACGTTGCAATGATTTTGTGGGCACTTAAGTATTTAAATTTCCCAAATTCCTACAAAAACATGCCTCCTCTTTCACCCCAGGAGCTCATGCATTAAAAACACCAATAAAGCATCCAGAATAAACTGAGAAAGTCTGAGTTCTTCTTACTTTTTACTGTACCATCTCTACCCAGCAAAAACTTACTACTGCTACCAGCTAACTAAATTACTCCACTAGTTCAAGCAGTAGAGGTGTGTGTTAAGGGGCTGAAGGTCCAGATTCAAAACCTGATGACAATCCATGGTAGAGGTCACTGTACTTATACCCAGATCCCTAGAAAGAAGAAATCTAGTAGTTAAAGAAACCAAATGGGAGTCGGCAATCTCCAAATTCTAAGCCTGGTTCTGACACAAGTCCCTGTTTGGCCACGGACACATCACTTGCCTATCTGCACTGCAACATGGGATGGAAACATAGGTGACCCAAAAGGAAGAGATGGGTGAAAACTCTCCAGTCTCTCTCCACCACAGCCCAATCTTTCCCCCAAAAGTTAGTTGCAATGCTTAACGTTCCCCCTTCTCACCTCATTCACAGTGGTGTCTTCAAATCTGATTAACTGGAACAAATCCCTCTCACCATGCCTCTGGCTGTTTCTCCATCCCTAGGATTCAGAACTAATTCCTTTCCAGCTGTCAAATCTTCTAGACACCACAACAAGGACCCTTATGGGAGCCAAGATGCCATAGGCGCAGGATTTAAAAAAGGTACCACTAAGGCTTTGGCTTTAATATTGACTAAATGACATTGACAAGTGGTCTAAAACCTTTGTAGTAGATCAGTCAGAGAGATGAACAAGCAGGATGAAGTTAAGGCAGAGAGAACTACAAATGCTTAAGAGTCAGCCTTTTTAGTCCATAACACAGCTGATGAAATTTAACAAACTACGTGCCCAGATGCCACTGAGTTTGGCAGCTACCAGAGTGAATAAGTAGTAAAATTAAAGGGTGAACAGATGTAACCACATGTAATAGAAATAGATTTTTCAATGGTTATGACGTTTCAAAGTTCTACTGATGGAAAATATTAACAGGGACAAATCCATAAGACCCAAAATAAATTTTAACAAGAAAGGAGTTCTTTGTGGATAAGTGAAAATGCCTGATTATTACGTTTACTTTACTATATAGGATATGATACTCTAGCAGGTTAATAACAGAATTCAATGGATAATGGGATGATTTCTCTAGAAATAAGTAAATGCAGGTGTATTGTAAACAGAGAAAAAGCTACTCTCTTCTATTTGATGCAGAGCTATATTTTGAAGTGGTGACATTATGAGCACATTGTTACAAAACATGCAACTGAAAAACTCAAAGGCAAAATATATTCTCAAACGTGGTACCTTTGCTAAAATAGTCACTTAACACTGAATAAAATAAACTATACCCCAGTTACTTAAAATCGAATTTAAACTGAGTACCTCGTTAACTATATCCCTTACCATATTTTTTAAATCAACAGCTCTGCATGTTTCTCTCAGTCTTTAAGGAGCGGTTTTGGGAGCTCCTTGAGGGAGCCTGACTTCTGATAACACTTGAAATGCCTTATTTGAAAAATCAGTTCTGTTCATGACAACAGCACAATGTATCATTTACACTACGCTTCAGAGGTAAAGTTCTACAGTAGCATCAGAACCCCCAGGCACTCCCAGTTTTCAAAGAAAGAGACCACTGTCACTTACAGGTAGGTGTGTGAACACAGCAAAGGTGCTGCGCAGGAAAGCAATGAGATCTACCAGGAAATCGCTGGCTTTGCTGCCCGGTTCAGTGGCCATCCAGTCATAATCTGCCAGCTGCAAAAACTGGTCTATCTTCTGGTTCAGATTAGTGTAAATCTCTTCTTCTGCAGCATGGCGGGCATCCTGGGAAACAAGAGAAGACTCCTTAAAATGGGATGGGAATGAAACTGGCCCACTTAGTGTACAGAGCATGCAGTACTGTGCACCGGTTCCACTCACTCTACATTAGTAAGGTAACAAGATGTGGTGTCACATTCATGGTTTGTTCCTCATTGGCTTTCCTTTTTAGTCCTACATGTTGTGCAGGAGATCTTCCTTTTTTCTACCAGTCTAGCTGATAATGCTTTTGCATTCTCCCATTAGTGGCTCTGTTCCCTTTTCTAACTGGGTAACAATACTATTTACTTGCAAGTCAAAGCAGGAATGTGGGCTTGATTTCAGTCTCTTAAGTTCACAGAAAAATAGTAATTTCTGAATGCAACACATAGTCCTTCCAGTTATTACCTGCACCTAGCAAAAGGTTTCCATCCACAAGGAAATATTATTCTGGAACAGCCATGTAGAGAAATGCATTAGCAGAACCTATGCTCAGTAGTTATACCTAGGTTATTTATATTGAACGTTGGTCTGGATGAGAACTGGTTAAAAGTTAAGCTCTGGAACAGGCTTCCAAGGGAGGTTGTGGAACCCCCATCATTGGAGGTTTCTAAGAACAGGTTGGACAAACACCTGTCAGGGATGGTTGAAGTTTATTTGGTCCTGCCTCAACGGAGGGGGTTGGACTCGATGACTTCCCAGGGTCCCTTTCGGCCTGACATTTCTATGATTTCTATTATGGTTACAGTCTTCTTATAGCTTAAAAATTACAACTGTGTAAACTTATGGCGAAGAGAACTGTCAAGCAAACAACTGCTCTCAAGAATAAATGCAGAAAGCTGTGATCTAAGAGAATGTTGGCTTGAAATTCGGTGGACATGGTCAAATTAGCTCAGCTGCGTCCATGGCTGACGTACTGCAGGAAAGCCAAACCCAGAAGAGTCCTCCAAACTGCTGCTGCTTTATGGTACGAATGAAAAAAATGGCAGTGATGTTTTTCCAGCATCCTGCATGTTGTCTTCCCTGTACTACTATCCTATTGATACTAGTTCACCATTTCACAGCTTTGCTCTTTCGGGAAAAGTCACTTATCTGTAATTCATGTTCTCAAAAGCTAACCCATCCATGTATTTTTGGTGAGGTAGTATACATCCTAACATTTGCTTGTATGAGGGACTGATCGCTAGGGATACTAGGTGCTGATAAAATGCCTTGGTAGTGGCAAACACTTGCTGATGATTTAGTTTGGCAGCTTTAGAATGCTACGGCAAAAAGGAATGTGTGTCGGTCACATGCACTGGGTGCACAAACTGAGGAAAAACTCTACTCTACCTTTTGGGACATTATATATGTGACTAATCTGGAAGTGACTCATTTGTTCTTGTTTTCCTTGCTGCTTTGTTACTGTAGGGTTGATGATAAACACTAAATTGCTGATGATGGGTTTTTTGTTTTTAAAGAAAGCAGTATTACAATAATTTGAAAAACAACACATATTGAAAGGATTGTACAGACTTTATAAAACAATTAAAAAGATTAGTGTGGACGTTTCCAAACACATTTCACAGCACAAGATTATTTGTGGAGCAAGCACAACTCACAAAATGATGTATCTACAGTCAGACATAATCCACAAAACACCCCTAAGTTACTATGATTTTCTCACCTTGAAAGTGGTAGTGCCATAGAGTTTGGTAGTATGGACAGTCTCCGGGAGTACGTTGGTGATATTGGTTATGAATTCTTCTAGGAACTTGCAGGATTTCTCCAAATGGGTTGTATTTATAATAATCTGCACAAGCTGTGAAGGCAAGGAGATGTGTCAGGTGTGGCTTGGGTTTTTAAGGTAAGGGGTATGTCGGATTAATGGATGCCAAACCAGGGTGATCTGTCATCATGCCGACACTGCACAAACATACTGTACACCTTGCTAACGGCTAAAAAAATATTGTCCTGTTTTAACATATGAAATTTAAATAAAAGCTCACACTTGAGAAAGTAATTTCCCATGACTTTTGCTAATACCACAAAAGACGATAATGAATTTTATAAACTCATTGTTCATTTTAGTACCGTTCAAATACTATTAAAATACAAAGGGTTACAGAAGATAACATTTCTTTTCTGGTCTGACATGGTATCTGTTAATAAACCCTAAATACCCTATATTCTTGAGTGACAGCTCACAAAAATCACAGTGGCATTTAGAAATGAAGCCACAGATGGTTTGGTGATAACTATGAACTGATAAAATGCCTTAGCAAAAGACCAGCTGAAGTTGATGCAGCTCAAGCATTGCAAGTTTAGGGCAAAATGACCTTGCTTTTTCCTCTGATTCATTCACAGATAATTATTTAACTTTGAAAATAACTTATTTAATTCCTCATTCGTATTCACTTCTCAGGCAAGAGCCTGGTATTCTTGCAAATTGCCTCACATATTTCAGATGCGATATAAGCAATAATGGAAAGGTTCCAAGAACGTGCCATTTAACCCCGATGTCACACTAAAATATCTTCTGGGACATTTGCGCTATTTTGCTGGAATATTAGAATTCCAAAGTCACATATTAGAGACAAAAGGAAGTGGACTTAGGACACCAGGAGAGAGCATGCGCGCTGTACTAAATTTAGAACATTGACCTATAAGTATTCAAGATCATTTGCTTTCAAGCGCCAATGATTCAGAAACAGGTAAAGTCATATCTGACAGGGTGCTACTCCCTCTCTCCCTTTGCCCACACAATACTTCTTAATTAGGTTATAATAACTGACTTTTACAATTCAAATCACACAAACCTTCACATCAAGTTTCAGTTATACCAACTAGGCTGAATAGATGTGCAAAAATGAGCAATTCCAATTCCTCTTGTTTAGTACTCAGGCTTCTCGCATTAGTGTATAGGCAAGTAAATAACTTCTCATCACGTCCCTTGATGACTTAACTAATTTTAGTCTCATCAACTTGATTTTATTCTAAGTGAGTTCACATTTGTTCCCCCTTTTTATCTTCTCATTTTGTTGTTAGTTTAACACCCTCTTGATTAGTCTAGCAGCCTGCACCCTAGAAGATTGATTCCCCTTTTACAGGGATGGAAGAGGGCATCCAAACTGTATAATTCATTCTCCCCATAGAAAAGTGGACCAATGTTCCATAAAATCAGACCCCCTCTAATTTTGCACCACTTACCTAGCCAGCAGTTCACATCCAGAATCTTCTGCCTTGTGTCTTCCTTTGTTCATGGGACAGGAAGGATCTCAGAGAAGAGCTCTTGGAAAGTCTTCTCCTTCCGCATCCTTCTGAGTTCTTGGAAGGCATCTGCTATCTGTGAGGTATCTTGCCATGTAGTTTCATTAGGGCCAATATTCACCATCGTCTTCAGAAGCTTACCCAATTTTAGTCACATCTCATGTCTTGGCTCCGGGAAGACAGCACACCATCCTATTGTCCATCTGGGTCTTGCAGAAAACACTCTTTTCATTCTTAGTACAGAATCCCAAACAAGGATTGTCTGTCTTCACTGGACGGTTGGAGATATCTTTGTGGGCAAGTCTGACTGTCTTGTGGGTTGAGCTGAGCAGCCACACTAAGGTACATCCCATCTGCTTTCCATTCCATTCAGCCAGCTGGATCTTCCGAGATGTTTTCTGCAGATTCCACATGGAGGACCTGCTAATGATTGGATTCTTCTAGCTATGCAGAATTCCTCCTAGTCCTCTTCCCTCTGGTAATCACAATCTGCCCATCTTCATCTGCTTCCAGACATGCAGAATGCTCCCTGTGTCTCTTGCCTCAAGTGCTTACGAAGTGGCAAGCTTACTCTCTAGTTTCCGCACACACCGGTTCCTTGATAGTCAACTCTTTTCTTCCTTGGATCTGCAGTGGTGAGGCTTTTCAAATCTGGTTGTCCCAATTAAATAAATGATAGCTCTTTTCTCCCCCTCTTGTAACCCCTTGTGTCCCTGCTATGCATTTGCTTAATCCTGCTCTTTACTGCTAACGGCTGCCCTATGGTCCTTTGCCTCTTGGTGGGAGATCAAAGCACACATGGTTTTAATCAGTGCTGCACAGATCAACAAGAAGTGGGGGTTCATTGTCTCCAATGCAGTCTGGTTAGTATTTATATGGTATATCAAAGTGACGAGACATATCAATTTACCAGGCTCAGTCCCACAGGCCTCCACCGCGTTCCCACAAAAAACACTTCTATAAACCGACCTGGTACTTTCCGTACATTAACTGTGGTCCTTTGAGATATTTTGTCAGTGTGGAGCCTTCTTATGGTGCACCTGCACTTCAGGCATGCAAGATTGGAATCTTTTGACCAGCACTGTCCACTGGGGCTGTGATTGTGTCCTGCATGTCCTCGTGCCCCCTCACCTAAGGGCATGTAAGTAGAGTGGCCCTGACCATCTCTCAGATTTATTGCTAATTCAAAATCCCAGAGAGCTGGATAATAAAGGCGATGGGATGGAGAGTGGCTATGGAATCCACATGGGTGAAACACTTTGGAGACCTACAGTTACCATTATGTAAATGACCTTTCTTTTTTGAGTCTTTGTCTATGTGGATCCTACTTGTGACAACTAGTTAGCTGTTCCTAGATTAACAGGACACAGGTCTGAGGAGTCTTACTGCAGCTAACTAAATAAGGATTGCAGAACTGTTCTCCTGAATTTAGCATCTGATCTAGTTGCTAAATCCAGGGCGTAACGCTTAGTAAAGTTGTATGTGAGCCCTGCAGAACTCTGATACAGAACATTTATTAGGGACAGAGGAGATTGTACGGCCTCTAGATGAGTGGGCCCTGATGCTGCCTGAGTAGAGGGACATATCTGTTAGCTGGTAATGAATTGCGATGCACCCAGTGATCCACTTGGATAATATTTGGGAAGAGATGGCCTGACCTTTCACAGCCTTCTCCAATGCCACAAATAAATGAGATAATTTCCTGAATGGCTTGGTCCTGTCTAACTGATAAAGAAGGGCTCTGGAAACATCTGAAGTATGGAGCTTGATTTTTCGCAGGTGTGAATGTGGTTTGAGGAAAGAAAATAGTGAAGCTGGTGGTTTGCTTTAAATGAAAATCAGACACCACTTTGGTAAGAAAATTCTGATGACGACGTCTCCGCACACCTTATCTCAATGGAAGAGTGGAAGGGGTATCTGCTACTGATGCTTCCTCTGCAGCATGGGGCACTGTTCATTTGAAGGTTTAAAGTAGGGTAAATGGTGAAATCTCTGTAAATTGAAGTCTTTAAACCATGATCTGAGGACTTCAGTAACTCAACCAGAGGTTATGGGATTTTTACAGAAGTGGATGGGTGAGGCTCTGTGGACTGCAATGTGCAGGGGGTCAGACTAGATGATCATGATGGTCCCTTCTAGCCTGAAAGTCTGTAAGATGTTTAAATCTCGCTACCTCTTCTGGCTGAAGGGACAGCCATCACAAAAGTGGTTTTGAGAATGAAATGGTGTACAGAATACTTGGATAAGAGTTCACTGGGGAGTTCCATGAGGCCCATAAGAACTACATTAAAGTCCCAGGAAGAAGTGAACTCTCAAACCAGCGGAATTGTATTTACATGGACCCTGACAGAATTAATGGGGAGGCCTGATAGCTTAAGAAGATGTAGTCTGAAATCCTGGGAATAAGATTTAAAAGGATGAGACCATGTCATGAAGCCCAGATGGAAAAACCTTTCCACTTTGAACTGTAGACTGATCTGGTCTCAAAAGGGCTTCCTGCTCTACATTAGAATTTTCTTGGACCTCTACAGAGAAATCCCTCTCTGTAGTGCTCAGTCACCAAACCTCCAACCCATCGGATGTAAAGATGTTGAGTTTGGATGGATAATTTGTCCTTGATTCTGAGAGTGCACGTCTAGGAAATGGGTGAGAGATCTCAATAGCTATGTGGACAGATGCAGTAGGTCTGTGAACCAATACTATCTGGACCAGTAAGGGGCTCTGAGTACTACTGTGGCCACATCCTACCTGATTTTCCTTATGATCCTGGGTATCAAGGGAATGGGAACAAAGGCACAGAGAAGACTGAGACTACGGGGTTCAGAAGGCATCCTGGAAGAAGCCTGCACTGGTGCCTTCTCTGGAACAGACTAGTGGGCGTTTGTTCTTGGTGGTGGTGAACAGCTAAATTCTGGGGAAGCCCCATCTGTGGAATACAGGTTTGAGCATGGAGTCTTTCAGTGACTGAGTCCTCATGAATGGTTGAGATGAATGGCTGAGTACTGCCTGCTGTGGTAATACACCAAATTGTTGTTTGCTCCCAGTAGGTGAAGAGCCATGTAAGTTTTCCCATGAAGATGGCTTGATTGGTTGACAGAGGGAATTGAAAGGGCACTCCCTTGCCTGTTAATATATAACATTGTGGAGGGGTTGTCTGTCAGGATCTGCACCACTATGGTTCCTTTCAGAAGCAGTAGAAACGCTCCACAGGCTAGTTCAAATCACCCAGAATTCCAGATGGGACTCTGAGCCATTCATCTCAACCATATGTGGGGGGAGGGGGACTCTTTCCAGAACCATATGCTTTGAATCTAGGTGTTTTAGCTGGGTCCCCCAATCTGCTATAGAGACATCTATAATCAGGGTCACTGTGGGAGGAGGAGTGCAGAATATTTCTACGTAGACCATTTTTGGGCCTTCTCCAATAGTCCAGAAAAGCTAGTGGAGTAGTCTGTACCACGAGATAAGTGTGCTTATGATGTTTAGCTGATTGGAAAACAGACCTCAGGCAACTCCTGAGAAGGCAGAGGCAAAGTCTGGCAAAAGTGCAGGATGCCATGTGACGTAATAGTTTGATGTTTGCACTGTAGGAAGCTTGAAAGCTTGTCTCTTTCACCAACACAAGTTGGCCCAATAAAAGATATTACCTCATTCACCTTGTCTCTCAGAGATTCTTGCTGCTGTTGTAGGGTTTCCCCAGAGGTTGGACATTAGGGATGTGATGATCTGAAACCCGTCTAGACGGAGATATGCCTCCAGCTTGGAATCAAGAAGAGCCCCTATACATTCTATGGACAGAAATGAGGGATGACCCAAATAGCCCGAGAGAACTTGCTTTAATATGGAAATATAACCCCTTCTGACTGCACAACCCTAGTTGTCACCTACCACCCCACACTGGAACCCATATGGGGTATCATTAAACAATTACAACCCACTCTCGATAGGGAAAGAAATCTTTTCTGGATCTCTTCTTCTGGCCTTCAAACAACCCTCCAACTTCTCCAAGTTGACCATCAGAAGCAAGCTCCCCACAGACAAGGATACGCCAACTCAAAGCAGCACCAGATCCTGCCAGAACAGATGCAAAACCTGCAGACATACCACCACTGCTTCAATGATCAACAGCCCCTCTACAACTCACCTTTCAAGATCCATAGATTCCACACATTCCTATCACAACACACGGTGTACCTCAACCAATGCACAAAATGCCCTATCATCTGTGGTTGAACACTTTTCACAAAGCAAATACTCTATATCTGACCTCATCAGTCCTCATCCTCCAAGGAAACCTGCACAACACCTTTAAAAGACAAGCCTGGGAGTTTAAATTTATAACTTTGCTAGACACTAAACATCAGGGCCTGAACAGAGACACTGGATGTATGGCTTATTATAACAATCAATAACCCACTAAATTCCTCCCAAGCTGCCTTCTCCCTCTCTTTACTTCCTTTCCCCCCCATAAATGGAGGGGTGTTAATGGGCCACTTCACCTTGAATGGCCCCTAGAAATGTGTTAACTATTTATGCTAAACAATCTACTCCACCTTATATATAGCTGTGACACTCTGAGTAGGTTTCACAGATCTGAAGAAGAGCTCTGTGTAAGTTGGAAAGCTTGTCTACCTCACAAACAGAAGTTGGTCCATTCTCACTCAGTCCTAAAAATGGAATATGCTGAGGAGTGTGGACAGGGCACTGGATACACTCTATGGGGATTCCTCTCTCAGAAGCCAATTGTTCAAGAATGGGTACATGGTTATGCCTTGCTGTCTCAGACAGACTTCCACTACTGCCACTAAACATTTTGTGAACACTCTTGGGACTCCAGAAAGGCTGAAAGGTATTGGTGGCGGTTGTGTCCCATTGTAAACTGGAGATATTTTCTGTGGACTGGATGAATTGCTACATGAAAATAAGCATCCTGATGGTCAAGAGACACAAACCAATGCTGAATTCCTAGAGAGGGGACAATGGAAGCTAGCTAGTATCACTATTTTGATACAGTCTGCGCATGTATTTGCTCAGTTGCCTTAGGTCCAGGACACGATGCATCCCTGCTTTTTGGGGGGGAATACGAAAGTAGAAAGAATAGAAATTCTCCCCTGTGAGCTCCTGAGGTACTACTTCTATGACTCCTAGTTGAAATAAGTAAGATGGGTCTCTGAAGAGCAAAAGGGAATGGGATGGGTGAAGGGACAAGAACAAGGAGCAATGGTCTCAAGCTGCAGTGGGGGAGGTCTAGGTTGGATATTAGGAAACACTATTTCACTAGGAGGGTGGTGAAGCACTGGAATGGGCTACCTAGGGAGGTGGTGGAATCTCCATCCTTAGAGGTTTTTAAGGTCAGGCTTGACAAAGCCCTGGCTGGGATGATTTAGTTGGTGTAGGTCCTGCTTTGACTAGACCTCCTGAGGTCTCTTCCAATTCTAATCTTCTATGATTCTAGGGGCAAGGGCTGGAATTATATAGAGTTGACTTTCGTAACAAATGCCCATTGGTCTGAAGTAATTCAAGCCCACCCTGAGGAAAACGATAAAGGCAACAGTGAAAAACAGAGTAAGGAAGGTCCTCAGCTGGCACCGGTACATGGCTCTCTCCATGAATGTCAAACACGCTGTCTGGAAGATGATGCATAGGTGGGTGTTAATAGGCGAGGAGGGGGCTGTCTTATGGAAAGAACTAGAGATTTACTCTTAGAAGCTGCACTTCAGCTAAGTGCCTAAGTCACTTTTGAAAATAGGACTTGGCTCTTAAGTGACCTGGGAGCTTTTTGGAAATTTGACCCAATCTGTGTGTCCCTCAGACACATTTTGAGAAACAGCGTAAAGGCTCTGAGATCCCCAGATGAAAAATGCAATGCACTGTATCATTTTATAAACACCGGCCAATATTTGTCCTACGTAAGAATAAGCGTCAAGGTGAAGAACAGAGAAATAGTTTTGAGACAGAGCTAATGTCTTTTCCTCCTTTATCTTGACTAGGATGGGGCGAGGGGAGTTACCCATTTAGACCAGAGTAGAAAAAAGGGGAAATCTGCTACTCAAACTGTCCCTTGATAGTGGTATGGAGCAGGAGGGTGACGCCAACCTTAATATGAAAAGAGCGCCAAAGCAAAACACCGTAGGCAGGCAGCTCCTGCCAAATTAGACCTTTATTTTAAATTGGAGTCATTAAGTCTGAACTGTCGTGACCTGTAGGCATTTCCTGTGGAATCCCACTTCAGCTTCCAGAGAAGCAGTGCCAAGGCAGCTGAACAAACCCTCCAGCACAGCACTCTCTCAACCCCATTATTTTCTTCTCCTGGCATCACCTTTCCTATGCCTCAGAGTGGAACACACACCATATGTCAAGCTCTTCTCTAAGCGGGGAGTAAGCAGCCTGGAGGGACTCCTGTGGTAAGTTAATCAGTCAGCTATTAAGCGCTGTTCACAAAGTCACACGAATCAAATTGCTATTGTTTAAAAATATACTCGCAACAGAGGATGATTTTTTCCGATGCATAGAGTAGGGCATAGCTCTACATTCCTCATTTCCCAGGACACCCTGGGGTGTAGGAGAAGAGGAATATGCCCCCAAAGATCAGAGACACTCCCCTGTGCTGGTGGGCAGGAGGGCAAGGGTGAATCCCAGTTGTAAAATTGAGCGCACATACAGGGATAAACCAATTCTGATGTGATGAAATTCCCCTAGATGCATCCCCATTTTGGATGTATATTTGTTCCCAAAACACAAGAAAGGTTTTCACAGCCAAGTCAGCTGCGGATTTCTTAGGTAAATGAGTGTCAGTCATGTCTCAGGTCACAATTCACACACAGTTACATCAATTAAATACAGCTATATTTTATTTAATATTCTTTGGATAGCAGAACCCAGAGGCCTCACTAGGATTCATTAGCCTAGGCACAATCCAAAGACTTGTACATGTCTCAATTAGTTTATCATCTACTCACATTAAACTGATTTAAAATTTGAGTGGACACACATTTATAGAAATGTCAGACACTAATCATGTGTACACGAGCATAAAGTCGCTGGCTCACAAACATTTTGTAACTGCCATAAGCCTCAGCTTTCCTACAGCTTGGAAAATTCTCTCTAAACATCTGGAAAGAAACATGTTCTAGGGCCAGAGACCGCCTTTCATACTCCATGTTTGTATGGCATTTAGCGCAATGTTGCCCGATTCACTCATTGGAGTTCTGACTTGCGGCTGTAATACAAATAATAGTTATTTGTTTTACCTTATTTACATTTTCCATTCCTATAACAAGGAATACAATAGGCAGCATATAAATGTGTTCTAGAATTACAAATATTCAAGGGATACAGGCCATCAAATGATAGACAATGACAACTGAGAAAGCAGCAGAGAAATTCCTCTCGGAGCATAAAGCACTTACTAATTATTACAGCAATGCTAAGGAGTTATCCTTCTTCTTAATGAACCCAATGTCCATTGCTATGTTTTAAAGACATGTCCTAGAAAGCTGAAATGGAACCACAAACATTAGACGATGGGACACATTCTCCTGCCATGACTAGTTGTTCTTGGGGAACTGAACTCCTTACCTCTGTCAGCCCTGTGTTTCTCTTCTTAATAACAGTCTGCAAACAGTTGCTCAGCATTCGAGTCAGCAGCAAGTTGGTGGATTTTCGAATCATGTCGTCAACCTCCGTGGAGCTGAAAAACAAAAGTTCAAAAATTAATTTGCACAATGCTTTGAAGCAGAGGGAAAATCCAACACCTCCAGTGCCACAGCATCCGAGCACCTCACAATCTTTACCCTCAAAACACCCCCTGTGAGGTAGAGAAGTGCTATTATCACCACTGTACAGGTGAGGCTGACACAGATTAAGAGACTTGTCCAGTGTCATATCAGGAGTCTGTGAAAGGGCAGGGAATTTAACTCAAGTCTCCTGAATCCCAGGCTGGCACCCTCTTGCCTGGACCGACCATCCTCGCACTTCAGCACCTAATTGGCAAGGGTGCTGATTACTCCCAGTGGATACTTAGCACTCCTTGGTACCCATGCCCACCCCTTCAATAGTGCCGTGTGTGTGTGTGCATGCATGTGCGCATATAGATATATTTATATTATAGGTATTATGTTTTGTGAAGCTTCTTAATATCTGGATAAGTATTAATATAAATAAAAACAGATTTTTTCCCCAATGTTTTCTACTGTCCTTGTTTTTCATGCAATCATGTCATACAAGTGACAACATGCCAGCACTGTGCATTTCCACAGGTGGTTAGGAGAATATCCCTAGAACTGGTTCTCCTCCTCTTGGGGTCAATGCTTCCTTTCCATGCCCAAGTAAAGCGGGGTAGAGTAAACCTACTGAGAAAGCCACAGGTGAAAGGGAGACCGTGGCTAAGCAGAAATGCTTCCCCCTAGCCAAGACTGTGATCTGAGGAGAAGCTGTGGAGAGTTAACATTGCTGGAGGCAATATTACCTATCCTTTGTGTACTCTGCACAGCCAGGAAGCACAGCAGGTGACAGCAATTGACAGAACAGCTGTTGATTGTACCATGGTGGGAAAAGGAGTCCAGGAGAGTGAGTCCCTCCACCCAGCTACCCACCCTCAACAGAGCTGGTTGCTGGGATCCCCAACTATCCCCACCCTCCACTGTCTTCTTGAGCCCTGTCTGTCCCATAGACAAAGGGGCAATGAGGGAATATGTGCTGCAGAAATCTTTCCATTTCTTTAACCCACTCATTAGAGAGACATCCAGCCTCCATGCTGCAGCAGCCTTTCAATATCTGCTCTTTTATTTGCAGTGCATGCAGTTCTCCATTATTCCCAATATCTGCATTTTACCTAAACTTGCACCAAAGCGATCGATGCCAGGTCTGTGCTGGACAGAAGCATGTTTATTTCTAAAATGATGGACTTTGTAATGGGTCTTACAGAAAGAGAGAGATAGGGCCCAATTTTCAAAGCTGGCCATGTACAAACCCCATACACAGAGTTGGGTGTGCCAAAACTTACATGTACTAATATCTGATATGCTTGTGCAAGTCAGGTCTTACACACACACACACACACACACACACACACACACACACCTTATTTGCAAGCATAACAGGGTATATGTAATGCACTGGCAAAGTGCATGGTGCACCCACCTGCAGTGGCTGGCCCGCTAGAAGAGAACAGGCTATTACTGCTAACTGGCTGTTCTCTATCCTTTAGTTCAAGTGATAGAGGTCTTTGGTGCTGTAGGTCCCCTGTTCAAACCTTGCTGATTATCTATGATGGGATTGATTGGAGGGGTCTTTATGCACACACACAATGCTTATCTTGAAAAATCTGGCCCATATATTTTTCCTGAACTAGACCAACTTACAAGTAATACAACTCCATTATAACTCATAACATTGACAAAGTCTATTCACTTTAATGGTGTCAGAATGCTCTCGGCTTTATTTTCAAATGGGTGTTTTCAGTATACTAGAGGGATATGAAGGCTATTAAAAAATATCTCCACTTTGCAGGTCACTTGAACTGCTGCTGGGAAGCTTCCCCCTCCTTCCCCCAAAGAAGTCCTGTTCTCCCTTCCCCCACCCCCCACTCCAGTTAGGTGTAATCTTTTCTTTTTGAAGTAGGTTTTGAAAGTGACTGAAATGTTGGCTGCTTTGATCTATCATCGGCATCACATTAGGCCTGAAACAACATGGCCTTTATCTCAGAGGGCAGGATGACAGGCAGCTGCTAGTGAAGAAAATCTCAAACTGGAAGGTTCAGAAACATTAATAACTTTACGGCTCCTGGTAAACCAACCCTGTGACCTTTGGCTCCTTACCCTGTTTAACCTGACAAATGGAGAGATTACAAAGGAGAAAATGACATGGTAAACAAAAGAAAGCCTTCAAGTTATCTGTCCACTTGTGCGCTAGGTAGCCTTGCTCTGTACTCTGCTATCCAGCATGTCAGCTCACTGAAACCCGTGCTGGCAGCAGAAGCTAATGTGGCCAGCAGGCCTCTTTCCATCCCAGAACTCCCAATCCGAGTGACGTAATTTTTGTGCACAGCTGCTCTTATTTCAGTGAGATAAAGGAGACTCTGTTCTTATTTATCTTCCCCAAGGAGGAAAGAAAGCTAGCGTAAGTACTTATGCTCACAGTAGCCACTCTCCAATACCTGTACCCACCAACAGACTGCCTTGTCACTGCAGGTTGATGATCTCTGCACCGGTAACTATTACATCTCTTCTGGTTAATGCAGATTAGGATCTGCTCTTTCGGGCACTGATCCTGCCAGGTGCTAAGCACCTTTATCTGCTATTGACTTCTACGGGAGCACAGAACAGTCAGTACCTTACAGGATTTGACTCTTGATGACGGTTGCTAAGTTCCATTTTAAACTAAACACCACTAGCTGAAGCCTCACCATGTGTCCCTGCCTGGTGCACTCCCTCTGATTCCTCAACTCCTTCTAGCCTTATTTGATTTGTATAAAGAGACGGGACAGAACCAAAACCCTATGGACATTTGGATCCGGACACCAACTTCTTGTTTCAGGTCCATCTCTATCTCTGGTTCTCTGTAGTGTGGTTGGATCCACCGTCACGGATGTATATTTTCTTTATAAAGTGCTCCCCATCTCCTCCCATCCAAAGCTACTTGTGGTTCTGTACACCACACAATATAAAGATTAAATATAGCAATCATAATATGAGCCACCCCAGGGAAAATTCACAACTGGTAAAAGCAAAGGGGTTAAATAAAGCCACTGCACTACACAATATAAAGCTAACTGTTGGTACAAAGGATGACCAGCTTTCTTTATCATGATGTTCCATGTTAATAAGAATGGCCACGCTGGGTCAGAGCAAAGGTCCATCTAGCTCTGTATCCTGTCTTCTGACAGTGGCCAGTGCCAGGTGCCCCCAAGGGAATGAACAGAATAGGGAATGATCAAGTGACCCATCCCGTCACCCATTCCCAGTCTCTGGCAAACAGAAGCTAGGGACATCATCCCTGCCCATCCTGTTAACACAGCACAGCTGATCATCAGTGTCAGAGCAGACCAGGAGGGACCCTACGCATGGAGAAGGGCTTGCAGAGATTGCAGGGGGAGAGGTGAAAAACCACACTGATAAGAGAGTAGCGCGTACAGCCTGAAGGGCTGAGGGTGACACAAAAAACATCTCATTTGGATCGTTGAAGTTAGGCAGCTTCTTGTTGGTTCCAGCGTTCATTTCTCCTATTTTTTAATCACTGAACGGAAGCTGAGAGTAGTGGTGGGTGGCAAGCTGGTAGAAATGAAATTTTAGAGAGGGCTTCTTGCCCATGAGCTCCCATTAGAGTCACATGGCTGAATCCCTGTAAACAAGGGACCATGTTGTGACTTGACATGAGCTGCTCAACTTGCATGCAAGCAGGAGAGCAAACTTCCCACACCTCTGTTCTTGTTGTATTGCACAGCAGATGTCTTCGGGAAACCTGCATGGAGGCCATTCTGTAGGATTGTGATCAGTGGAGACTGTATTGATATGAGACTATTTTGCCAGAGTAACACTGTAACGAATCTGGATGACAGAGTGAGTTTTCTGTTTACTTTGAACACTGCCCGTTTTGCTGTTTTAGGAGTTTTAGCTAGAAAAGGGGAGGATGGGAAAAACCCCTTTTTGAAATTAATTATACTTTATTATTTAAACAACTTAGTTAACATGTCAGCTGTGCACTATACGAAAGTTCTTTATTTAGTTAAAACATGGCCCTGCCATCAGGGTTTAGGGGTCCAGCAATCTGATCATCGCCTTTATGCGTATATGTCCCAAAAGGATTTTGATCAATTGGAGAAGATTCAGAGAAGAGGAATGAGAATGATTAAAGGATTAGATAACACTTTACAGTGATAAGCTAATAGACTGAGATCCTTCAGTATAACAAAGAGAAGGTTAAGAGGCGACTTGATCATTTTCTGTAAGTACCTACAAGGGGAACTAATATTTGATAATGGCCTTTTCAATCTAACAAAAATTTAACAAGATCCAGTCGCTGGAGGTTGAAGCTAGACAAATGGAGACTGGAAATAAGGCACAATTTTTTAACAATGAAGGTAATTAATCAATGGAACAATTTACCAAGGGTCTGGTGCATTCTCCAGCACTGGCAATTTTAAAATCAAAACTGGATGTTTTTTATAAAGATATGCTCTGTTCAAAAAATATTTTGGGGAAGTTATCTGGCCCGTTATAGACTCACAGACTCTAGGACTGGAAGGGACCTCGAGAGGTCATCGAGTCCAGTCCCCTGCCCTCATGGCAGGACCAAATACTGTTTAGACCATCCTTAATAGACATTTATCTAACCTACTCTTAAATATCTCCAGAGATGGAGATTCCACAACTTCCCTAGGCAATCTATTCCAGTGTTTAACTACCCTGATAATTAGGAACTTTTTCCTAATGTCCAACCTAAATCTCCCTTGCTGCAGTTTAAGCCCATTGCTTCTTGTTCTATCATTGGAGGCTAAGGTGAACAAGTTTTCTCCCTCCTCCTGATGACACCCTTTTCGATACCTGAAAACTGCTATCATGTCCCCTCTCAGTCTTCTCTTCTCCAAACTAAACAAACCCAATTCCTTCAGCCTTCCTTCATAGGTCATGTTCTCAAGACCTTTAATCATTCTTGTTGCTCTTCTCTGGACCCTCTCCAATTTCTCCACATCTTTCTTGAAACGCGGTGCCCAGAACTGGACACAATACTCCAGTTGAGGCCTAACCAGCACAGAGTAAAGCGGAAGAATGACTTCTCGTGTCTTGTTTACAACACACCTGTTAATGCATCCCAGAATCACGTTTGCTTTTTTTTGCAACAGTATCACACTGTTGACTCATATTAAGCTTGTGGTCCACTATGACCCCTAGATCTCTTTCTGCCATACTCCTTCCTAGACAGTCTCTTCCCATTCTGTATGTGTGAAACTGATTGTTCCTTTCTAAGTGGAGCACTTTGCATTTATCTTTTTTGAACTTCATCCTGTTTACCTCAGACCATTTCTCCAATTTGTTCAGATAATTTTGAATTTTGACCCTGTCCTCCAAAGCAGTTGCAATCCCTCCCAGTTTGGTATCGTCCGCAAACTTAATAAGCATACTTTCTATGCCAACATCTAAATCGTTGATGAAGATATTGAACAGAGCCGGTCCCAAAACAGACACCTGAGGAACCCTACTTGTTATACCTTTCCAGTAGGATTGGGAGCCATTCATAACTACTCTACTTATGCAGGAGGTCAGACTAGAGCAGGGGTCGGCAACCTTTCAGAGATGGTGTGCCGAGTCTTCATTTATTCACTCTAATTTAAGATTTCATGTGCCAGTAATACATGTTAATGTTTTTAGAAGGTCTCTTTCTATATGCCTATAATATATAACTAAACTATTGTTGTATGAAAAGTAAATAAGGTTTTTAAAATGTTTAAGAAGCTTCATTTAAAACTAAATTAAAATGCAGAGCCCCCTGGACAAGTGGCCAGGACCTGGGCAGTGTGAGTACCACTGAAAATCAGCTTGCGTGCTGCCTTCGGCACCTATGCCATAGGTTGCCTACCCCTGGACTAGAGGATCACAAGGGTCCCTTCTGGCCTTGGGATCTTTGAATCTATGATCCTGGCAGCACATTCACAATGCTTTGGCACGGATGATACTTTCTGCAAGAGGGTTGTTGCATCACTTTCCTCAAGCTAGCTGGAATAGGACAAAATGCTTTGAAAATTGATGGTTTAGTATCACTAACATCACCGTTAAAGCCAGCGACGACATTTCTGCAAAAGCCTTTAGTATATAAACAGCTAATTCTCAATATCAATGCTTAGCACTTACGGTGCTTTACATCTTCAAAGCATTTCAAAACTAGCTGCTCTTTCTTTTTCAGTCCCCTAATATTATGCTGTCTGGCTCCAGTTCCTACTTTGATGCACGAATACATCAATTTGTGACACAAATAAGGTAAGTGATGGGTTGTTAGTATGGAATATGGTACCATTTCCAAACTCTCTTTAATGGTCATTCAGATAGCTGGCAACATTGCCTGTTCAGATACTTCAGTTTTCGTTATATTTTGGATAAGGCTGCTGGAAGACCTTTGGGTTTTGAGCTCCACAGAAATAAGATTCGATTATTAGTAACAACACTATCCAAATATTCCACATGCTATACAAGATTCATTTATGTGACTTTCTTGTGGGTAAACTCCAAATTCAAGCTGGGTTTCTATTCTACTCAGGCTCTTACACTGCACCTACCACAGTGGTATCTCAGAGTGCCTCAGTTGCAGAAAAGCCTCTGGAGGCATCAAAATGAAAGACTTCACTCACTCACACACACATCCCGTTCAATTTTAGGGTGGGTAAGTGCTAAGTGACCCTGGCTAATAGGGACATTCAGCATATTTTCCTTTTATTTCTGAGCCATTGCAGTGGTAGTGAAAGCTGCTGTGCTGATAACCCTGGAGGCCTCTGTTTATCCCCAGAGCAGGTAAATCCAGGTACAGACAGTGAGCAGAAAGGCAGCAGTACAGGATTTTCCATACTGCCCCACTAACAGGATTCCCTCCTGACCAGCAATGCCTAGCCCTACTTATCTAGGAATGAGACAACTGTTCGAATCACCGGGAATGGAAAATTTGCCTTCTTTCTCTTTATATCTAAACTCCTCAGGGCAAGGTCTCTGTTTTTGTAATATTTATATACTGGTGTTTTAGGTTTTTGTTGTTGTTGTTGTTGTTTTTTTTTAAGTTTGGTCTCAGTTGAGTTCCAGCTACAGAACATCTTAGGCTTTTATATTAGTGCCCACCATGGCGGTATCTATGCTCTTTTTCTCCCTTTTCCTACAGTGCCATGTGTTCAAGTATTAAAAATGTACTTGGAAACAGACAGACTGAAATAATACGATGGACTCCACGGCTAGATGCAATGGTATAAAATGGATTATTTCTCGTATAGGTCAGATCCTACAGGCACTTCAGCACATGAGTAACATTGATTTCAGTGGGGTTACACATGTGAGTAAAGTTACACCGCTGCTTAAGAATGGGATTTTAAAAAGAGACTAGGGTGTTGTTGTTAGTACTGTGCTAAATTGGTACCGCTGATGCAGTAATGCTGATTTAGCATGTCTGCTGAAGACGCATTCAATTGATGGGAGAGCGTTCTCTTGTTGAGGTAATTATTGCACCTCAATGAGAGGCAGAAGCTATGCCAATGGGAGAGCGTCTCCTGCCAACATAGCGCAGTGTAGACACTGATTTAAGTTGATGTAAGTTATGTTGCTCAGGGAGATGGTTTTTTCACATCCTTGAGTGACATAACTTATATCGATTTGGACGGTAGACAAGCCCTACATGATTTAGAAGCTCAAGCCCCATGACAGCAATGTGATTTGTGCTCCTAAATCACTTGGGTACTTTAAAAATTGCCCCTACATGTCTGCAGAGATTGGGTCCTATGTTTGTACAATCAGAGTCCTGTTAGATAACCCGTTGACACATTTAAAGGTTTCCACCTGTCTCAAAAATTCTATTAGTTCCAAAGATAAGGAATATCTTTAAAATGGGAAATTCCAATAGAACTGGTGACATCTTTTAAACCAGTGGAAGTGTTTAAGACAACTTATTAGAGAAGAATCTCTAAAATATGCCTCAGGCTTATCCCAATGAAGAAATATTTTAAAACAAAGTTTTAAATTGAAATAATAAAGCAAAACAAAAAGTGTGCACACCCACGAAAGTTGTTAAAAATAAGACAGGTCTTTAAATATTTTAAACATCTTTCATAATCACCTCATTATAAAGGAGATTATTTCTGTCCAACAAATACAAGGAGCTGGCTTAGAATAATAATTAAGAATATGATATGTTTTCTGCTGCAGGGTTTATTCTTCAGGAAAAGACTAGAGAGTACTTAAGAGAACTGTCTATGTTAATGATAGCTGATGTCCCATATCCCATAACAGTAGCCATGACCTTCATGCCTGCTGTGATTGACAGCCTGACCCCAATCACTCCAGGGTGCAAAGTAAATGACAACCAAGGAAGAAAAAGAAAGAGAAAGAAAGAAAACTTGCTGCTGGCTTTGCAGCCAAACTTTCTAATAAAAACTCATTCAAACTGTCAGAGTGAAATGAAGAAAGTGTCAACAGGGGTTTCCAGAGAAATATTCAGTATGTTTGGATGGAAAAACACACCAGCTCCACTCCTTTCCCCTTGCCCAAAAGCACTCCTCAAAAAAAAAAAGATGAAGTCTCCTAAGTTGAAAGGAATTTTAATAACTTGTCCACGGGGAGCCCCTGAGGTGGTACCCAGAACACTTTTCTTCCATTCTCTGACAAACCTAATCATTTCAGTAATGGTTAAGAGCACAAAGCGCTTAGCTGCACTCCTCCAAGGCAAGCACTACTGGAGGAGTTAAATGAATCTGATAGCTCTGTGAAACAGGACCATTTTGCAAAAAGAGCAGAGGGCAAGCTAGCTTCAGAAGCCTAAATATTTAATGGCAACCCATGGGTTAACACCTGTCAGGTCCACCAATAACAGCATTCTGCCATGAGATGATTAAATTCTGGGACTGACAGTGAGAAGGCAGACACTGGATCTCAGCTTCCATAGCAAGACACAGAGAGAATGGTGATTTCTCTAGGAACTGAAGCCCAGACCAAACAAGACAGCTATTCCATCCCTACAGAGCATTCTCCAGACTCTGGAAAAGCTTAGCCTGCAGGCATCCCCAATAGCACTGTTGTAAAAGACTCGGCTATTGGAGTGATATCCAGCCTCCACCAGTGCCCAGTATTTGAAGTGGCAAAGGATCGGGAACATCCACATACTGCACAACACCTAGCTACCTGTGTACTGTCCACAGGCATTAGGGAAGGAGGAACCCTTTCTTGCCCTTCCAGTGAGAATTCTCCATTTATTTATGCACCTTCTGCAAGTTAAATATATTACTGTGCGTAAGCATGGCCCAACTTATAATTACTAGGTTGTATAATTGTTCTCCAGGCTTCCACAGACACAAAAACACTTGTGTAAATAGCATCAAGGCACCTGGGCAGGGAGGGAGTATAGTAAACAAAGAAATTTTGTAGGATATTTAAAAAATAGATTCAAATTTCATTTGTTTATTTATAAAATCCCATGGGAAAAAACTGACACACGACTTGTTTGGGAGAAGTCAAGTCTTCCAAAACCACAGAGCTCACGGAAAACATGTTCTGAAGGCATCTGAGTCTTCAGCAGTGCACGTGATCCAGTAGTTAGATCAGAGAACTATGGAGTGGAACTCCTGAGTTTTATTCCTGGCTCTGGAACGGCAACGTTTTGTGACCCTAGGCAAGTTTCTTGATCACTCTGGGCTTAGTTTAGAATTGGCATAAATACCACTTACCTTCCTCACTGGGGTGCTGGGAGGCTTGAATGGGAAACTTCTCCTATTTGATTTTTTTTTTCCATTCACTGAGAACTTGCTGCAAATCTAGACTCTTGGGTGTAGCTCCTCCCTCCAGAAGGTGGAGAATTTTGAATCTTTTTGGTGATGTCAGACACTATGTATAAGGTGCTTGTTGGCTCATCAAAGCCAGGTGAAATGCTGAAAGTTCTTCTCTAAGAGGGCTTCATGTAATTCCTATGAGTTAACTCCAGTTACCAGCTAGAGAAATTTCTCCGTTAGCTCACGTGATAGAGACCTAAGCTTCTAGCTTTGGAGTCCTGGACTCAGTCTCCATGATGGCTGTCTACACAAGCACTGCTCTAGCCGAACAGGTTGAGAAGCTAGAGCAGTGCTTGCGTTTCCGAGGCACGCTTTACAGCAGACTCTCTTTGCTGAGTCGATCTATTGGCAGGTACCTTTTCCAAACTGGAAATGGGAGGGGAGGAGAGGCTGCTGGATGTACAACTTAATTAAGGGAAGAGGAATGGCTGAGCATGGACATAAATTGGTATTAAGGAGAGGGCATTAATTGACGCTGATGGATGGGAAAGGGGATGGATGACTTGCTGCTATTCTCGAATTGTGCACCCATGCTGCTGGACCAAGATGGTGACACACATTTCTGGTTTTGATAGCATAGAGCTTGTAGCCATAAGCTTCTTTGGAGCGCATGGAGGGTGAGTGGTGGAAACAAAAAGAAGGGAAACGAGTCATTGGAGGAGGAAGCTAGTTGGTGAACTCAGTAGGTATGGGAGAGTGTCCCCTGGAGGAGGGTAAGCAAGAGCCTTGGGAAGGCAGAGATTTCAGGAGATAGGTCCTTGTGTTGTGACATGACCTTGGGCCCAAGAACAGTATGTGGACCAAGAAGGGTGGCGCTTAGCTTATCCTTGAGTTCCTGGAGCAGGGGAAGAGACCCGTTGGAGGCCACATACTGCCTACACTGCCTACCACTGTAGTAATCTCGGAAGGAGGATCTCCTAACAGTTAGCACTTGATAACAGCTGTTCCAGAACCTTCTCTGGAAGTGTTCCAGGGAGCCCTTGTCATAATATAATTCCCAATTCTGAACCTTAGCGTCCAAAATATGGCTACTAGTATGAATTCCCCTAAGCTTAATTGCCAGCTTAGATCCTGTAGTGCTGCCACCAATCAGGACTTAGAGTAGAGTGCCTGATAAACTCTGGTCTCCCCCAAAACCTTCCCTGGGGACCCCAAGACCCAAATTCCTTGAGTCTCACAACAAAGGGGAATAAACCATTTCCCTTCCCCCTCCTTTCTTCCTCCCAGCTCCTTTCTGCCCTGGGTACACTAGGAGATCACTGTGATTCAAACTCCTTGAATCACCACACAGAGAGGAATGATACCTTCCCCCCTCCTCTTTTCCCTTCACCCAGAGGAAATCCAGATTCAAACTCCGTGAATCTAAAACAAAGAGGAAATTCACTTTTCCCTTCTCCCCCCTGCTTTCTTTCCCTTCTCCCCACCAATTCCCTGGTGTACACAGACTCAGTTCCTTTGAGCCTTAACTAGGAGAAAAAAATCAGACAAGTCTTAAAGCAAAGCTTTTAATAAAAAGAAAGAAAAAAGTTAAGTTTATCTCTGCAATTTAGACAGTAAAGAGTTACAGGGACTCTCAGTTTATAGAAACTAGAAAGAAGCCTCCCCCCCAGCAAAATACAATTTAAAATACTTCCAGCAAACTACACATTTGCAAATAAAGGAAAACAAATAAAAAGACTATACCACCTTTCTACCTTTGTACTCACAAAATTGGAATAGAAGATTAGAGAGCCTGTAGGTACGTGCGGTCACTCTCAGAGCCCAGAGAGAACAAAGCAAAACCCAAAAAACACAAACAAAGGCTTCCCTCCACCGAGATTTGAAAGTATCTTGTCTCCTGATTGGCCCTCTGGTCATGTGTTTGGTTCCCTGTTTGTTAACCCTTTACAGGCAAAAGAGACATTCACCGTTAACTATCTGTTTATGACAGCCCTATGTGAGACTGCCATGCTACTCCCACACTATGAAGTCCCACCAGCCATTACCAAAAAAATCTGACTTTTTATGCAGCTGGCAAAATTCTGTGCGCTCCACCAGCTGGAAACAGCCCCAGCTGTTCTTCAAGAGCTGGCAAGCCCCTTATATGCATGGGATATCATACCACTAAAAAGGAGTGCACCATCTCTGTCCTCTGGCAAGAAGGGACTACCCCCAAATATTAGTACTGGCATGGAGGATTAAGGAGAAAATGAATGTTTATAAAGTGTTTTAACATCCTGTAGTGAAAGAAGCTATATAAATTGCAAAGTTATCATATTTACATGAACAATCATCAGTATCTCATACTGTACCTCAGGTGAAGATCTTCCGAGAACTTTAGACAGGCATAGATGAATTCTTTAATCTGATTGTAAACCTTAGGCACAAACTCAGAAAAGGGGAACTTCTTTGGAAACGGTTGCTGTGAAATGCAGGAAAGAATTAAAATAAGGACAAAAGCAGAAATTTAACAGGGAAAAGCACCACTCCCAGCAAAACCTAGAGTGTGGTAGCTGCTTTCCAGTTCCATGCTTTCAAATTAATTCTAATATTCAGCCAGGTTATGCAATGAAACAACAAGCCAGCATTTACTGTATGTTATACAACCATTTCAGCCAAGTGAAGAACCAGATAATCACTCACAAATAGCACTGTACTGGGCCTGGAGAGAAATCTGCAGCTAGAAGGGAATAGTCAGAAAAACACCCCACTGTACCCATTACCAGTTCCCTTATTCATAAAAAGAAAATACTGGAAGACTCCTCAATGTTGATTTACCAGCATGCATGGCACAAGACAGTTTGTTCTCTGTCACCTCTTACTGTTTCTGCTAAGGTAGGCACTGGCTTACAACACCTCTACCAGGGAGGAAGCAGAGATCATGTCCTTCAAATCAGCTCTTACTAGCTTGGAGAATGGGAAGGGGGGTAATTAATGCCCAAATACCTAACTTGGATTGAACTCCTTCCCCACACAACCCAGTTTGTAATTACACTCACGAGGCTGGGAGCATACATTTGCCAGAGGCTGAGCGCAAGCCAAGCATCGTTTAACGGGACACTGTGACACTGTTCAGGTCAAATTTGGCCCTACTTTTAGAGTTTTGGGAATCCCAAGCTTTTACAAAACCGAAGGTGGTATTATATTTTAAAATTCTGCAGAAATTAAAATAAACCAATAGAAACACTTCCATAAAATCAAAGTGAAGTTCCAATGGAAACAGACTATAAAAAAAAAAATTCCCATGTATTGCAAGCATTGCAGAACTGTGCTGATCCAAAAGTGAAATTGACTAGATACAGACAAGTCTGCTCTCTTCCTCTAAGCCCAGAGAATGTAAACCATGAAAAGTACACATGATTTTTTAAACATTATTTCCATTTTAATAATCTTTGGTGTTGGTAGGAACTAGTTTCTTAATGGTATCCCAACAGGGTCCCCTTTGAGAGGCTTCCTTACCTTTTCCAGCTCTGGATCCTGGAATGGGAACTGTCCTATTATCTTCTTATAAAGTTCTTCATTAGCTACGGGTATGGGACTGTAATTATCTGAATCAAGTATATTTCTGTAAAATAAGAGAACAGTTACAGTAACCCTTCTTGCGCAGAGAAACAGTTACCACCAGGAGCACATCTGTCCAGAAGCCGAGCAGAACAGCCAATATCAAAGGTTACTGGCATTCACATAGGGCTAGCAGAATGAGTTACAGCAGTGCAGAGTGTTTCAAGATGAGAAACAGGGGACATGTGGCTCTAACCTAAAATGGCTAGGAGTGCTGCTCTTACCCAGGTGTTGCCTCTAACCCCAATCCTTTCCCTACACAAAGACCTCTGATCCGAATTAGTAGTGCTTTCAGTCTGGGTCATCTGGGGTTTTCACTTGGGTGAGTAACCTGCCCACTTTACAATGAGGACGCAGGCTAAATCACTGGAGCCCTGATGATCCTCCAGCGCTTTCCCACAATGCCCCCTACGAGCCAGGAAGGACAGATACCTTTTCCCAGAATTCACTGACAAAAAGGCCACAGTGCAGCTCAGCTCACTGCAGCACAAAGAACCGGTGGATGTGCCTCCAGAAGCCCTGATATCACAGAGGTGAGTGCAGCACTAGTGAATTCACAGCAGCTCGGGTCTGGCTTTGAAGTGTGGCTAGCTCACGCCCAGCTTAGACTATCCCAATGTTCAGGCCTGAGTGCCAATCACCCAAGTTAACTCTGCAATGAAGACATACCTTGTATTTTAGGTGGTCAAAGAAGTAGCATAAGTGAATGTATCACATGGATATTATGTGTGATGAGTGCTCTGTGGCTGATGAGTCATTTGAGATAATTATTTGCAAAGCCCAACCAAACCACAAGCAAGGGTCTAACCAGGTGACCATCCTGCAGGTATATAGGCTCCTAATGAAAGCAGTCACTCCAGTCTGCTCCATGTCTTTACTTTGTTGGTAGTTCTGACAGACTGCTCCTATGCCAGCCTGTTCCTGCCCCTGCTTCAACCTGTACCTACCTCCACTCCTGCTCCAGCCGTCATCTATTCCTGCTCAAGCCATAGCAGGTTGCCCAGCTGTGCTGACCATTTGAGCAGACTTCTCCCCAAAGTGCTCACCTCTGGTCACCGAAATGGAACACCCCCGGCAGTTGGTCCATAACCGTCGGGGTTAGCTTGCCCAGATGCAACAGGAGAACAATTCCTTCTGCTCCCAAATCCCAGCAGATCCAGTACTGCCAGCAACAGTCCCTCTGGAACATAGCCCAAAGGTTCCACTGCCAGAAAGATTTGATGGCAGCTAGCAGAAGTTCTGTGGTTTAATAAAATGCTGCTTTTTGTTTTGGATGCGTCCCGCAATGTATCCTGATGACCAGACCAAGATGGGTCTTCTCAGTTTATTGATCAGTGAAGCCCTAGAATGGGCCTCACCACTTCTGGAACAAGCAAGCCTGGTCCTTACTAATTTCAATGAATTAATCTCATACCCTTTCGGTCCCATCTGATGATTCGAATAGCACTCGTATAGCTGAAGCTGCCTTGCAGTTTCTCAAACAAGGCTATTGGCCTGTCCTGCCATATGCTGCCTACCTTCAGTGTCTGGTTGCCAATACATCAAGGAACAAGGCAGATCTACCATTTCTGCCAAGGTCTGAATGATGATGTAAAAGATGAACTGGCCTAGGTCAAGCCTCCACTATTCTGAACTCATATTGAATTTTGCATTGGGTCAAGAATCATCTGAGTGACTCCAAGAAAAAAAAGACATGCCTGTAACCTCAGCCAAGCCCTGCTCCATTGTGGCCATCCTCATGGACTGCTCCAAAGCTAGAGCCTATGAAGACCCGTGCAACACGAAGGCACTTCATGGATGAAACAGCCTTTGCCTATATTGTGGTGGACAAAGCTCCTTCGCCACTGAGTCCGCCCCCTCCCCCACAAATCCAGGCCCTTGACAAATCTGGGGAATGACCAAATCCAGCCCCATTAGAGGGGTCACAGCAGCACATAACCATGGAATTGAGTTCTCCACACAAGCCCTCTCTTCTGCCATCACATATCTTGGCACCCGCAAACTACCACTTTCCACATCTGCAGGTCTTGTGCTGTCTCTGTATCCTGACTACACCTGAGGTGAGCTGCACCCAGCTCATGCTAGTGAATTTCAAGGCTTCTAGTAACTTTATGGATGCAGGTTTGGCCAGTGTGGAAGAATCCCAGTGTGGCAGTACCACCCCAGACCGAGTGGAGTCAACTAATGGTAGCATACTGTTCTCAGGTCCAGTCACTCATCAAACCACACTCCTCCAGCTCAAAATCCAAAACCCTATGGAAATTCTGCAGTTCAATTTAATCATCTCACAGCACTTTTTCATCGTGCTCTGCATTCCCTGGCTGTCAGTGCATGATCCAAAGACCTCTTGCAAGACACAAAAGATACGATTCGAGTTAAGCTACTGCCAGCAACTGTGCCTAGTCAAGTTGGGTGCCCAGAAAAGAAAAAGGGGCAGGAGAAGGCCACAGCCTTCTGTGTTCAACAGCTACAAGGAAGCAAAATACCAAAATTTTACTGACGTATTTGACAAAAGAAATGCTGACATCTTACCCTGCACAGACTCTGTGACCTAGCCGGGGTCAGGATTCCGTTTGGATGGATTTTACCCTTACTGGAACCAGAACTCAGGGCCTTATGAGAATACCTGGATGAGAATCTAGCAAAAAAAAACGTAATTTGTCCTTCCATGCCTCCTGCTGGAGAATCCATTTTGTTCATTTAAAAGCAAGGACAGCTCCTTGCATCTTTGTGTAGACTATCTGCACTGAACAGAATCTCGATCAAGAACAAGGTACCCCTGCCTCTGAATAATGTGTTGTTGAAAAGGGTCGATTCTGTTGAGGGCATTTACCAAGTCTGACTTCATGCCACTTGCAATCTAGTCCCCATTCAGGAGGGCAACAAATGGAAAACTGCATTTCACACCTTATGGCCATTTTGAGTACCTAGTTTTGCCTTTCCATCTCTCCAGTGCCCCAGTCACGTTCCAGCACTTTGTCAATGACATTTTTAGAAGTGTTGTAATATCAATTTGTGGTGATCTACCTGGATGACATCCTCATCTTCTCAGAAAAACTAAACCCTCCATGATCATCATATTCTCCTGGTACTTGTGCACCTCTGAGCAAACAGCCTGTAAGGGAAACTTGAGAATTGAGTTTGACCACCATTCTGTTGACTTCTTAGGCTACATACCACTTCCCTTGACAGAACAGATATGGATCCTCAAAGACTGTCCAGTTGTGATGAAGTGGGAATTTTCTGTAATATTTTTATGAATGCTGTGTGTTTCTCAGTTTCCCCTATATGCTGCATTGTTACCCAGTGGGTGGACAAGGGCTGTTTGCTATCAGAGCAGGTTAAGAGACATAGGTATGAATATTGTCTAGCTTTCTATGTCTTAGTCTGGATATGAATGGAGCATCTGAGAAGACAATGGCAAATCCAATCACTAGGACATTGACACCTAGCAACCGACAACCTGGAGGGATATTGATTTCCCTCACTCTCCTCAGGGAAGCTGAGGATAAGCCCCCAGCTAGAGAACAAAGGACTGGAAAGGTTTAAGATGGGGAATAAAGAGCTGGCTACTGGAAAGAGTTGGAGCTGTCACATGGGAACTGACCAAGGCGGTCAAACAGAGACCCACAGAGCTTGAACGCTGCAGCTTGGCTGCGCTAAGGGCTAACCAGAATAGCCTATGCTTTGACCTTCATTTCTCTGTGCTGACCTCAGGACTTTCCATGCACTGTTTCAGTTGACTAATAAGCCCTCCTGCTTGCTGAGGTGCATTAACCTCTGAAGAGCGTACAAGTCTCTACCAGGACTCCATCTCAGCAGGACTCACTGAACAGAGCTCGCAGTGTGAAGCAGGAATGCTGAAGGCCCAGAGGTCCAGTCTACAGAGGCAGTGAAGCAGCGTGGCTGACCCTGGAGCAAGAGTGAGACCTCAAGGGGGTATGGAACACTGAACGGATTCTTCCTAGAGACTGTTCCAAAGCTGAGGGTGTAGCACTGATCCTGTGGCTCCATGACACCATGATCATGGATTGGGCAGCCTCAAGGAACGTCCATGACATCTAGTGTTTCCTAGGGTTTGCAAACTTCTACTGGAGATTCATCAAGTGGTTTTCGAAGGTGGTGACTCCAATTACTCAACTGCTCCATAAAAATACTATATTTGCTTGGACAATGGAAGCCCAGTCTGCCTTTGATCAATTAAAAGAAGGATGTACATCAGCACATGTTTTTCTACATCCAAACCTGGCAAAACCCTCTGATGTTGAAGTAGATGCCTCTAATTATGCAATCAGGGTAGCTCTGTCACAATGGCATGGGCCCCAGGATGTGCTTCTTTCTTGTGTATTTTATTCCCAGAAATTGATGCCCATGGATCAAAACTATGAGAATCATAGAATGTCAGGGATGGAAGGGACCTCAGGAAGTCATCTAGTCCAACCCCCTGCTCAAAGCAGAAGCAAACCCCAGACAGATTTTTGCCCCAGATCCCTAAATGACCCCTCGAGGACTGAACTCACAACCATGGGTTTACTGCAAGACAAACCCAAGAGAGAAACCAACAGGACTCCACTGGCCATCACATACAGCCCCCAGCTAAAACCCCTCCAACGCATCATCAAGGATCTACAACCCATCCTGGACAATGATCCCACACTTTCACAGGCCTTGGGTGGCAGACCAATCCTTGCCCACAGACAACCTGCCAACCTGAAACATATTCTCACCAGTAACTGCACACCACACCATAATAACTCTAGCTCAGGAACCAATCCATGCAACAAACCTCGATGCCAACTCTGCCCACATATCTACACCAGCGACACCATCACAGGACCTAACCAGATCAGCCACACCATCACCGGTTCATTCACCTGCACATCCACCAATGTCATATACGCCATCATATGCCAGCAATGCCCCTCTGCTATGTACATCGGCCAAACTGGACAGTCTCTACGGAAAAGGATAAATGGACACAAGTCAGACATTAGGAATGGCAATATACAAAAACCTGTAGGAGAGCACTTCAACCTCCCTGGCCACACTATAGCAGACCTTAAGGTGGCCATCCTGCAGCAAAAAAACTTCAGGACCAGACTTCAAAGAGAAACTGCTGAGCTTCAGTTCATCTGCAAATTTGACACCATCAGCTCAGGATTGAACAAAGACTGTGAATGGCTTGCCAATTACAGAACCAGTTTCTCCTCTCTTGGTTTTCACACCTCAACTGCTAGAACAGGGCCTCATCCTCCCTGATTGAACTGACCTCGTTATCTCTAGCTTGCTTGCTAGCACACATATATATACCTGCCCCTGGATATTTCCATTACATGCATCTGAGGAAGTGGGTATTCACCCACGAAAGCTCATAGAATCATAGAATCATAGACTATTAGGGTTGGAAGGGACCTCAGGAGGTCATCTAGTCCAACCCCCTGCTCCAAGCAGGACCAATCCCCAGATTTTTACCCCAGTTCCCTTAATGGCCCCCTCAGGGATTGAACTCACAACCCTGGGTTTAGTAGGCCAATGCTCAAACCCCTGAGCTATCCCTCCCCCCCCAGTGATCAGATCAGTGATAAAGAACAGCTGGCTTTTGAAGGAGCATGGAAGGAGCATGTTTCCCAGCCTAGGTACGTATAATCACAAAAATCTAGAATTCCTGTGAACTGTCAAAGCTCTCAATCAACACCAAATCCACTGGTTCCCCACTCCCTTTCCTTCCTGGTTCAACTTCACCCTGACCTATCACCTGGGTGCCAGGAATGATAAACCCAATACACGGTTTCATACGAGGCCGTACTGGGAAAAAGGAGATGGGGATCCAGAACCTGCCACTATCTTGAAACCCTGCCATTTTGCCAATATAGCGATAACAGTTTGCCGTCTCTCATGAGGTCCCTTCTATCCCTCCAATCCATTTGTGGCAAAACTTATGTTGACTGATATAGGCTTAGCTTCTGACTCTAAATTCTCAGTCAACAAAGAGATCCTCTTGTATAAAGACTGGATGTATATCCTTGAAGATCAACCATGCCTAGCAATACTCTGGCTATGTCAGGATTCATCCCAACTGGCAACTTCAGTCACTGGAAAATGAGGCTGGTGTCTTGAAATTTCTGCGGCCAAAACTGCATTTGCTCATCGAGCCCTACATCATCAGCTCCTCTGACGCATGTGCTAAAACAAAGACTCCCTGAGGCAAACCCCTGGGCACGCTATTGCCCTGCCAACTCCATTTCAACCTTGGTCTTCCATATCTAAGAATTTTATCACTGATCTTCCCAATTCCCAGAGCCACACAACTGTGTTGGTCATTGGCAACCTGCTTATAAAAAGTCACATTTTGTGCCATACCTCTGCAGTGAGAATTTGAAGGTAACATCCCAACTGTTTTACAACCATATCTGTAAACTCCATGGTCTACCATGTAACTTTACATCTGATCGAAGACTGAAGTTCATTTCACATGTCTGGTGAGAGCTGTTTGAGCTCCTGTATGTGGATTAGCATGTCTCCTTGGCTTATCACTCCCAGACCAATGGACGGTTGGAATGAGTGAACCAAATACTTGAATAATACCATCACTGCTTTATCAGTTACCACCAGGATGACTGGGTTTTGCTTCTTCCTTTTGCTGAATTCGCTTTCAACAACTCTGACCACAGATCAACCCACCAGAGTCATTTTTACACCAACTATGGTTTCCACCAACCATTTTATCCATCCATGTCACAAGTCATGCAGTCTCCAACCTAGTTGGACACTTGCACTGCATCCAGGAGGAGTTGAAAGCCCACCTAGAATCAGCCAGAAAGGATTACAAACATTACACTGACCTCTGTAGGCAGGCAACCCCTCAATCAGGGTTGGGGATGAAATATGGCTCTCCACACAGCACTCAACCTTCACGAGAAGTGGATTACTGATACCTTGGCCCACTGTGGGTCATCTAGCAGATCAAACCTGTACTCTTTGAACTCTAATTGCCCCAAAATATGAAAAGACACCTGGTATTCCACATCTCCTGGCTGAAAAAGCATAGTGACAACACCTTTCCCAGAAGAGTTCAATTGCCTCTCCATCCAATATGGTCCAGGGACATGAGGAGTACCTTGTGAAGATCTTGGACTCCAAAGTTCACCGAGGGAATATCACTTACTTTGTTGATTGGAAGGGTTATGGTCCAGCTGACTGCTCCTGGGAGCTGGCCAATAACATACATGCAACTGCCCTACTTCGAGAAGTCCCTCAGTCACATGCCAATAAACCAGGCCTGAGGACACCCGGTAGGCATCTTTTTTAGGGGTCGAGAGGGAGGGTGGAAGGTACTGTGATGAATGTTCCGAGCTTGATGAGTCATCCCTGAGCCTGAGTCTTTTGAGCCTGACGAGTCACTTGAGATAATTACCTGCAAGGCCTAAGGGCCCAGTTAATCCACAAGCAAAAATCTGACCAGGTAACCCCAAGGCAGGTATATAGGCTCGATATGAAAGCAGCCACTCCAGTTTCCTCAACATCACTACCTTGCTGGGAATGCTCCCAGGTAATAGTTAGTTCTGACAGACTGCTCCTGCTCCAGCCTCTGCCATGCCTCAGCCCTGGTCTCAGCCTGTGTCCTGCTCCAAACCCTCCTCCAGCCAAGGTTGGTTGCCCAGCTTTGTTTGCAGCTATGTTGCTATTTCCTCTCCCTCTCCCAAGATGGATAGGCTGCACCAAGTTATAGCAAGTTTAACATGGGCTGAATTTTAGACATAAGCATGCTGTTAGTGTCCCTTTAAATAAAAATAAAAACAAACGTTTTAGCCTGAACATAAAATCTCTGCAAGTAAAGTCTTGCCACCGTGTATAAAAAGCTTCTTACCTGAAAACTCCTGACCATTTCTTTAGCAGAGTCTCACTATATTGGTCTCTGATTTCCAGTAGCATGTCAAACAGCTGGTTTACAGGGAAGCCATACCCCTGCATTGAGAAACGCAAGCACCTTCATTCAATAAGAAATGCTAACACTGGGATTTACCAAAAAAGGAGTCAATTCTACACTTCCATGACAGTCATCACATTTAATCTGATGCGCGGACTGCATGGCTCAGGTATTTAGTACCTGTGTACTAAACGCTAGGCAGCCCATTCAAATCCAGACTAGATCAGTAACGGTTGAATGTTATTGGCTTTTTCACAGGCCTGGCTCCTAGAACAGGTGTGGACATCCCAGAAAGCCCTGTCACATTCAACTCCCTTGTAGGCAGTCTCAGCAGAAAGGTCAAGGGCCTACTCTGAACCCTAGAGGTGGTCTCTCTGGGTTCAGGTGGACCAATCACATGGGTAAGGCAGCGTGGGCCACTACCCACAGATTAACTGCCCTGTGCAAACAGTGTGTCTGCCTCCTGGGCTATCAGTCTGATCCCTGAATTCACACACCACAAAATAAAGAAACAGACATGACATGGTGAAGCAGTGCCCATCAACCGGTTTAAATGGCGGACACCTTTCACGAGCACTACAGATGTTTAACAAGATGTACATCAGCATCTGACAGTCACATACCTGGAGTGTATCTGCAAACAGAACTATGAGGTTCTTCAAGTCTAATACCAGATTTGGGTCAGAACAATAAGACTAAAAAGAAAAAAGGGGGAGGGGTTGAAAAAAGTTTGAATTGTTACAAATAGAAAAAATATCCACACATACCCTTCTGTAATCCTTCATTTTCTGTAATAGTATATAGACACTTGATACAACCTTATTATTGGTAGGCTTTTAATAGCCTTTTACTATACAGCGTTTGGTCACATCATGATACACTGTCATAGAATACAAAAATACTGAAACATTATCCCATTCCAGAACATGTTGCAATCAAAAGCTCTACAGGACACACAAGGTTTTCAGTTGCTGCGTAGATACCCCAGCAAGATGTCTTTAAAAGTACCGAGAAGTTACTGTATTTATAAGGAGACTGAGAAGGGAAAAGGTGCAAAAGCAGTGCACTGACAGACCAAAGACACCGAATGTTATCTACTGCTGAAAAAAATTGTTAATTACATTATGTCTACTGTTAGCCAGGTCTTGCAAAACAGAAAATATCCCCAAAATTCAGGGTTCTAGCAACATGAGGAAAAAACATTGCATGTCTAGGTGTCAGCAATATTAATGTCCATACGATGACATAAACAATTACTACAGCTCAAGACACTAGTCAGAAAGATACACAGCCTACTGAGAACAGCTGATGAAAATCACAAATTAGATCATACATCCTCTTTGCACATAATCTTTATCTTAGCAGACTACCCTGCTAAAGAGAAATATGCAAAATTTCAAACAGACTCTTACCAAATATATAATCAGTGATCCTAAACTGGAAAAAAGAAACACAGAGATTTCAAGTCCATTGGGAAACTCAAGGAGCAATGACTCTGTTAATCAACGTGACAAAGAAACATTTCCCAATTCACTGCCCAAAAAACAAAGTAGGAAAGAAAGATAGTTCCCTACTACTCTCAGAAATGATAAAAGATCTCCCACTCAAAAGTAAAAAAGAAAACCCAAGCATAATCCTGGCCGAAAGGACAGAGACGAAACAGGCTCACTAATGCAACAGCCTCCCACCAAATCAGAGATGAATGATAATACAGGATGGACATGCGGGGTAGTTATGTTGTTGCCAAAATAACTGTTTGGTGCCAAGATAATTTGATGATGACTGTAATATAAATGCTGAATGACTACGTAAAACTGCATAATTGTTGTAAAACCTATTCCTATCAGACACTTCATGTAATAAATTGGGCAACACTTGTCATGTTAGTAAAGTTATTAAAATTTAAAAAAACGGAAGTGTTTTAATTTGTTTTGCTCTCGCGGTTTACACTGCGCTGCCAGAACCCCCTGATTAAAAAGAGTACATCTTTGTGATAGAAATCTTTGGGTCTATTTTCTCTTTACATATCCCCTTCCTTAAGGCACAGAATTAAACAGCAAAGTATATCTCTAGTTAATAAAGCTGCCATGCTATGGAAAACCATAGCCATGGGAAACATCTGCAGATGCTCATCTGTTTGGTTATCTGAACATCAAGTTTGTAGCATGGATTCCCTTAACATGTTCATAACATGAATTAGTCCCATCTACACTGGTAAAACCAACCCCCCATTTTGTAACATCGTTTGTGCACAGCCACATTACAACTGTATGTCCAAAGAGCTGTAATTGTACAGTAGATAAATGTAAATCTGAACATGATTTGAAAGGAAACAGCATATTGTCCTCCACATTATGCAATTTTTAGGCTTTCCTGTGAGCAGGTTACAGAACTGTGTTGGAACTGGCTAGAACAAGGTTTCAGATATGGTTCCAGCTGACCGTGATTCCAAGAATAGCAGTATGGAAATGTTAACATGGGGTTGAAGGCAGTTTCAATGAACAGAGTTAAATTGTAGTAGCAATATAACTTTATAAACCTGTTCAGTAATCTGCTAGTGTGAACAGGCAGCAATGATAATGCACTACATGATGCAGTACCCAAAAGCAATTTGCAGCTGTCTGAGTCTTCTCAAAACCCACATTAAGGATCACAATAGCCAGTGGAGATTCTTCAAGGAAGGCAGGGTACAATGTGCCTATCTCAGGTAGCTAGATACAATAGAATGTGTACCTGCCATAACTCGAATTGGAAACAACTTGGTGTGTCAATTTCATTTCCCTCTTTTCAGCTATCACCAGCCTTCACTGAGAGCGGAGTGGCCATGTTTTATTGTTGCTGTTCCCCCAAAGAGACGTTTCTAACTTTCAACTGATTTTAAAAGGACATAAAAAGTATAGTGCTAGTGCATGAGAACCTGAAAATAAAACTGACCAGTTTATTTTATTATGATTATTATTATTTTACCAAGCTGAGAGAAATGCCAGAAATAAACAAGTCACCTAAGTGGTGAAAATAATTTTTTTAAAAATACTTTCAGTTTTACTCATCCAAGACATTGTAACATAGGGAAGAAAATCTACTTTTGTCTTTAAAATGATGATATTTAACCTTATAGTGTGTCTTTCACTGGCATTTATTTCAATGGAATACCAAAAGATCCATGTTTTGGTTTAAAATATAGTACTCCAAACAAAATGTATTAATTCAGTGATGGAGAATAAGTAAACTCCTCCTACCGGTGCATTCCAAAAATGGTCGACCAAATAATGGAGAAATGGAAATGTGAAGCAGTATTTATTATTTTCAGTCCCGCACACAGAGGAGAGCTCAGTGCAGGATGATTTGGACTATCTAGAGCTATGAGTGCTGAATAAACCCTTATCAGTATATTATTAAAAAACAAACAAACAGACAGACAAAAAAAACACAGACAAGAAACAACAAAATAAAAATCTAACTCCCAAAGACTCAGATTGTTGAACTGTTGCTGCAAATATAATGAATCCGTGGCTTTTACTTACTGAATGTGTTCTTAGTGCGGCAATAGTTTTTGACAGAGCCATTTCCCACAGTTCATCGATATAGGCTCTATTGACCAAGCCCTGGGTCGTATGTAAGATGTGATCTTCAACTACAAAAAAGCTAACAGAGGAGAAGGCACAGCTGTCAGATGATAGAGTCCCTATGACATCAACATGGTTTTACAAACATCACATGCAACTGACACATGCAAAACTAGCAAAACCCTTATCTACCCTCCTCCTGCCCAAGAAAAGCAATCTGCTGCCCAATTCTGTCTATGCATACAGAAATAAACACCAAGCGATAGACAGATATAAAACTCCACTGAACATTTCAACTGATGTTTTGAAACAAAGCTTTAATTTGTTGCTAGCAGCCAAGAAAGCTGGTAAACATCATATTTAAATTATGTGTCAAGGAGACAGGTTTAAATAACGTCACCAAAATGCAACACAGACCCCACAACACAGTTGTCAGAGGGCAAACGCTTCCTATAATTTTTCCTACTGACCAATAGTTGCCTTGTGATCAGTTATGCTGCAGCAGAGGAAAGACAATTTGGGAAGATGCCCTGTCCTGCATGAAAGGAAAGGGAAGGACAGTGGGATTATTGGAGTGGAGGGAACTAATCAGCAGTGACTTGCCTTCTTGGTCATTTTCCTGCATTTATAAACTCAATCCATGCATTTGTTTAGACTCTGGCTTTCAGGTCTGTGCCAACTTCCCTGCTCCAAAATGATCACAGTTTTTTTTTAAAGCAGTGCTAAATAAAGTAAACCGGGTCTCAAAACATGGAATAAGAATCAGGTATTTTCTGTACATGGGATATTTCCAATTGGAGGAATTTTTAATCACAGAAGCATAAGAGTTAGACCTAGAAGTGACCTGCTACATCACCCAGCCCTATCTCTTAGCCCATGTAGGACTGTGCTCTATAGCTCATTTATAAATGTCTTGTCCAGTGTGCTTTTAAATGCTGCAAGCATGGAGGTCTCCACCTAGTCCCTTGAGAAGATAAGAGATCTGACATTGTCAGGAAGTTTTCCTGTCTTTTAGCTTATGTTAGACTTTCCTTCATTTTTTATTATTACCCCAGTGTTTCACCCCAAATATTTCTTCTCCTTCTCCAGTGTTTATACTTTTCACATGTGGAGACTTATGTTCCCCTTAGGCACTGCTCAGTTAATTTAGAATTTCATATTTTTATAAGACAATTATTCCAGCTCCGTGACAGAAGACGGGGCATTGTTCCCAAGAAATGGATTGCCTAAATAAGTCACACAGAAGAGTCTATCAATTTAAACCAGAAGTAAAGCTAGCATCTTCAGCTTTAACCTGTTCAAACTGCTCCAGGCACGCTGCCCATCAGCCACTGAAGTCAACAGGACTATACGTGTCCTTAAAATTGAGTATGTTTTAGTACTTCTTTTGACTGAGGCTAGAGTGCACAGCACCTTGCAGGCTCAGACTCCAAATGGTTATAGAAACACGTGGCATTATTCACGTTGTTATATTAAAGACGGTCAATATCTTCATTATAAATCCCTGTTTATCTGGTTTATAACCAACATAAAATATTGTTCTTGGCTAAAATAAGGACAGTCTTGCAACACTTTGAAATCCTATGTTGAAAGGATATCTACAGATACAAAATATCTTTTTTATTATTAATATGCAGGCATAACTCCTAGTCACATTACTATATCAGTAGGTTTTTCCCCTAATTTGAATTATCTATCCCTCTAGAGGGAAATCAATCCACTCCAATCTCTAGTTACCAAATATTTTTGCCAAATCAGAACAAGGAGTAATAAGTGATGTGCAGTCCATTCAAAAAGCTCAATACAGAAAACCTAGATTATATAAAAGTATCTGCTCAGTGGAGGAAGCCCATTAAGGTATAGTAACACCGCACTTAATGTTGTAGTTACATTCCTGAAAAATGCGACTTTAAGCAAAATGATGTTAAGCGAATCCAATTTGCCCATAAAAATTAATGTAAATGGGGGGGTTAGGTTCCAGGGAAATTTTTTTCACCAGACAAAAACCTATTATTTACATATATATACATACACATACACATACACACACACACACACACACACACACACACACACAGTATAAGTTTTAAACAAACAATTTAATACTGTACACAGCAATGATGATTGTGAAGCTTGGTTGAGGTGGTAGAGTCAGAGGGTGGGATATTTCCCAGGGAATGCCTTATTGCTAAATGATGAACTAGCATTCAACTGAGCCCTCAAGGGTTAACACGTTGTTAATGTAGCCTCTCACTCTACGAGGCAGCACGAATGGAGGGAGAGGAGATAGCACGGCAGACAGACACACAGTGTGTGTGAGACAGAAATGTGCATTGCCCCTTTAAGTACACTGACACCACTCTAAGTACATTGCCTTTAAAAAAAATCAGGAAGTTGAGACAGCAGCTGCGGCCAGCAAGCTCTCTCGGTCCTGAGCCCTGTCCTGTCCCCACCCTGCTCTATATGGAGAAGGGGTAAGCAGGGGGCAGGAGTAGGTGGGAGGGGGACACCCTGAAATTAGCCCCCCTCTTCCACCCTCCCTTGCACAGCAAGCAAGAGGCTCCCGGGAGCAAGGCAGAGGGCAGAAGCAGTACATGGCAGTGGGGAAAGGAACAGCTCTGCTGCTGGCAATTGGTAGCCTGCTGGGCAGCTGCTGCACAGGGAACTTAGGGGAGTGGGGAGCTGACAGGGGGGCTGCTGGTCCACCCTGGTTCCAAGCCCCAACCAGCTAACTGCAATGGGCTGCTCTTCCTGCAAGCAGTGGACAAAGCAGGCGGCTGCCAAACAACGTTACAAGGGAACATTGCACTTTAAACAAGCATGTTCCCTAATTTATCAGCAACGTAACAACGAAACAATGTTAACCGGGAAGACTTTAAGTGAGGAGTTACTCTATTACAAATCAGTGTCACAATGCCATCAGTGTACATTTTACTAATGATTGCCGCTCAGATGGATATAAATGCATGCTGCGATTTACATTCAATCTTGGTTGATGAAATTTCTCCAGGATATTCCATCTTTTCAGGGGCAGCAGCCTTATCTTCTCTTCACTCAAATTTGAGTCATTTTTTGGAAGACTGTTACTAGACTGTAGTCTGTAGTAGTAACAAACTCGTTTTTTAAGCCACAGGAATAGAGGCTGAATGATCACACCAACAAACATCCTTTCCTGAGAAAGGCAAGGAGTGGGATATCAAAGAACTATAATCAAGAGGATTACAGCATCTGCATAATTCAATCAGAATTGGCCTATTCATCTCACTATAGCAGCAAGTTGACATACACAGTGCACAAAACATGTTTACTCTCTTGAACTCACTACTTGCGAAATTTGCAAGCAGTGCACAATAACTGTTCAGCCTGCACTAGTGACACAGCAAAGTTTATGGGTGCAGTAAAATATGACTCTCCTCTTAAATGCTTAGGAAGCACAAACCACACTTTTCCTGTTTTGGCTCCTAAAAAGAATTGTCAGAAAGATCAACATTTCCTTTTTTTTGTGTGCCATTCAATAACACAGCACACACATATTTCGAGAATGTGTATATAAAAAGAATACCTACCCTACAATTTGATTAAAATACTTCCTGTAGCCGTCTAAAGTTTCGTGCTGCAACAAAGAAAAGTGAACCAAGTTTAAAACAAAGAAGGGCAGTAAAACTGGAAACAAATAAGAGACCACACACGTGCAACAATATGTGCAGAGATAATGAGATGCTCCTTTATTAGGCAAAGCATCTTTGATCACAAAAGCTATTAGACAGTCATACCATATTTGAGGGGGGCTGAAGCACCAGTCTAGCCTGTTTTCTTCTCTGTTTCCTGTAGTAGTTCTCAAAGGTTTCTCTGGCACCCTGAAAAACAGATCAAATGAGGTCAAGTTCCTGGCCTTAGCATTAACTCCAATCATCTCCACATAAAACTGTTGCTTTTACATGTTAAAAGTTGATTTACACCATTTTTTTCCAACCTCAGTGTCAACATTGCTTTAAAAAGCTTGATCCAAATACCAGTTTGTTCTGGATATTTATATAGGTAACTATTTTGGCACAAGTATTTCTGAAGAATCCTGTTATGTTCACAGACACACGGACTTCCAACACTACTGTGCAACATTTCTGTATGCACTGCACACTTACTGTACTGCAGTGCAAATCACAGAATCTCAGGGTTGGAAGGGACCTCAGGAGGTATCTAGTTCAATCCCCTGCTCAAAGCAGGACCAATCCCCAGACAGATTTTTACCCCAGTTCCCTAAATGGCCCCCTCAAGGATTGAACTCACAACCCAGGGTTTTGCAGGCCAAAACCACTGAGCTATCCCTCCTCACAATACTATCAGATTTTGCAAACTTAAAAAAACCTAAGCATGGTGGAAAATGAAACCATTTCAAGACAGAACAAGCAAACGTTTTGTGAGAAGGAACAAACAATGCTGGAGAAAGGTTTAGACACTTATAAGGCCCCCACCACCATTATATCTGAGCACCCGCAGTAAAATCCAGACCTACAAATAAATACAGGGCTAGAGCTCTGGTCCTACAGTTCTATAAACACAGGCCTCTCCCACTTGACACAAAGGAAGCTACCTCAGTTAAGCTACACAGGGTAAGTGGTTTCCCCTTCACTAGGGAACTTGAGGCGTTTCTATTTTTTATCATTTGGTGACTGCTTCATCTTAGGCATCTTGTCCAGGAGTTGGCAATCCAGTCAGCACAATAAAAACTTCTGAGCACCCTCAGAATCCACCTTATTGAGGCATCAAGACATTCAAATTCTGCCCAGGTTATGTGGCTACTGCAGCACCTCAGGGCATGGCTACACTTGAAACTTCAAAGCGCTGCCGCGTGCGAGTGTGGTCGCAGCGCCAGCGCTGGGAGAGAGCTCTCCCAGCACTGCACGTGCTCCACATCCTCATGGGGTTTAGTTTGCAGCGCTGGGAGCCGTGCTCCCAGCGCTGCGGCACTGTTTACACTGGTGCTTTACAGGGCTGTATCTTGCAGCGCTCAGGGGGGTGTTTTTTCATACCCCCGAGCGAGAAAGTTGCAGTGCTGTAAAGCGCCAATGTAGCCAAGGCCTTGTTTTATCCCTTAGCATTCCTACCTTACTCTGTTACCACCCTCCACTCCCCTCCCCTCCCCATTCCACCCAACCCCACCCTATCCTACCCTTTAGGGCAGGGACAGTGTCTTTATTTACACTTTAAAGACCAAACATTTATTTAGATGCTGCACAAAACAAATGAAAACAACTCCTAAATATTTTTAGTCTGCTCCATGCACAACAAGAGACTTGGGTCTTTTTTTTGTTTAAACGGAGAACGTTAATTAAAAAGCCCAACAATTGTTGCTATACTTCCCACACATAAACCTCCTCCCCATATTATTGTACAAACAGAGGCTGAGTTAACAGCCCCTTTATTAAAAGGTTCTCAGGAAATATGTGCCATTAATATTTCTAGCAGTGCGGTCACACACACTCTCCTCCTTTGTGTGTAGATTATGGAGCTCCAGCTGTTTAGGTAAAATGTATCCATGCTGATTTCATTGAGTGGCCCCTCCAGATACAGTCACCCATGTGCTTGGTGTACCTAGATCTTGGAACACAGTTTTTCACGTTTGTAACATTGGCTCTCTATTTGTTAGAACATCTGCAATGCCTTTGTCCTTACTGAAGGTCAAAAGGCAAATTCAGACTTGGTATAAGCTAATTCAGACCTGGCTTAAAGCTATGACAAATCCCCTGAAGTCAATCAAGTTGTTCCACTCTGTACCAGGGCTAAAAATGGTTTTAAGTCAACAGCAAGTGACATTTCAAAAAGAAGCATTAGGAGCCAGAAGCTGTTTAGAAACAGCCTTTCCCCATGTTCCTCCCTATCTCTCTTCTGCCATTACTGCCATCTGACCTCTCATGCTGTCCCTTCATGGTATCAGCTGGTGTGGGATAACAGGATTGCAAGTCAGGGATTCACAGATTTTAAGGCCAGAGGGGGCCATCATCATCATCTAGTGTCTGACCTTCTGCATAATACAGGCCAGAGAATTTAACCAAGTGGCTTCTGCCTGCATCAAGTTGACAGCTTCTGGTTGAACTTTTAGAAAGACACCCTTAATACCCAGCTCCTTCTTGCAACCTCAGGTCTCAGACCGCCCCTTCCACCTCAACCTAGCTCCTTTGTGAGGATCAAAGCCATTTCTCCGCAGGCAGAATCCCAGTTTGACGATTCCTGCTTGTTATGTCATCAGTGTTAGAAACACCAGCTTCATATTCGCAAGCGGAAAGAAATTAAGGCAGGGAAACTCCAAAACTCAGTGTAAAATCGAGCAACTTTTTTACAATGGAATTTTCCTTTAGAAAGGCACCATCTGGGGATTTAATAGTACTAGCCTCCTTCGGAACTGCAAATGGTGCCCCCACCTAGAGCACTAAAAATCTTCAGACTTGTTAGCTCCCAGACTTGCATAATAAATACATCAACATTTGTCAGGTGATTGTTGTTATCCACTTCCTCTGACCTCCTGGTGACTGGGATGACAGTATTGAGACCAAGATTCTTGTCCCAGCTCCGCCACTGATTTGCCCTGTCACTTTAGGCATCTCATTTAACTTTTCTGTGTCTCGGTTTCCACAATCTCTTTTAGTGCCATAATAATATTTAGCTGCTTTACAAGGGGTGTTTGTGATGGGGAAAAGTTTGAGACCTTTGACAAGTGCAGATTATGGTATTCAAAATGAAGAATCTTTGAAACAATTTCTACACATCTCTGCATTTCCCCAATGCCATGCAGCAATTCAATGGCTATTATTCAAGCACTTTTCAAGACTCAAACCTCTTCATTATGGCCAGAATTGGGTTCCTCTATGCTCCCCACAAATATGGTTCTTGCCTTTTTTTTTTCTTCTTTTTTTAATTTTTTGTTGAATTTAGGGCAGCTGAAAGGTGCAGGACTCATCCTTGAGACTGATGCTCCCTACTAACCCACATGACAAGCAAAGTACCATCAGTAATAACATGAGCTCCTCCACACCATAGCCTCCAATGTGTCTTAGAGGTTGTCTAACTCATTCATCCCTTGGCTACTTTGCTGAAACTGCCAACATGGGTGCAAATTAATACCTGATGTAGCAGTGGCTTATATGATGAGGATTTTGTTGACTAGGAACTGGCTTGAAATGACCAACCCAAATGGCCAAACTTAAATTTATTCATTCCAATAATAATTCATTCCAACTGGCCAAACTTAAATTTAAAAAAAAGCTGTCATTACCAACATGGTCCGGATTTGAACTTATGGACAAGAGTAGTGGTTAAAGACTCTGTATCCCATTTCTATGACCCATTCTAGTCCCTTCGCTTTTATTCTTATACATTCCTTAGGTCAGAAATGCAGAATCACGATCCTCAGATTGCAATGTTCATTAGGACAAAATTTATTCCAGCTCATTTTAAGTTTCCTTTGCTAACCTCTCAACAGTTGTCTTGTATCATCTCATTTTACATCTCTGCCCCATATATGGGCCTTGCCAGACTCAATTCTTCTAAAAGAAGGCCCTAAATTGGCACAATGGGTGGTACAAACTCAGCTACACGACAGCATCAATCATCCTCAGACCACTGCAAGACGAAGGCCCCCTTCAGTAAGGTAATTGTCTATCTTGCTAAATGGTTAGTCAGAAACTTTTCCACAAACAACTAAACCAGGTTGTTGGCAAGAGAAAGTCTGTCTATTGACTACCTCCAAGGGTGAACCTACCAAAACTCACCTCTGACAGCATCATTCAGATTCTTGATTGAAACCACCCAGACTAACATGGAGCAGTCTCCTGTTAACACTGATTTCACAGAGCAAGCTCACACTAAATTCTAGTTTTTCCTTCCCAGAAAAAAATGTTTAGAAAAGCAACCACAACTGATTGGGTGAGTTCCAGCAGTGTACAGCACCCTCTGGGAAGGGCAAACAGATGAGGTTAGGCACAATCTTCAATGCAGAAGGCAGCACATGGGATTCCTTCAGTCACTGAAACCAGCCACTGCGATAGCTTTATACAGAGTTTTCTGAGAGTCATCTGGTGGTTAATTTCCAATTATTTCCTGTACACAGAGGTTGCCACCTCATCAAACCATGTAGATGAGATTTTGAGGTGACCTCAAGTGATTACTGAAGTCTTCAAATGCAAGTCACTAGAAGCACAACAGCAACTTGAAACTGGTCAAACATTTTAATGAGTAACTAAAAGACGACCTTAATCCATGATGAAGTTTCTGCTAGGAATAGCCCTCAACCATTCAGTTAAAATAAGGCACATTTTTACTCATCCCTCAAGATGCACAGCTAAGAATTCTACTTCTTTTCCATACACTCCAAGGGAAAAGATGAGAAGAGTCCCAGATATTGTCCTTATCCCCTCCTACTATTCCCCCAGCCACCTGTATTCCATCTTCCTGGCATTCCATACCCCTTTTTGCTCAAGCCACCTAGTGACTCCCACAGTCTCTCTGCTACCTCTGACAAGGTCGTACTCTCATTGTGTGCGCTCTAGGGCACGTAATGCACCTTGGGGCATTACCCTTCGAACATGCTACCTAGGCAACGGGGCTTTGCACAGAAGGTGCCTTTGGAAAGCCTACCGCACTCAAAAGCCATCAGTGCAACCAAGCATCTGACTTTCTTCAACCCACTGTTTGAAGGCTAAATTACCAGCTTTGTTTTTTTAAAATGTTTTCTATTTGTCTTTCGTAAATCCTCTGCCCATCAACAATTATTTTATAAAATAAAATAAGGGGGCGCGGAGAGCTGTTTGTCGAAAATTAAATATTTGAGGCAGCTTTACAAAGTTCCCTCCTTTTCTTTCCAAAGTAAGCAGAGCTTAAGACTGACAAACACTTTCCTTTGGAAATCACTCGAGAGAGTCTGTGTGTAGAAGTGTTATTGCTTGACTTTAAAACTGAGTATTGAGATTTGGGCCTATATCATAAACTAGCCTCTCCATTTTTGAATGAACCTCTTTATCCCCCGCAAACTTCTATACTTAGGATACTTAAGAAAGCAAATGCCTCCATGTTTCAATCTATCAAATGGCTTGAGTCCTAGATTTGAAAGGGCTGGAGGGGGAGAAACAACTTATTTGGAAGACATTAAATTTGAACAGAGATCCTAGAGATCAGAGACAGACAAGACATGCTGGTTCATCCCACTGATCTCACAGTCAATGCCAAATTGTTCCCTACAGAATCTCATCCAGTCTATTTTTAAATGTCCCAAGTAATGTGAACCAAGAGATTATTCCAAAGCATAAACCCAGCTCTCTCAGGAATTCTTTCCTGATATTCCTGATATGAATCAGAAGTGTGCCCTTGTTGCCAAGAAGGCTAATAGCATATTGGGCTGCATTAATAGGAGGGTTGCCAGCAGATCGAGGTGATTATTCCCCTCTATTCAGCACTGGTGAGGCCACATCTGGAGTATTGTGTCCAGTTTTGGGCCCCCCACTACAGAAGGGATGTGGACAAACTGGAGAGAGTCCAGCGGAGGGCAACAAAAATGATTAGGGGGCTGGGGCACATGACTTACGAAGAGAAGCTGAGGGAATTGGGCTTATTTAGTCTGCAGAAGAGAAGAGTGAGGGGGGATTTGATAGCAGCCTTCAACCACCTGAAGGGGGATTCCAAAGAGGATGGAGCTCGGCTGTTCTCAGCGGTGGCAGATGACAGAACAAGGAACAATGGTCTCAAGTTGCAGTGGGGGAGGTCTAGGCTGGATATTAGGAAAAATTATTTCACTAGCAGGGTGGTGAAGCACTAGAATGGGTTACCTAGGGAGCTGGTGGAATCTCCATCCTTAGAGATTTTTAAGTCGGCTTGACAAAGCCCTGGCTGGGATGATTTAGCTGGGGTTGGTCCTGCTTTGAGAAGGGGGTTGGACTAGATGACCTGAAGTCTTTTCCAACCCTAACCTTTATGATTCCATCAACATTTTTCCCCTTTAAGTTTATCCCATCCTGTTAATAATATTCCCCTGTACATCCCTAAACAGTTTCTCATTCCTTTTTTCGTTCTGCACTCCCCAAATATTAGGAGGTGTGTTTTTCCTGGGTTGCTGCTTTGCTAAACTGTACATATTTTTACTCTTGATCTATCCTCAGTCTAGTCAGCCCTCAAAAGTTGTATTTCTTTCTCTTCTGTGCTTCTTCTATTAGAGAAGTGGCCAACCTGAGCTGGAGAAGGAGCCAGAATTTACCAATGTATACTGCCAAAGAGCCACAGTAATATGTCAGCAGCCCCCCATCATCCCTCCTGCCCCTGCGCCTCCCACCCACTGGCAGCCCTGCCAATCAGCGCTCCCCCTCTCTCCCCACACCTCCTGATCAGCTGTTTCACAGCATGCAGGAGGCTCTGGGAGGAAAGGGAGGAGCGAGGGCACAGCAGGCTCAGGGGACGGGTTGGAGTGGGGGCAGGGCCTGTGGCAGAGCCAGGGGTTGAGCAGTGAGCACCTGCCGGCACATTGGGAAGTTGACACCTTAGCTCCAGCCCTGGAGTCGGTGCCTATACAGGGAGCCGCATATTAACTTCTGAAGAACCGCATGTGGCTCCAGATCCACCGGCTGGCCACTCCTGCTCTAATACATCAGAATCGCTCTGGCAATAAGGTGACCAGAAGTGAATATTCTCTTCGATTGAGATTCTTGAGGCGAACATTGTAAGGCTTGATTCTAATCCTTTAATCATTCTCATGGCTCTTTTCTGAACCCTCTCCAATTTATCAACATCCTTTCTGAACTGTGGGCATCCCAACGGAACATAGTATTTCAGCAGTGGTCACACCAATGCCAAATACAGAGGTAAAATAACCTCTCTACTCCTGCTTGAGATTACCCCATCCGTGCATCCCAAGATCGCATTAGCCCTTTTGGCCACAGCGATGCACTGAGAGCTTGTGTTCAGCCGATTATCCTCTACAGCCCCCAAATCTTTGTCAGAGTTACAGTTTCCCAGGACAGAATCCCCCATCCTGTAAGTATGATCCACGTTCTTTGTTCCTCGATATATACATTTACATTTAGCTATATTAAAACGCACACAGCTTACCAAGCAAATTCAGATTGCTCTGTATCAGTGACCTGTCTTCTTCATTGCTTACCCTGCCTGCAAATGTTTCTAAAAGCAGCTGTTTCACCCTGCATAAATTCAGTACTCAATAACTAGTACATTAGGCATGTCTGTAAAATCTATTCATCTTTTTTAAAAAATAGAAAAAGACAAATATTAGTGGCCTAACAAAACAGAAGTCACATTGAAAATATTATCTTCACACCCGAAACATCTTGAATCAACTAGCAGCTACAACTGGACAGAGAGAGAGTGAGGTTTCCAAGGTATGTTTCAGAGGATCTGCAACTCACTATGAAAACTTTCCCCCAAAGCAGACTATTGTCTGCGCAAATGTTTTTTTATATCTCAGTGCCTGTCTCTGGGGTAGACAGTAAGCAGAAAAGAGGAAAAAACCACACGTGCTTGCTCATTTATTTAGATTTATTTGATTGGAACAGATTTCTCTCCTTCTCTGCCCCCCACCATTCAAGCAGGCAGCCAAACATTCAAAATTACAGTCACAAACTGCACATTTATTCTAATCACCGGTCCAGGAAAAGCCATCAATAACACCATGTGTTTTATAAAATTACTGGGCAGAACTTTATTTTTCAAATTAGCTTTGGAGCATCCAGTTCAAAACTTGGCAATAAGCGCCAGATAATTAAACTTGTTGATGATCACCACATCGGCTGCCATAAGGGAAAATGAAATATAATCACACACAGGCAGATGCAAGATTTAAGGAACCAAAAAAAGCTATCGCTAAGGGGTAGCAAAGGTGAAAGTGCATCCAGTTACGAATTACATGAGGATAGTTACAGTAAGTTTCCTGTTTTTACTTTAATATATATTTGCATCTAATTTATTTTTCCTGCCATTTCAAATAATTAATGCGCTGCTCTAATTTCTAAAAAGGTTCACAACTGCATGCCTAGCAAAGCGTACTGTGGATCCAAAACACGCTGAACATGTCATGTCTCACTAGGATAACCAAGAGGTTTAAGTGGTGGTAACCCCGAAACAGAAAACCATCCAATGTACAGAATGTACTAATCATTTAAGAGCTGTGTAAAACACGGTAGTGATAACACTTTGCATGGATGCAGTGATTGTCAGCTGAGACACTCCAAGCATTTTACAAGTATTTTTTAATCCTCATATCACCTTTAATGTCCGAGGAGGCCAGGCAGGACTTCTGTAAGATCTCATGCAAAAGAGACGAAGCAAATGGCAGAGTTTGCCATTTATCCACCTCAAAAGCTGGGAGGGCTGGGTTAATCATGCTAGGATTTGAACCCGGAGTTATGAGGAGTCCAGGTATTTCAAACTAAAAGATTTAGCACAGACTTCCTACCAATTAGTGCTTGATTCTGTAGTTGCTCCCCAAGCATAACGGCTATAAACATCGATAAGAATTGTATCTATGGAGTGGCTACAGAATTAGCCCTCTAGTCATTTGGAATAACCTAGGTTTCCAGTCCAAAGCAGCACCGTTAATTTATAGCACTGGGAATCCTCTATCCACAGCTCATCTCATTCTAAATACTGCAGCTTTGGTTTAAAGCAAAGTAAACAGGTTAACAATCAACTTGATCTTCCACTCATCAGTGATAATCCTGAGTTAAAGCATGCTCCCATCTGGATTTATGGGTGTATTAGCATTTGCTACCGTTTGACCAAGTCTTTTCTTAAATTTACTTTTGGCATTCACTGGCTTTTTGATCCTTGTTATACTTTGTTCCACGGTGATTTTCAGTTACACAGAGACTTTCCCTCTCCTTCATTTTCTCTGAGAGACTTACATAGCATCTCAACAAACACAAAAGTGAGATCAGCTCCATCGTTACAAAACCCACTCTGAGCTTTACAAAAACTGTTAAAGTAAGTAAATGAGGGGATTTTTGTACCTATGGAGACCTGCCTTCAGATTACCTAAAGTCACAGGTAGAAATTAACTGGGTGATCTGAAATTGAGGGACATTCTTGCAAGCTCTCTGTGCACAAAGCTAATACCAACGGCCACAGCAGTTCCACGAACAACAAACTTGCAGGACTGGGATCAAATGCTCTGATCATTTTTAGTCATTTATGATCCCAGAACACTCTTTGTGAGTTGGTGATGCCAGGTCTTTGGCCAAACTCCAGTGCTGGAGATTATATTCGGCCAACCTAAACATCACCAGTTTTAACTAGATACAGTATACACTTCCTTCTCTACCTCATTGAGTAGTGCTGCTGTGCATTATTAACTATTACCTTCGCCTGGCTGAAAATATTGTAGTTTGTATCTTGCTTTAATTCATGTGTTTGAGAGCCAATGGTTCATTTGGCACCATATAAATATTAAATCCGGGAAACTACAGACCTGTCTGCTTAACTCCAGTACCCGGAACGATAATGGAGCAAATAGCAGTGCACATCAATTAGCAAACACCTAGCAGATAATAAGGTGATAAGTAACAGTGAGCACGGATTTTGCAAGAACAAATCATGTCAAACCAACCTCTTAGCTTTCTTTGACAGGACAACAAGCCTTGTGAATGTGGGGGAAGGGGGAGTGGTAGGAAGGCTTTGGATACTGCCTCACAAGACTGTCTCAAACAAACTAGGGAAACACAACTAGATGGAGGTACTATAAAGTGGGTGTATAACTGGTTGGAAAACTATTCCCAGAGAGCAGTTATCAGTAGTTCACAGTCAACCTGGAAGGGCATATCAAGTGGGTCCTGCAGGGACCAGTTCTGGGTCTGGTTCTGTTCAATATCTTCATCAATAATTTAGATAATGGCATAGAAAGTACACATATCAAATTTGCAGACAATACTAGTCTGGGCTGGGCTGCAAATATTTTGGAGGATAGGATTAAAATTTAATTCAAAATGATGTGAAAAAAGTGGAGAAAGGGTCTGAAGAAAACAGGATGCAATTCAATAAGGACAAATGCAAAGTACGCCACTTAGGAAGCAACAATCCGTTGCACACACACAAAATGGGAAATGACTGCCTAGGAAGGAGCACTGCAGAAAGGGATCTAGGGGTCACAGTGGACCACAAGCTAAATCTGAGTCAACAGTGTAACACTGCTGCAAAAAAAGCAAACATCATTCTGGGATGTATTAGCAGGAATGTTATAAGCAAAACACAAGAAGTAATTCTTCTGTTCTACTCCGCGCTGATTAGATCTCAACTGGAGTATTGTGTCCAGTTCTGGGCGCCACATCTCAGGAAAGATGTGGACAAATTGGAGAAAGCCCATAGAAGAGCAACAAAAATGGTTAAAGGTCTAGAAAACACGACCTATGAGAAAAGACTGAAAAAACTGGGCTTGTTTAGTCTGAAAAAGAGAAGATTAAGAGGGAACATGATAACAGTTTTCAAGTACATAAAAGGTTGTTACAAGGAGGAGAGAGAAAAATTATTCTCCTTACCTCTGAGGATAGGACAAGAAGCAATGGGCTTAAATTGCAGCAAGGGTGGTTTAGGTTGGAGATTAGGAAAAACTTCCTGTCAGGGTGGTTAAGCACTGGAATAAATTGCCCAGGGAGGTTATGGAATCTCCAGCACTGGAGATTTTTAAGAGCTGGTTAGACAAACACCTGTCAGGGATGGTCTAGATAATACTTAGTCCTTACATGAGTGCAGGGGACTGGACTAGATGACCTCTCAAGGTCCCTTCCAGTCCTATGAATCTGTTTAACAGAGATACAAGTTCCAAGTCTGCTCACACTCCTGTTTCATCCCACCGTAATGTCATTGTCTTTAATGGAGTTACTCTGAATTTACATTGCTATAAGCAAAATTAGAACCATAGTCCCTGCCCCAAAGGGCTGTAACAAACTACAGTAGATAACTATTAGCTCAGTCACAAGAAAAACCATTCAGGCATAATGTGCCTTGCCCCAGTGCCTGTTTGAGTGCAGAAATTTTGGAATCTTGCAAACACCAACCCCAAAAGACTTTGTTGAGCGTGGTGTATTTTAAGGAAAGGTTTGAAGGAAGTGATGGTCATTTGGCACATAAGAAGAGGAAAATTGCTAGAAGCATAAGAGGAAGCACAAAATAAATTGCAAAGAAGTTGGTAAGGTGCTTGGAGACCCCTCAAGATGAGAATAAATCTGGGGAACACAAGGAAACAAGGCTCCAATCCAGCAGAGCATTTAAGCACACACTGCCTAACTTTAAATACAAATATTCCCAATTAATTCAATAGGATTATGTGTGCGCTTAAAATTAAGCATATGATGAAGTACTTTGCTGGACTGGAGCTCAAAAGAAAGCTTCTGCCCAGCCAGACAGCAGCACAGTATGGGTTCATTTCTTTACATTACAGAACGAGCATCATTTTGATGGTGACAACAAAAGGTAAAGCAAAGAGGGAAAAAAATACAGTGGCTATTGTTTCTGAGGTGAACCATCTGCTTTGACATTTACAGAACTACATACACTCACAAGTGGCTGTACTAATTTCTACATGCCTGGCACAACTGAAAACCAGGTACTGATGACAAGAGCAGAGGATTGTCACATTTCCATTCTCCCATCACACTCTTTCTTGTCCTGAGCCCTCCAGTCTAAAGAGAGCCAGTCTTCTTGGTCACACAGCTGACTCTCTGTCTTGTAGTGTTTTGTGCAATTTGGTTTGTTGAGGTTTTATTTAATTCCTCTCTTCTTTCAGAAGGTCCACATTGTGCGCTAGACACTGCATAGGTAAACATCTCCTCCTGCTTGTAGCTCTTTCTATATATACTCAATACTTGTTCAATTATTTCCTCTTGTCCCTCATCAACTCAATGTCACACAAGCCAGAGTAGATAGTATCCACTGTCAGATCCTAACAACCCAGGCCAGATTTAAACAGATGACCTAGTGGGGAAGAATGCTGTATCCCATTTCCAGTCCCCTTTATCAGTTACTTCCCACCCATTTCAACTCCTTGACTTGATTTTGTTTTTTTAACTATTTTTAAGGAAGGTACAGATTGAAGTACGTCCCCTGGAATCTGGACTCTATGGTCAAAGGCAACCTATGACAGTGCTAATCAGGAGAGCAGCAGGGTAGCAGTTAAACACACAGCTTGTTGCTGCCTGTCAGTTGGAGGTGGTCTGAGTTGATTGGCCTTCCTCTCCTGGAAGGAAGATCCAGTACTTCGAAGAGAAGCTTCTTCCCATCCCTCTCCAGATGGGACTGCAAAGCTCTGGTAGACCCTGAAAAGCTTTAATTCACCTCTGATTTCAAGCATATGCTTGTGCGTGTGGGGGTGGAGTGCATGTGTTAAACTGAATTTACAGCGGCTTTTCTACAAAGAGATGAAGATGCACAAGAAGTTTCTCTTGTCTTGAAGGAAGTCAGCCTAACAGCAACTATTCACAGTAGGAAAGTGGATCTCCTTGGACCCGATGGTGGTCTCTCTCATAACTATTGTATGACTCACCAGTTTTCTCACCTCAGCTGCTGATCTGCTTCCAACCACTCTGAGGATACAGCCAAGAACAGGTTAACTATACAGGATGGGTTCTTACAAATAAATAAATAAAAATTCCCCCTTTGGGATGGTTTCACAGCAGCCACTCTCTAAAAGGAACCTGTGTTCCCTCCTCTCAGAAAATAGGGGCATTATCCCTTCTTATTGATTGGGATGGCAGTGGACCATTGTTCTCTCAGTTCAGTCTATAGAAGGAATATCTATTTTCCACTTAGACGGGGTAAAGCCTTTAATTTCACCATCCTGGCTGCAGCTGGAGTTCCCTTTTAACTGCCTGGCCATGGGAGTGAAGACAGTTTTATACAGAGGAAAATGCTGAAAAGGCCACTTTAATATTCTTGCATGTGAAAAGGGGAGCACTTTTCATAGTGCTCTGTAATGAGGGTCAGCGGGATATTACACTTCACCATATGGCTAATTTGCACAGCAGGTCAAATGCTCTATTTGCTTTTTAAAGACGGCCCTATAGATCAAGCGGCACTAAAACAAAACGAAAAAAGCATGAGTAAAAGATGCCCCCTACTGTTCAAGTCTGGAAATTGCCAGGCAGCAGACAAAAAGACCACTGCATGGCATTGCAGTCACACAGACAAGTGCTACTTCATTACATCTTTACCTTTTTAAAAGAGCAAAAAAGTCTTAGTGCGGAAGATGCGTTAGTACAGAGCTCCAGCAAACAAGGCAGCAGGCAGAAAAGGAAAGCTGCTTTAGGGAATCCCAGTTGTATCAATATTTTAATATCCCCACACAGAAACACTTGCCAAACTCCACAGACTACTCAAAACAAGCTTTTACTCCATTTGCTTGCAATATGAACCTGTGCTAACTGCTGTCACTGTTCCAAGCCGTTGACTAGCTGCCTGACCTTCTGACTAACGAGTGCTCTGTTTATTAGCGTGATGGCCCTTGTAACCTATGTTTGTCTTGGCACTTCCTCCTTGCCGTGTCCCAGGCCTGACCTAACGAAGAACTTCCCCTGCAGGGGCCAGAAGCAGTCTGCAGTACTAGAAAAAAAAATCTGATCACTAAAGATTATGGAGCCATGGGGCCTGGACTTTTGAAGAGAGTAAACATTATGATTAACAAGCCTGGCCTTTGTAATCGGCTTCCACCCCTCCCCTCCAGATCAGAGTGTTAATTTATTAAATATTTTAACAAAGGGCCTTTATTACTGGCCTCAGCGTGGCTGGCTCCTTTCATAGCATTACCACCTACATCTAATAAAGCTTTAATTGACTACTGCTTTTCATAACCTCTGACCCAGGATGATAAACAGTTGGGCCATGGCAGCAAAAGGGTAAACCCCAAAGGAGTTTGCATCCTGCTCACGCTTAGCAACCCCCCAGTATAAAATGGATTTGCTTGAACAGAACAAAAGTTTGTGTGTCACTTGCATTGATACTTAATTCTTGAAAAGCACTTTTTCATCTGCAATGTTATTCCTAAAGATTAACTAATTTATCCGCACAACATCCGTTTTAGTAGATAAATGTTCCCATTTTACAAAGAGGTAAACAAGACTGAATGTCTTGGCAACAGACTTGCTGTAGCTCAATCCAAGATGATGGGCTTGATGCAGGAATCACTGGGCGAAATTCTGTGGTCCGTGTTGTGCAAGAGGTCAGATTAGATCACCATGAATTTTCTGCCTTAAAAAAAAAACTATGAATCTATGAGCTGAGGTTTCAAAGACTTGTCCAAGCCCACGTAGAAAGTCTGTATCAAAGCTAGTATTAAAACTCACAAGTTACTGGCTCCCCATCCTGTGCTCAGACCATTCATTCTTAATTAAAACTAGTTGTTTCAGTAAAAGACTTGCCACTTTATTCTTTTTATAGGCACTAGCCTGGAAGATGAAGGAAAGCAGCGAGTTACAATAGGCAGAAAGACTGGGTTCCAATCCAACAACTCTTCCTCCAGGATTATCACAGGAGCATATCTTCTGCAAATATTAAACACACAGCCCAAGGGGGACCAAATTCTCCAGAGCTGGGACAAGGTGCTACCATTCACAAACTGCTGGATGTCCAGGATCTGCACTAATTTGTTTAAAACAGGGCAAATAACCACCACACTGACAATGCATGTACAACTAGAAATCCCAGCATGCAATATTTCATCTTGATAAAAGCATCCAGTCCACCATAGGCTATACCTCCAGTATTTTCCCAGGAGTCAAGCACAAAAATTATGAGATTTGGGGGAAAACCACTCACATTTGGGGGTCTGTTTATCTGCCTTCTGTTTTCTGAGTCTTTAGAGTCCACTGAGGTCACGTTTTTAAGCTTTTCTCCACCAACATGAGGGCTAGAAATGCTCTCTTTAAAAAAAGAGCTGAGATACTCATATAAATCGCTTCTGTGGGAGCTGGGGCTTTAAGTAAAGCACAGAATGCTGCAAAACTCATGATAATATCATGAAGGATACTGTGACAATCTAACACCCTCGTTTATTGCCATGACAGACAGGGCTGGCTCCAGGCACCAGCCCAGCAAGCAGCTTCTTGGGGCAGCCAACGGTGAGGGGTGGGACGTCCAGGTCTTCGGCAGCAATTTGGTGGCAGGTCCCTCACTCCCTCTCGGAGCGAAGGACCAGCTGCCGAATTGCCACCAAAGACTGAAGCGGCAGCAGTAGAGCTGCAGATCGTGATTGCGTGTTTTTTTTTCCCCTGCCCCCCTTTTTTGCTGCTTGGGGCGGCAAAAACCCTGGAGCCGGCCCTGACGACAGACTCCTTAAGCCACTATGTTTTGTAGAGAGATATATGAATGGGGTAAATCCCAAACGTTTTGCCCAACTCCTCTAAAGCAATGCCTACACGGCAATCAGTGCGACTGCAGCTTGGGCAGGCATGCTCACACTCGGTTTAGTCTAGCTAGCACAGCTCAAAATAGCAGTGAAGATGCAGCAGCACAGGTGGTACAGGCCTGTTCAGCACCATGGGTGCCTAGCTAGCCATTGCTGCTTCACAGCTACTCTTAGCCACGCTAGCTAGATTAAAGCTAGTGCTGCTGTGCCTACCCAAGCTGCAATCAGTAAGGACACACCTTTAGTAGTCAAAGTCTGAGAGGTTCTGTGTGAAATCCCCACACAATCTAAAACCACAACAATTGTCAAAAAACAGCTGCACTAAGAATCTAGCAAGAATCAGATTTTTAGGAAATCTGCATGCTTAATTTTGTCTTAAATTCTGCAAAAACTAATCTATATTAGCCCCATTTGGGACAGTTAAAGTACAAGAGGAAAATCTTGCATTTCTGGAAAGTACATCCACTGATCACTTGGCCCTTTTCTCTATGAAGCTGTGATCAGGCCACCTATCAGGTGTTTCAATGTCACTGTTCTATATTCTCAGTCAATCTAAAATTCCCCATTTACACCTTTCAGGTTATGCTGAGCTGCCCCATTGTTATAGTCCCTCACAGAGGTATTTACTCAAACATGCTCAGGGAATGTCTACACTTACCAGTAGATTGGCACTGCTGCAATCGATGCAGCAAGTGTCCATTAACGTGTCTGGTGAAGACATGCTATATCAATAGGAGAGCCCCGCACCCCCCAATCAATTTGTGTACTCCACCTGCCCGAGAAGCATAAGGGAAGTCGACAGGAGATGTCCTCCCATTGACACAGCGCAGTGTAACCACCACAGTAAGTGGATCTAGCTCCATCGACTTCAGTTACGTTAGTCACGTAACTGAAGTTGCGTAAATTAGATCGATTTACTGCGGTAGTGTAGACCAGCCCTCAGCATGTATAATTCTCTCATTAAGTGTCCTTTGTATGTTTTCCAAATCCATTCATCATCATATTTTTTTGCTTTGGATAAACAGTTTCGGGTTCATGCCTTTCCAATAGCTGTTACACAACTTTAAGAAGTTATTCTGAAGATACATCCAACACAACAGCTGTATCACAGCTTGCAATAACATCTCTACCTGTCAAGGGCCATCAGATCTTTGATCTAACCTTAGAAATATGCTAGCATATTTACTTTCCTGCCTGGAGAAGTCAAGCTGAATATAGCAAAGGGCTCATATTTTAATTTTCAATTTTTTCCTATACTACCTTGAATATGAATTAACAGTTGAGAATGATCATAGTGTCTTGCCAACTCTCATCATTTGATCATGAGTCTTGTGGTATCTAGTGTTCTTAAAGTCCCAGCCGTTGGAATCAAGAGACTGCATGAGAATCTAAGATTTCATTTATTTTTAAAAAGCCCGCTCAGTTGCAAAGAAAAACTTTAAAAATGTGGAGTGTACCTTCATGGCTCAGAAACCAGGAAATAAATAAAAACAACGTTTATTCTTTTTTAAGTCTCATGATTAGATCCCTGCACAGATATAAATTTTTATCTGCATCAGATCCTCAATCCGCAGAAACGGTCCGTGGATGTGGATACAGATATGCACAGATTGCAGATATCTGCTTTCTGTTTGCAAGGTTTTAGATACAAAATTTGTATCTGCATCCAATCCACAATCTGCAAAAACCGGCCATGGATATAAAGCAGATATCCACGGCTTTGTAGGGCTTTAATCATGATTTCTTCAGGCCTTACTTGTGATTTCTGGTTTGTGTTGGCAATTATTATAACCAGCGATTTTCAGAATTTACAAAACAGCAGCCTCATCTCTAAATTCTTTACTTTGAATAGTTACTGGATTTTGAAAATAATAAAAAGGTATAGTTTCCTATGACAGGGGTCGGCAATACTCAGCATGCAGCCCATCAGGGTAATCCACTAGCAGGTCGCAAGACATTTTGTTTACATTAACCATCTGCAGGCACAGCCCCCCGCAACTCTCAGTGGCCCTGGTTTGGTGTTCCCGGCCAACGGGAGCTGCGGGAAGCCGCACAGACAGCGGGGATGTGCTGGCCACTATTTCCTGAAGCTCCCATTGGCTAGGAACGGCAAACCGCGGCCACTGGGAGCTGCAGGGGGGCGTGCCCGTGGACTGTCAACATAAACAAAATGTCTCGCGGCCCGCCAGTGGCTTACTCAGATGGGCTGCATGCCGAAGGTTGCCGACCCCTGGCCTATGACCCTGCCAAGCATTGAGAAGTAGTGCTGGCAAGCTGTTAGGAGACAGAGAACTGGGCCGAAGTGGTCCAAAACATACAGGAGAGCAGCGGAGAAGATGGACAGTAAAGGCATCTAAATAAACTCTCAGTTTTAATTTCCAGGATCAACCAAAAACACCTAAGCACATTTATGGAATGACATCAGCAAATAGGACACTGGAGGTAAGAGAGCAAAATGAACTGAAAACTTGTATAAATCAAAAATTGGGTAACAGTGTTTATAGCCTGCAATATGGCTTTTAAAAATTCACCTGTGTAATCTGACTGACCTGACTAATCTTGCTGTCTGTGCTGGAAAGAGTAGGCATGAAGCCATCAGCCCCTAGAAAAGGCCAATCAGTAGAGAACGCCGCAGCATGTCTCCTCAGCGATACTGGCTACCAGACCACATCAGATCTCTTCTCTGCTCTCTATGGCTTCCCACAGAATATCAATTCAAGTTCAAGGTTTCAGACCTTATCTTCAAGCCCTCTTTCTACTACAGGATAAAATTCATTTGTGCAGCAGACAGAGCTTTCTCGGGGACTGGTCTGCGACTATAAAACAAACTGTCAAGGGAACTAAAGGACCATCACAAACCACACCACCCTGCACTCCTCTGATCAGCCTCTTCTAACACACACAACATGTACATTAAAAAAAAAAAAAAACACTACTAAAACAAAACACACACAACTCTCTGCCTGGGGAAAGATAAGAGAAAAACAATAAATGATGGATGCTAGTCACATCTCTTACTGCACAACGGGAATGTACCCAGATATTATAGTGATGAAGGTGATAAATAAATATATCATAGAATACCAAATAGGCACAACTGGCCTACTCAGGGAAAATTAGATCACTGCTTTCATCGAAGCACTTTATAAAGCAAAATTTACAAAGACTTCAGAGATGGGAGTAGTAATACTGATAATTTACCTTTACCTTTCACGGGCCATTTTACCTTTTCTTGGTCTTTGCAGGGTTCAACCACAGCTGCAATATTGTGACCTGTGGGAAAAAAGGTGGGATTCCCCACTTTGAATTCTACTTGGTTGTTTAGAATCTAGCTCCTTGAAAACTTGAAACCAATGGCTACTTTCTTAAGAGAAAGGGTGTTTGAACCCATATGTTCAGGGTTTGGTTGGTTACAGAGTCGTGCTTTCTTTTTAAATAAGCAGAAGGAAAGCCCATGTAGCAGTCAAGGCAGAGGACTAGGAGACGAGATCTGGGTTCTCTTCCCAGCCCTGCCACTGACCTTAGGAAAGTCAACCTCTCTGTGTGTTTCAGTCCTGCCTGCTGTAGAATATGGCTTGCACTGTTCACCTTGTACAGGTGCAGTGAGGCTTAATTAGCATTTGCAAACAGCTTTGACAGCCTCAGACGAAAAGTGCTAGAGGAGTTCAATGTAATACAGAAGAAAAAGCATTCTGAAATACTTTTTGCACTTTACACTGAGCAACAGAAAGATGTATGAATTTTATGTATGGACAAGCAAAAAAGACAGATGACATTTTGGATCTGCCAGCTCTGATATCCTTTTAAATAAATTATTAGTGCTCAAGAGAATTTTAATCTTTGTTTGCTATAATTAAAGATTGCAGAAATATCAACGCCTCCTGTGATGCTGTCAGATCCCACAAGCTTAACAAGGGAGCTGGGCAAGTACTTTGATGAAAGACCTCCAAGGAATGGTGCACAAAATGGTATTAGCTGCTCAGTGAGGAACACTGTACTTTCCCCCTCTAGTTCGGTTCTGGATAAACTACTAGTGAGGCATTAGGAGCTACTATTTTTTGGGTGTGACATAAAACCACGGACTTAACCACTTCAGTAATTAAGGATTCCAAGGAACATTTTGGGTGTGAGCCCCAGTGTGCCAACTAAATTCCAACTCAGATAAAATCCATTTTACCTAAAACCCCTGTACTTTCAATTGGATTAGAGTCTTAAATTCTAGTCCTAAACTGTTGTGTACTGTCGTGCCCTTTAAACAGCTATTACATTACTCCCCAAAGGTGGATTTTAAGGTCAGAAGAGCCTATTATCATCTAGTTTGACCTCAATCATAATACAGGCAATAAAATTTCACCTTGCATACCTCAGCTGCAAACAAAGTGGTACTTGTGTACAGTTTTATAGTGTTGTCTTAGCCGTGTCAGTCCCAGGATATCAGAGAGACAAAATGGGTGAGGTAATCTCTTATATTGGACCAACTTCTGTTGGTAAGAGAGACAAGCTTTCGAGCTCACACAGAGCTCTTCTTCAGGTTTTATAAACAGGTGCAAAGCACACTTGGATATTCAGGGTGAAACAGGCTCTCTTAGTATGATGCAGCCACAATTCTTCTTGAAGAGCAATCTATATCTCAGACCATCACTCACATTTTAGTAGGTTTACGTGTTAATCTGAAATGTGTCTTCCTTCAAATTTAACAGTAGTTGATGAATTTGGTGCAAGTGTTTGCTACTCCTTCTGTCATTCAAAGATGTCAGCTGTGGTATGAAAACCCCTAGCGTATTAGATTTTCAGATTCTCCAATCCAAATTTTGTCCACCTTACATCATGCTTGGTAAAGTATGTGGGTTATAATGTTTACTCAAAATAGGTAAAATATAACAGAACACAGATGATAATCTTCCCAATTGTGAAGCCCTTTTTAGTACATACAACTCACAAAGCTTCCACTGAATTCCCTATGTACAAGTACTGCTGGATTAGACTTTCAAAATTAAATTTCTGGTATTTAAAAATAAATAAATAGTTTGCATATTTAAAATAGGTTTAATTTTCACACAGAATTAAATGATTTACAGGTTTTGTACTCTTATGGCTGGTAAGCCAACGCATAAATATTCTCCTATCCTTCTGTTCTGAGGTCTGATCCATTCTTGTCCTGTGATCAAAGCCACGGATGGACACATGCAAGATGCAGTCTCTATCATCAATTTTTTAAAACCCATTTTAAATCAACAATTGATTATTTTAATGCATTCTTCTCCTAGAACTACCAAGATGTACATATGTCTAACGGGAGTGATCTGGTGCTGCAAGTATCCTTCCTCACCCCATTATCCTTCCTAATACCAGTTACCCCATGAATTGCAACATATTCAAGTTAGGTTGTAACGCTCTTTGTCGAAGGGATCATGTTTCGCCATTTTTTAAAATCTATTAATTATAAAGCATCCAGAACACGTTAGGGACCTACAGGGGTAAAATACAGCCCTGCTTTCTAAGCTGGTAGAATTTTCTGGAAGGGGGACATTGACTTGGGGATAGAGAAAGGTATTTGAAAGGTGTTTTTATGGCACATTATGGACTAACTGGCCTTAACAGAGCTAACAGTAAAATTAAAAGCTAGTATACATGTCCACATTGCTTTTCATCCTCAAAACCTTTACAAACATACCGAGCATAAGCTATATGCAGAAATCACTTCAGCGTCTTTGTGAAATGCAGCCATCTCTGGCAAACAGTGTGACAGCTCTTTGAGAATACAAAGCAATACTATTCAATTGTTTAGGGCACAAAAAGGTAGAAGAATTGGAGGAGAAGCATGGTCTCAAGGCTAGGGAGCTAGCCTCAGACTTCGGAGATCCGAATGGCTCTTCCACTGACTTCTTGTGTGACTCTGAGAAATCTGTTAGTCTCTCTGTGCCTCAGCTCACCAGATCTGTAAAATGAAGATAATAGCACAACTCTACCTCACAGAGGTGTTGTGATGATAGAGACATTAAAAGACGTTGAGCTGCTCAGAGAGGCCACAGAAGTATCTAAGATAGATAAGGCAGAACATTCTGTTCTGTTGACAATGCAAGTAAGACTTGCAGGAAGGCTAAATATGATTAACCAAATGACTAATGGGCTAGAGCACTGTGTTAACATTAACACAACAGCCAAATAAATTTCTCATGAAGATGTATACTAAGGCCACTCAGTAAATCTTTATCCAGCATGGGAGAAAATGCCACTTCTAACATACCTGACAGCACAAAGAGAGCACATGCCAACGTGATATGCAAATTCAAGTCCCTGTACTTTACCAGCTAAGGAGGAATCCAAATCTAGTTTGCAGTGAACACTTCTGCTTGATATCCTATAGAAGGAAGCGGATGTTTTAAGTTTTGACTGACGAGACCTTTACGCGGTGACATGCTGCAGGCTAAAAGAAAGAAGCCAATCTCAGACCAGAACTTGTAACATTTTAAAGAAATTACTGCACGCTCAAACAATGGAATATTTGTCAAAGTACAACTTGATCACCAGAATTCATCTGTTTTTCATAACTATACTTGACCTAAACTACATTGACTGAACAAGGTAGCCTGTGTTTTTCACTCTGGAAAATATGGCTTTTCAACTTTAAAAAAAAATTTTAAAAGCCCACACTAAAGAAACACTAATTACAAAATGACTGTGGTCCAGAAGACTGAAGTGCATTAGGATTTAGCCAAAGATGACGAAGAATGATTTTTCTTTGTTACAACAGCAAGCAGCTAGTCATCTTCAGGTCATATTTTTGACAGTCTCCCCTTGTTTCAGCTACCCTCCAAGGTTAAGCTCAGGAATGTCTGCCTTACTTGTATGTTGGTTTCCATTCTTTCCTCTATTTCCAGCCTTCCTTTCCTTTTCTAAGGTTACTCCAGCATCCTGAGGTCATGATGAATGGATACAATAGTGTGGAGTTTACGGTTAGATGCTGTTTCATAACATGTTTTAAATTCTTCATTAAACTTTAATAGTGAGTTGGCATGAAAATCCTTCAGTTCTCAAGAGATTACCACTCTTCCCACCAGAAGAACCATATGCAAAGATTTCATGTGAGGAAGAGGGACAATTATTTCTCAAGTATAAGCTGTGCATACTGGAAGGAGGTTGGTCTAGTCTACTTCAGGAAAAGTCCGTTCCAAGAATTAGCAAAGAAGGATTCATTTATGAGTAGTACATAGTTCCACTGATTTCAAAGAGAATACTCACTGAGTAAGGTAATAATCATGGTCAGAGTTGCAGAATCAGCCCTAGGTATGATGAACAACAAAACTACAGGGTGTAGTGGGGACAAGGAAACAGGAAGACCACAGAAAAGGACAAAAGCAGACAATGTTTTTAAGAGAGAATTGGCTGCAAAGAATTCAGGTAATTAATTTTGTTTCTGTTCTGCATTTTGCCTTTTTAATAGCTACTTCTTGTCATAGAACTAATCATTTCTGCCAAACTCTGCAATCGTTGCTTGGAAAAGAACACAGGGAAATATGCTACTAAATGGGAGACCTTTGCACTAGGAAAAAAAAAGTTATGCCATTAAATTAAAGATGATTTTATTTTAAAGTCTCTTTAGTAAAGAAGAGGCTCCTCTTTCTATTAGTTCAAATTGCAGGCTCAGAAATTAGCAAAACCATCCCTCGCTTATATTGTCTTAGTTTCAAATGAAAGAACATTTACTCATGTTTAGGACTGATGTGCGACATTTTAAGTTTGGGAAATCATTTGTTAAACTCACACATTTGTTTTGCTCTCTTACCCAGGAGCTCCAGGGAAAAAAAGATCTTGCTGCAAAAGAGAGAAGTTTATTTTATTTTAGTAAGCATACTGCAGACTATTCTCTGCACAGAACAGAAGGCAGTTGTATAAACCCGTCCAACGTGATCAAACCCCACCGTTGGGATGAGAGGGGAGTTCAGTCTCTATGACACATTAAGTCTTTAGCCTCTCTGCTGAGACTGCCAACAACTGAGGCTAGTTAGTTCCAGTTACCATGATAGCTCTTACATGCACAAGAGAGAGACAGACTCACCCCCTTCAGACTTTTGGCTAAGATCACATACAGCATCAATGTAATATTGGATACCTCCTCTATCAAGGGAAGGACATGGTGATCTAGTAGCTGTTTTCCATCTCTATGACTTAACCACCAGATGGTTACTCTTTTCAGTCACTATCGAAATATACTGAATTCAGACAGGCAATCTAGACACTTCCTAGCCCTTCCTAGCCCACTGCTGATGAAAAATGGACCTGAAGTGCAGTAGTTTTCTGAAAGATGGCGCTTCCTACTCGACCAATGTTCTCCTTCACGCATTCACGGTCAGATCTGCTTCCTTCACCAACTTAACCAAAAGCATGCTCTTTTTATAAACCCTGTTAACACTGCAGAACCAACACAGGAGTAAGGGGGTGGATTTATTAAAAACAATGCTGAGAGAAATTTTTACCATGTTAACACATTGTAATAAAAGACAAAGGGCTCTAAGAAATAAGTGAGACAAGAGAAAGTGCACTAAAAAGAACACGAAAGGGTTAAAACCATACACACACACAAAAATTCTTACACACACACACAGAGAAACATGGCATTCAACAGTGAGGGCTTATGTGCCTCCATCCACCTAATAGACAATAGCATTTGTAGGTACCTCAGGATACCAGCCCCCTCCTTTTGCACCCCTCCCCCCAAAAGCAATATGGGGATGGGAGTGATTATGGGTTTGCAGACGACAGCCGGGTCAGGAACTTACAATGATTAGGCAGAGGAATAGCTGGGGATAAGTATTACATATACACATATAAGCGTTTCAGGCCACTTAGCTTGCATGATGGAGTCCTTGACTGTACCCATTGTCTTTTTAGACTGTAAGCTCTTTGGGAAAGGGACAGTGCTTCCCCATTTGTATACCATCACATTTTCCCATTCCACAGCGTAAACAACTATGCACTACAGCATCATATGAACTAGAGCAGTTTGGCAGGATTGCCCTGGGAAGCATGCTTAGGTGCCCCGTGCTTTCAAAAACAAGAGAGCTCACTGAGCACCCAAGATACAATTTTTTTTCTGTTATTCACACATTAAAATGAAGAGATGGTAAAATAAAATGGCATTGGATTTTTTTTCAAGCAGCTGTTGTGCAAGACACACAGCCCTTGGGCTACAATACCTTTACCTGATGTCCCCAGTCTGCAATTTTCAGCATTATAGTCACCATCAGAAACATACAACCTCTGACTAAAATTTGCACCTATTATTCAAAAGAACAGGTGCTACTTTTATACAGCACTTTACACCACACACACACAGCTTTTCATCCTGAAGGATCCCAAAGCACTTTAAACTATGTACTACAGCAACACTGAAAATACAACCACTTCTGGGGTGAGAGGGCATTGGAAAAGCTGGATTCAGTATGTCGTACAACAAGATGATGTGGTTTAACAGCACAAGGTAAATCTCTAATCTCATAGCAATTTCTGTAGAATCCTAAGTGTCCATGTGTAGCACATAAGACCTCTGATTTTCAAGGTTTCACCCCACAGATCCACAAACAGTATGCCACTTAGAACTCAAATTATTAACTTCAAAAGGATAAAGGGATGAGTCATTTGTGCCAGATTTTAAACCTGTGATTCCAGGGAGTCCAGGTTTTGCAAAACTGAGTCAGCCTCGAAGCTATATGCAAATTTATTAAACATACTGCAAAACACATTACTGCATACATAGTGCTTATCAGATCAGATCTTAGAATCTTTGATCTTGCCTCATGTCATCCATAAAACATGACCAAAGTAGACTACCAGTTGCAGTTTGAAGAGGCATTGGTATTCAGAACATTACTCAGTGTGTTTCTCTTATCTCTCCATCATTAAAACATCGCCATCCCATCAGATAGCAAGCCGCTTTGGTGCCACACTCTTGGAATGCAAGGGCATCGTTTGTTCACTGTACATGCTGTGCCTTATTTCCACATTCTCCTGAACAAAGGCATGTGCCCCTGAAATAGTGGGTGTATGCGTCATAAGTCTGTCCTGCTCATTGCACACCCCTTCCTGAATAAGTATTTGTAAACAGACGGAGAATTAACATTCAGCCAACTCGAGCCACTTCATAAAAAAGGGACTGTATTCAAAACAGGATGACAATCATTTCCCAACTAAGGTATACAGGTATTTAAACTAAAACTATACACGTAGCAGGGAAAGAGCAAAAACACAGCTATGCACCAAGCAATTCTATGTGATTCACAGAAACATGGTGGCTAAAAAATTCACAGTTCTCTTTAGGAATGGGAGTTTCTGGTAAGCACTTGACAATTCTCAGGAACTACATTGGGAGAAAAAACTTTGTTTTAGTAATGCAGATAGTTGGACTGTACTACACAAATTCGCATTCATAACTTTCTTTACAAGCAACATTTTAAAGGTTCACACTTACTCTATTGAATAAAAACACCCTTAGGAATCAAGGGGACCATATGTCTAGGTAATTCAAAGTAACGAAATAAAATGTGGATATCACACAGTCATAATACTGGTATCGCTTGCTACAAAAAAAAAAAAAGAGGGGAAATGAATTCAGTATGCAGAATGTCAGGCTAAGAGCATGGTCTGACAGTCTAGTGGCAAGACTCTGCACTTCCATGGGACAATACAATCCAGGCACAACTCCAAAGGAATTTGGCCCCTGAGCTTTATTACTGGTCTCTCACCCTCAGAGGCGTGCAGCACCATCAAGGTAGGGGCAGTAGATCATATTCAGTCCCAGAAGATAGTCTCCTACTGTTCAACTGCACCACCACCTACAGCTGTTTACGGAATATTTTTGACCGTGCTGCAGAAAGAATAGCAGCTCCAAAGTAGAAATCTGAGGGTGGGAGGAGAGGTTTAAAATAGGAAGATCTGCTAGGCAGGAAAAGAGAACCTTTTCCCCTCCAGTTTAACCGAGTTTTGCCTAGGAAAACAAACTTAATGGAGACTGGCCTTGTTCTCACTCTAATCCAATACGCTTTCAGAAAACTTTTCAGATCGGTGTTCCTCTTCAGCACTGGCTCCATCACTGGGGTGTTCCTCCTGAGAGGACACTGTACCTTGACACCACCACAGAAGATCTTCACCATAATGTCAGAGCGTTCTCCAAACTCAATGTTTTTGTGACCCCTCTAGCTCTCACAAGCTCAGCAAAGTCAGGTTTGGTCAGGATTTGACCAACACAAGTAGTAGTTCTGGGGATACTGAAAACTCAAACCACTCCATGCTCTGAACCATTTAAGGTGAATAATCTCTCATGACAAACTGTCCTCTGAGTCCTGACCACATTCCTTCCCCGGGAGAACTAAGACTGCTGGTTAACCCTTATTTTAGCCACTGAGATAACAATTGATGTGACTGAATCCAGAGAAAACCTTAAGTTATGCTTTAAAATTTAAATTTATCTGCAATTTGCTAGTCTACATATACAGTGCAACAGACAGGTAAGGCTCATCTGGTTTTGTAAATAAATAAAAAATGGTGATCACCGTGAAAAGGACTTGAAGCCCTGGATTAATCATGCTCTGCAACCCCTACCTTCAGGTGACAAGGATCCTGCATTTGGGTTATTATACATTGCCACTATATTTAGGAGGAATTATGTTTTTTTCCCCTAACATGGCTGTTTTCCAAACTGAGCACTTGGAGAGCCAACGCTGTCTGTGATCATATCTAGCCAGCTTAGCACGAACACTGATTTCTCTGCTTCTTCTTTGATCCAAGTCAAGTTGTATCCCCATGGGTAATAAGGTCACAAGGTTAAAAGAGCAATATGACAATTACTAAAAGTTAAATCTATGTCCACCCCAGATAGACATACTATCAAGGATCCATTAGCACGTAGTACAGAGCAGTTATCTCAGGTCACTGACACCAGTTCACTTTAATGGCTTTTCCTGTGTCCTTATCAATCCAGTGCACAAAGTATCTCACCCCAGCCTTTCCCTATGATCTCAGTACCATGTTTACAGCTATCTAACTCCACCAGGCACCGGTGAGTCAGCCAACTCAGCAGACAGTGAGATACGCCAGAACAGAATGATGGGACAATCTTAAAAGCAACTGAGATGAACTAGGAGTTAGATATTTCTAGAAGGAAAAATTTCCACTAAACAAAAAATAAATCTCAAGAGAAAAGGTGAAACTTTTTAATAGCTTTCCATTCCCAAGGACACAGTTGAAACAAATTTCACAGCCCTGATCGAGAAAAAAAGAATTAACAACAGACTCTCCACATTATAGTTCACGTTTCAGTATCAGTGAATAAAATAAATATGTATTTCAAAGAGGAAAGGCAGCAGCTCTTTTAGTAGGAAAAAAGTCTGGGAGCTACATTTCTTGAACAATAATTTCAAGAATAAGAGACGCTCAGCTCTTAAAAGAGAAACTACTTCAATTCCTTTTACTAAAGCATGAGCAGATGAGACATTTATCTATACTGTAGCACCTCTAGTCTTGCAGATTGGGCAAGGAGCGAAAAGTACCAGTCTCAATAATCAATATTCCAACAGGCAGATAAAGCAACAACTGGCAGTCACCAGTGCAAATTAAATATTAGAGCACAAAGTCAGAAAGAAGAGGGTCATGAATACATCAGAGTAGGAACTATTAGGAGGGGGAAAGTTCTAGGACAAATAAACGACGACATTTAAGTTGTGATTCTGGAAAGTGACTCATGATGTTCCATATTTATGGTCTCTCAAGAACTCCAGATTTAATCTGCTCAGTTGAACCTAAAATGATGTTATTTCTAACTGCCAGTCGCAAAAATTCAGCCTGGAATCTGAAAGTCAAGCTGGGTTCCCTTGAGTCTCGGGAATCACTAACTACATAAATTCTGCAATCAGCAACACTTGAGTAACAATTCTATGGCCAGCTCCCATTCCCACAGCTGTGCTGGCTCTGAAGGGCAAACCGATGTACAGAGTAGTAAAAACTTGTTGCAGTCGCTGAAATAAACAAATGGCTGAATACATCCAGAGAGAACACCTGAGTAAGTGAGGAGTAGGAAAGCGCACATTTTACATAGCTTTGAGAGTTGAACCCCACCTTTAAAGGCAGGTCAACAATGGGAGAAGACCTCTTGTCAGCCTAGTGCAGTCTATACTGAGAGATAGGTCAGTGTAAGTGCATCGCTCAGGGATCTGGATTTTTCACACCATGAACAACAGGGGGGAGGGTTAGCTCAGTGGCTTGAGCACTGGCCTGCTAAGCCCAGGGTTGTGGGTTCAATCCTTGAGGGGACAACTTAAGGATCTGGGGCAAAATCAGTACTTGGTCCCGCTAGTGAAGGCAGAGGGCTGAACTCAATGACCTTTCAGGGTCTTTTCCAGTTCTATGAGATAGGTATATCTCCGCATATTAGTTATACCGATGTAAGTTTATAGTATGTACCTGGCCTAAGACAATGAAATGACTGATGGAAGGGGTTGAGATGAAAACAGGAGCAGAGCTGCAAAAAAAAAAAAAATCTAGAGAAGACCAATCCTAAATGAACACTGATAGGGTAGGTCTACACAGCCCTCAGACATGAGCCTCCTACCCTAAATCAACAGACTCGGCTTAGCAGGGCTTGCACTAGTTGTGTAGACAGCAGCTCAGGTCAGAGAACAACTTCAAAGCACTGTCTACACAGCTATTCTTAGAGCACTAGTGTGAGCCTAAGTCTATTGCCCCGGGCCAGGAGGCTCACTTCTGCAGGCTGTGTAGACCTACCTAGACAACAATATTCACTGCCTGGACTAGCAACTTTGTTCTCCCTTAAACATTCCTGTACACCAAAGCCAAAGGTGTTAAACTGCATCTACACTAAGCACTCAGAAGTGTTTCAAATGAGTTTTAAAAAACAAAAATCTTTTCCCTCCAGTCTCCTTTATTCAGAATCACAGCATCCTCTGTCAGCTCCATGCAGATTCCTCTGCAACCGTAGCCCAAAACTGCACTGGATTTTGTTTTTGACTGTCTCACAGCTGCTAAGTTCCCGGTTTGCAATAAGTTCCCCTCCCTATACCCTTCAGTTTATGGGAAACATCATACAATAATCAATTTTCATTTTATATCAAGTAATGCAAAGCAATTCCATCTCTTGCATTTGAAATCCAAGACTGCCAACAGCTATACAGATGCCATAAGAGATAAAACAAATCATCTAACCCAAACTCCATCTGTTCCAGTTTACTTTGGATATTGATCAAAACAGTTTTTGTGCTAGTTATGTTTGAGTGAGGGAAGACCTAGTACAGAATAAATATCAGTGGCAGAATCACTTCACCCAAATACTGTAGTTTCATCTCAGCTTTGTACAGCGATTCGTTAACCAATTCTGCATACTGCTCCATTACCTCTGGGTATGTATAGGACATGAAAAAAACCAGTAATGTAACTAAGTTGTAGATTTACAGACTAATTGTAAGTAAATGTCTTTACATATATTGCTGCTAAACAGGAAGTGGGTATGTTCTGTTATTTGTGTGTATCTGACTGGGGGTTAACCTTGGTCCATTGGTTAGAACAGAGGAGAGGCAAGGTTTTGTTCTAGGCTCTCTCCCTGACTCCCTGTGCTACCTAAGGGCAAGTTGCTTAGCCTCACTGTGTCTCAGCGATTATGCATTTGTTCTCTCAACTTTTTAGTTCATTTTTTGCATGCAATTCCAGGATTTAAAATATTAACATCTGTGATATCCAGAGATCCCAAGGCAGAATCAGGGCCCCATTATGCTAGGTACTGTACAAGTATATTAGAAGAACATGTCAGTGTACGTTGTTTGGGACAGGGACACAAACAGCTGTTAAAAGGAGAGGGGTACGCTACATACACACAGTTTTTAATGTGCATTTGTCGTTTTTTCTTTTGACTGTAAATATTTAAAGTGGCATCTATCTCCACTTGGCCCCCCAGCCATTATTAGTCGGCTGATTTCTCAGAGTAAAGGATTGCTGACAAATAGTCCCATAAAGCATCCCTATCAGAGTCTGTCTCCCCTAGTTCTGTTACCAAGTCAAGGACCAATTCTCAATTAACCACAGCCTGACCCTTGTTCACTTTCTTTCCCTCTCCTCTGCCCTTCCTGCAAAAGTTCAGCGCTTCCTGGAAAAAGTCTCACTGCCTGTTTGATACTGTACTTTGCTTTAGTTGCTGAAGGAAGGATTTACAGGTGCCTGGCCCGTCTGCAAGACCATGACCGAAAGCTGACCTCATGTTACAATATGTGAACTCCTGCCCTGCTGATAAGGCTGGCAGATATGAGTAGGATTTTTCAAATAATCCTTTGGGAATTTATAAGCAGCACAGCCATAAAACTGAGGTGACTGGAAGGTCGATTTCACTAAAAATAATAAATATTGCAATGTTTATTCAAAGTAGGCCTTTGTAACTGCAGGCCAAGCACTTAGATAACACTATTGTAAATGACAAATATTAGGAGGTTTTGGTAACTATTATATTATGAGCCTTCCGTCTGACACTGATGTGACCATTTCCCTTGGGGCTTGTCCAATCTTTGATATTGTTCAACACTAGCTGGGCCTAGAAAACCAGTTCAGGACTCAACCACAGGTCAGGAAAAGGGTAATTTTCCTTTATGGTTGCTTGCCTTCCTTCCCTGCTTGTCTTCTTGAAAATTCTGCCTTACAGTTTCTTTTTTTCTTGTTTCTTCTAGGCCTTTTGGCTGAGATTCTGTATTGTAGGAGTCTGGTCTAGTGGGCTCAGTAGAAGACTGGGGAGAAGACCTCCTAAATTCTAACCCCAGCACTGTCATCAACTCCTTCTGTGACCTCACGGCCTCAGTTTTTTCCATCTGTCAATTGGGAATAACACCTACCTACCTATTCCACAGGGATGTGGGGACGGTTAATGTTTACAATGCATTTTGAAGATGGAAAATGCTTTATTAGTGCTAAGTATTAATATCTGACCGCACAATTTTAGTATCTCAGAGAGCTTTACAAACATTGAGGCGCCACACCTATGTGAGGCAGGCAGGAATAATAATTTAATCACTCAGACATGTATCCATCGGGGGACTATATTCTATCCCCAAAAGAACGATGGACTTCATCTAACATGACTTTTCCCATCTCAAGTTACTTTTTGAGCACATCAAAGAGGCTCCAGGTGCACTCTCTCCAAGAACATATTGGCTGGCTAATGGTTTACTTCCAGCTGCAGCAGAAAGCAATCAAACAGCAGCTTGGAGCATTAGCCTGGAATCTGTTTCTAGAAGTAGCATTTCTCCAGCATACAATAGGGGAATACACAGCCACGTTCTATATATGACAAAGGGTGAACAGTAAAAGCACCATTACATAAACCAGAATATAATGTCAGTCTAGAAATAAACGTACTACAAACTACAATACTCTGAACATCCACTGATGCAAAAAACTAATGTCCTGTTTTCACGCTTTACGTAATAGCATTATATATACCCTTCTATTAAACAACTATATGCAAAGCCATGACTACATGTACATCTATGTACAACTGACATTTCTCCAAATCAAATGACACTTTGAAATCTACCAAGGGATTCAGACCATTGTAATTTTCTCCTAGCACACTCCCTGAAGCAGGCTTCCAACATCTAGTATTTTGTCTTTGTCAAAGACAGTTCACTCAAAAATAACATTCTGGGTAGGTTAACTTTTTAATGCCAATAAAGTATCACGGAATTGTAGCGAAGCTATATAATTACCAACAGATGAAGACATAAAAAGGTTATATATGCATTTTTATGATGATTTCTTTCCTTTAGCAAATTCATTTGTAGGTATTGCTGGAGGGGGTGGGGAGAGGCGCTGGCTCTAGGTCTACCATAAATGAAACAATTCTTAGTTCAGGCTCCAGAGCAGCAAGGGAGGCAAAGCTGCCGGATTACAAGTAGAAACCATGCACTGTTCTTATGTACTGGCTTGGCTTTAAAGGGTTCTCCTGTGGCCGAGAGAGCTGAAGAGCTTTCTTCAGCAACTGTGGGTTACTATCATTGAAGAACAGCTGCAGACTAACAGAGACCCTTTGGGTCTGCAGATTTCCAGTTTGGAAGGCCCAGATGAATTACTGCAGGAGTCTAAAAATTATGAGTATCTGGCACAAGGAAGTAAAGTCTGAAGCGTCAGCCATGAAGGTCATTTTCTCCGCTCGCATTAAAGGGAGTAACTTTTTATCAATATATCGGAAGGCCTGAAAACCACATTTTGTCTAGCAACCTACCAAAACTAGAGGTGAATTTTATTGGATTTTAAGTGGACCCAGGGGCGGCTCTAGGTATTTTGCCGCCCCAAGCACGTCAGGCAGGCTGCCTTCGGCGGCTTGCCTGTGGGAGGTCCCTGGTCCCACGGATTCAGTGGCACGCCTGCGGGAGGTCCGCCAAAGCCGCGGGACCAGCGGACCCTCTGCAGGCATGCCGCCGAAGACAACCTGCCTGCTGCCCTCGCAGCGACCGGCAGAGTGACCCCCGCGGCTTGCCATCCCAGGCACGCGCTTGGAATGCCGGTGCCTGGAGCCACCCCTGAGTGGACCCACCTTTCTAAACAAAGCAAGTATTTGGAATTCTAGATCCCTCATCTTCTCAAATGTGGACAGAAAATTAACTGGATCTAAAGTTGCTGATGATCTATCTATCTTGGGGTTTTATACTGCCAAACATCACCTCAGTATCTCAATGCCTTCCAAGTAAAGATGATAGCAAATTCCCTAGTGGACGTCACAAAGTCTCTGGCTCGTCTCCCTTTTCAGAATAAAAACCTCCTGGTTTTGTTGGCTGGTTGATTGATTTGTTAGTTACAAGGTTTTATCTTTGTATATTGGGGTGGGGGGCAGGAAATGTTTTGGTAAGTAGGAATGCCAATGTGGTGGGTATCATTTTTGCTATTGTGGGAAGGTTTCCACCATTGTGTGTAACTGATGATCAGGGTCACACAATTATTTTTCTCTTAACATACAACAGCGATCAAGAACTGACTAAAATGCAGCAGAAAATGGTCTTATCACTTACACAGCCATGTAAACATATCTTGATGTTTTTCAGGGCAGTCTGAAGTCTGACTTCCAGAAAGCTGGAGCCAAGACAGTAAAACTGTGGATTTAGTTACATACCATATGATTTTAATGATGGGAAATTCTCCAGTCTTCAAAAGAAGGGAGGTGCAATAAACAACAACAAGCACTTAAAACTGCTGTCTTTCTTGATTACTCGATACATTACTTTGCACTGATAGAACAGTTATTTTGATTAAAGAAGAATTATTTTAGGGAAATATATTTAAGCTAGAAAAATGTATTTGGCTCCTAATAAACCCCAAAGCTGTTGTGGCTGAAGAAAATGGTTTATTTATCTTTGCAGTGTGCTAATATAAAATAGCTGTTTGGTTTTTACTCAAAGCCCTTCCTCTACTGTCGGCTCCCAGTGTTGCCCCTGCTTCCCTTTGTGACATGCTGCTGAGGTTCTAATGTGACTAGATACTGCATTTTCTCTTGAGGTGAACATAAGCACATACTAATACTCGTTACGCAACAACTTCTTTCCAAGAGCGTCTACACAGACATAAGGAGCTGCACCGAAACTTGCCATTCAAAATCTGGGCAAACTTCAGTGTCATTTGTACAAACTGTGCAGTGAAAACACCATCGCAGACCTACTTACCAATACAGAATAGATGTGCAAGCATCGATACACGGGTGAGAAATCCACCAAATCCTGGGCACCAGGCACCTACAAAAACATGAAATGGAAAACAAGAGGCTCAACATATAATGTACAAAGCACTTGGCTACAAATAAAGTACATAGTGTGTGGGAATATACAGACACACTATAGACTGGATACTGAGGATTTCAGTTATAATGAATTTCAATAGCTAGTAAGTACTGTTCAACTTTGGGGTTTTTAAAGCAGGTACGAGTGGATCAAAGCAGCAAAATTCAACTTTTGCTGTACCCATCACTCCGAGCATCTACCTCTCTACAAAACACATACCGTATTCATACCCTTTGTTAGTCCTCTCAGCAGAGGGGCAAAAGATGTGACCAACCATGGTTGCTAAATGAGCTGGTGGTCCTAGATAAGAGTTGAGGCATGTTGGCAGAAGCTGTCACTGACTCGATCTATGCCACACCTGTGCTGCAGGAAGGTACTTCTCCAGGACTGCTAATTTGGCATCAACACTTAATTCACTTAAAGGACAAACTGAGCCATTTTTCAAAAACTGCTTACTGATAAAGCTAAGAAAGCACATAAGGACAAGGCAGAAAGTAAGAGACCGCAGAAAACTGCATGAATGTGAGATTCAGCATCCACAAGCTTCACATTATGGATCTACTCAGGTCAGCAGCGTACAATCACAGGCAACGGGCAGTCCAGCGGGACTACTGATATCAGTTGCTTGCGCTGATTTTTTAAAACCAAAACTAAATGTACCAATTGTACACACACACGGAGCAAAGTAAACGTGTGCTCCTATCACTCTTACCCTCCCGCCCCATTACCTCCATTTCTCACCTCTAAGTGTTGTGTCTTGTCTTAACTAGATTTCAAGTGTAGACACAGGGCTTGTTTACATTACAGGGGTTATAGCAGCAGAGCTACGGGTTCATAGCTATGCCACTGGAACCCCGGTGTGTAGATGCACACTACTTGGACAGAAGGGGTTGACCCACCACTGTAGTAACTCCACCTCCCTGAGCTAGGACAAAAGACGCTTTCTTCTACCAGCCTAGCCACATCTCCAGCAGGCATTTAGGTCAGCATAGCGGTGGATTTTTCAAATCCGAGTACTGTAGCTACATTGACCAAAGTTTTAAGTGCAGACCAGACTAGTGAGCACAAACTCCTCAAGCAAGAACTTTCTCTTGCTATGTGTTTGTAGAGCACTCAGCACAATGGGGCTCCAGTAATAAATCAACAGTAGTAATGAGGGGGAAAAAAAAAAACACACATCACCCGTTCACAACACACAACCACCACCAAATTAACTAATGATTTCCCATGAATTAGTATTTAACAACAATTACTCTTTTCAGATGGTTAGCAGTGATCATTAGTGGTCCCTGGAACCAAGGCCGGTGGTCCACAAATTAAATGTTTTGCTAGCGAAGAGGTGTAGGTTCGAGGGAAGCAGGAGGGGAGTTGATCCACAAGGGGAGTTCTCTTACAAGAGCAATCCACAATTTTAAAAAAAATCTCTGTATTTCCTTAAAAATATTAAAGCCCAAACATAGACAATATAATAGCTATTGCTCCAGAACAACTTCAGACCCTGATCAAGAGTTTATATTAAGATTTAAACTGTATCTAAAGCATTTTCAGACAGTCATGCACAAATTCTATAGACTGTTTTAAAAACACACACATCCTTGTGGAAGTGCTCAAATCCTTTACCCTCTTCTTGCACAGGGTGTTAACTTGAGATTGACTTAATATGAGGAAAAGAACAGACTGTTCCCTCCACACAGAGCTCCAACCCTAAGAGTGAATGAAACAACACACCTAGCCTTTTGAACTCTTTTCAGACTCAGTCCACTGTATGCTTTTGCACGTACACAGTATTCGAAACAAACTACTGTGGCAAATTTAAAACACTGCCCAACAATCTGTATTGTTTTCTACTGCACTGGAACAATACATTTATTGCTCTCCTAGCAGTCGTTAGCTTCCCTGGGTAGTTTCTTGCGTAACTTTCACCACCACCCGTCACAAAAAGACTCTGGTCATTACAGTTTTGAACACAAATCCTACCGGAATTATGGCAGGTTGGCAAGAGACACCCTAGAGACTGATGTCTGTACTACTTCACGTTGCTTACGAACTTGCCGCTGTGACAATACTTACTGCAATACAAAAGCAAAGCTCAGCACGTATAGTTTGTGATGGAATGCCACATACTGGCAGGAAAAGGAAATGACCTATCATTGAAAATCACCCCTGAATAGCTAGATGAAGAGTATTTTAGACACTGAAGTAACGAACAATGTCACAACCAACAAACCTTTGATTAAGGTGTGGAATCTCTCTTCGTAGCACTTGTTTTACACTCATAGTTAAGCTTGTGTTTCTGAGGTTTGAGGAGCAGCAGAGCTATTTCTAAGCTTGCAGTGAAAAGAACCTAAAGCCCCCTTTTAATAAAAAGGGCACTAGATGGCCACCAGCACCTCAGTCTCATCTCCTTTCTCCATGTTCACAAAAAGAAAGTGTATCCTATCCTTAAACTGAAATTTCCTTTCTTCAAACAGCGAAGCCCACAAACTCTAACTTTGGGTCTTCAGCACATCTGCAGTATGGGAGGGGGAGACAGAGCCATCAGTCCCTGTAAGCAGCCCAAACCTCTCCGTCTGAAGAATACCACCACTTGGGTTAGCTTCAATGACTGAGGATTCTAGCGGGCTTAACCTTCATAACAAATTCTTAGTTCTGAAACAGGCATACACTGACTTAAGTGACAGCTAAGGAATGCTCTGCTTTTTAGTTTTGGCCCCAAGCTTGTCCAGAATGGGCTGTATCTGTGGATACTGATACTAGCAGATAGAAAGCTTTCATGGAAGTATGGATACACTTTTCTGTACCTCAGCAAGAAAAGAGCCACTGATCTTTTACACTGGAGATTATAGGAACGGCTTTATGAGAACTTTTGAGGGGGAGCCCATTACTACTTTTTTCACAACCTTCCATTTAGGCACTATAGCTATGTAGTACATCTCTTCAAAGTCCACATCCACTAAGGGTTAAATTTAATTTTCAATATTTAGAAAACTCATAGGCAGACATCCTACATCTCTCTGCATACAGCAAGTAGATTCTCTTGGCCCAGAATGAGTTCACTAACCTTAAAGACGAAGCTCCGATTGCTAATAGAGCTAACTCCACTCCATGCTTTGAACATCTGCGACATGCATCATCTAATCCAGGTGGATTTGATGGCTTTGAGGCTTTTAACCCCATGCTGAGGGTAGTACACAATGAATCATGCTGCAGATTTACATCATCATCTTGTGAGGTCTAGGTGTACTTCAGTTGCCCTATGAACACCTAGACCAGGTCAATAAGGGCTGGATCTATTCTAAGTACCATCTTATCTGCATGAATGGTGCAATGTTAGAGCTCACCGAAGAGTTCTTCAAACTCAGACATTGTTCCAGCTGAGGTTATGGTGATAGCAAGACTACTTTGATTGGCTGGAAGTAAGAGAGATCTCTCACAAAAAATTAACATGGCTTTTGCATAATTATTGATGGAGACAAAAAAAGAAAAAGAAGAGTGGCGTTCTCAATCAGCTGTGTGTGATCCAGAGAAGTCTTCCATGAGGAACTATTAATGTTCAGATGCGTGGATATATTTTTCAGTCTGCCTGCTCGAAAAATACTGAATAGAGCTGACAAGTTTATTTGGAGCATTGTATTTTTTATTGCCATAGCCAGGCACGCTGGGTACGAGCAGAATAATCCCTTGGGCCAACCAATACAGCATTTGGATTCCTTCTTCTGAAAGTTATCTGACACTAGGGTGGTAGGGACCAGTACAAAATCTGAAGTTCAGGTTTTTTTGCCACCTTGCTATCATCCTTAGATGTAAAGTCATCCCTGGGCAAATTTAAATGCTCAAGTTTTATGACTCTAGGATAAAGACGCCATTCTCCCTGGTCTAACCCATATCTGCTCAGCCAGTCTGCCCTGATATTGAGCTTCCCAATGCGGGGAGGAAACATACCAGATTTGTTTCTCTATTAAAGGATCAGGGATCTCATCTTTCCTCTCTTTTTGACCATCAGGTCCTTTGAGTAGAGTCAAGGAGGACAGGACAGGACATGTCTTCAATCTGGAGAAAGCCAATTCACCGTGAGAGTGTGAGAGGTCTTTGCCCCTTTTGAATATGGTCTGCAGAGCTTGCTCTCTCTCTCATCTAACTGAAGAAAGGAGAGTAAACACCAGTCTATACTGGGACACATCTGATCACTGAAGGGAGGCTCTTGTGCACTAACTTCTCTCTCTGCCATTAGTTCACATTTTGCTGGGGAAGGGAGCTATGTGCTCTATTTGGACTGAGCACCCCATGTGGGTGAAGAGTCAGAATAATCCCTGGGAGCAGAAAGGGCCCACCCTGAATGAGAAGGGTGAAGAATACCCAATCTAGCCCAGACTGAGTAATTCACAGAGGGTCTTGAAGCACGACATTAGGAGTCAGCTGCATGGGACATTTCTGAGGAATAAATCACCACCACAATATGTCCTGGCCACCAGACCTACTTCCCAGGGAAGGGAGATCCCCACTAAGGAAAGCCCAAGGGGAAAGGCCCCTGTTTAACTGTGAAGACAGATGGATGAATGGCTGGAGATGAGTCTTGAGGCCTCTCACCGTCCTTCTCCCAGGCTGTATCAGTGTCTGCCAGGTTGGTCTCTTTTCAAATAGTAGCTAGAGGTCCTGGACTGGCTTTTGTGCTGAACCAGGGCTGCTGCTACAGAGGGTTTCAGTGGCCTTTAGTCTATCTGCCCTAACCCTACTGTTCCCTGCATGGGAAAGGGCTGTCTGACACTTTTCCTGGCTTCGTCAGTGGTGCTCTGTTTTTCCTTGGGAGAGGTAAGCCTAAAACAGTCCCTCTGGGGAGAAAGTGATATGGTGCAGAAGATGCAGAGCCCCCCTATGCACTCCACAGGGTGGAGGAAGAGAAGTGCAAGAGGAGAAAATCTTCCTTTAAACCTATTTCCTTGGCTGCCTGTCGGCCATGGTTCCTTCTTTTTAAGGAAGTAAGGTGGGGACAACCCACCAGAGTGCATCAGGAGATGGTGGCTTCACACAAAACAAACCAGGATTGTTTATTCACCCGTGGGGCTTTTAGCCCTAAAAACAGCCAATTAGTTTGACCTGAATTTGGAAAATCCAATCCAGAATCCTGAATACCCTAAACTCAGAAGCAGCTGGTCTGATTTCCACCTGCCTGTGAGCGTGGAGACAAGAAAAACTTAGAGGGCTCTACAAGAGGAGTGGCTTTCAATGACTAACAAGTGTCATTGTCTCTAAAGCTGCAAGCAGGCTGAGGATCCAATGCTAAGGCCTTACTGAAGAACATGGTACTAATATTTTACTAACGTACAATTCCTTAGAACATTTAATGGTTTCATTTCACGGTGCTCTCTTCCAGATGAAAACAGCGGTATCTGCACTAATAAACTATTGTTTCCTTTCCAAAGAACATTTTTTCCCCCCAAGTGGAAGAAATCTGGTTAAGACAGTTAAAAACACTTCCTTTGCCTGCCTCTAAGAAACTGTTCTCTCCAAGGAGCTAGTGAGGAAACAACAAACAGGAGCTGCATTTTATATTCATGCTTTTTGACTCTACGCAAACTGAATAAACTATTTTTTCACTTGCTTCTGACAAGGCGTCTAGCTCCTGTCATTTTCTTTAGCACTACTTCTGGACACACGTCTGTTTCACTACTGATTTCATCACCAAGGACAGCAACTACTCATTTATGCTCTGAATCTTGTTTCTGCAAAGACATTAGTCCTGTTGCCAATTTAAACCAACTACCTTCCAAAAGGTATCATTAAACCAGGAACGAACGCTTATTTACTAAGAATCTGGAAATGAAACATCTCTTCAGTCATCCATCATTCAGCCAATGCAAGACTATTCCCTACTGTAGGTTTACTAGCGTTCTGCCAGTCTTGCATTTAATGTGCCAAGAAATGGAGCTGCCACCACTTCCTCTGAGAGACTATTCAACTACATAATAAATCGAACTGTTGGGAAGTTTCTAAGTTCAGCCTAAATTTTCCTTTTCCTTAATTTTATCCCTGTCTCCTGATACCATAATACTAGCTTTGCTTTCCTAAGTAATTCCTCTCCCTCCTTAATATTTACAATTTGCAGATATTTGTAGGCTGCACAGGTCCTGTGCCTATTGTGGCACATTAGTCTCAAAGTCTTCAGCAATATCAACCATTTTCTATAGGGCGCTAGTGTCTTATTCTGCAGCCAACTGAACATTCCACAGCAGCATGGAATGCAGACAACTATTCAAGAACATGAAGGTTGGGGGAAATCAAATATCATGCGTACATTTACAGGTTTGTGCTCATTTCCTAAAAATGCACCTTCCCTATTCATTCTCCCTATGTTTAACTTCTGCCCAATTTCTAATTTGCAGTGGAATTGAGTATTGGCGCAAACAGAAAAAAAACAGAAGGTCTTCCCACAGCTTTGAAGATCACTATATTACCCTACCTTCTCAATGCTATGAAAGGGCTATGGCTCTGTTCTCCTTCCTGGCTGCTGCCATGCAAGATATGATGCTTGCTTATATTTATACAGAAGTGTGAGTAGGCCTAAAAAATTATTTCCTAAAAGCAAGCTTCAAATAGTCAAGCAAGACCCGGTAAAATATGAGTAAAGTGAAGTGAGACTTCAAAAGCAAGCTGGAGATAAATTAGGGCATAATCCCAGGTCATGTTGGAAACATGTTTTGGTCCTAGCTGGTTTATACAAGTGTTTGAGTCAAAGTGTTAATTTTTTGGAAAATGCTATCTAGATTGATAGCTATTGGTAGGGTATTTACATGGATACTAATTAAGATTATGTTTAATGTTAAATAACCAATGAGAAAGAAAATATTTAATTATGATAACAAAAATATAGATATGGTAAAAGGTGGATTCAACATTAATTAAGGAGCAATATTGTAATTAATTATAAAAAGGGTAGCAGGCTAATTTTAGATTAGCCATGCCCATCCACTGTCAAGGTCCCTTAGAGAAAGGATTATACCCATTCTCCTCATTTAGGGACCGATCATCCCTAAATGCATCATTTCATCTCAGAATGTGAGTACCAGTGCAGCGTATGGTTAGTTTGTAATGCCTGTTTGCTTAACTATCTATTTTATAGTAAACAGAGTTTTTAATTTTATTACTTACTGTGTCATTCACAGTCTTCCACTAAATTATCTGTAACCAGGGACTTAGGGGTGGGGAGGCAACAGGAGATTATGCATTCCAGGAGCAAGGGCCAGAAAGATTGCATATTACACAATACATTTTACATTTTCTACTGGCAATAACTATTAAACTTCAATGGAGCTACACCAGCAGAGAATTTGGCTCCTAGCAGGTAGAAAGAAGCAGCAAGAGATTCCAAAACACTGAAAATTCTACTATGTGGCTCAAGGTTTTAATGAACCAGAATCTTTATAATCAAGTTATTTAAGCCTCTGATCACAGAAAATGTGTTTTCATTGTCAGCCAATATATATATCAGAGCATAATTCCACAAAGGCCAAAGTATCTGTTTAATGGACTTTCTTCCTTCTTTCAAATTAAATGGCCATGGAAGACATCAGACTATGACTCCTAGTAAGTGAAGGACTGGAGGAACCATCTCTAGTACAGAAAAGGGTAGTTCACTCTGTTCTCATTTAATTTTTGTCCTCTCCGCTGGATTGCCAATTGGGATGTGGTCCATAGCTCACTATGAACCATACTGAGACCCAACTACTCATTTCATATAGTCCACTAAACATCTTTCCATGATAAAAACCAATGTAGGGCAAATATGAGCTGGCAAACTGGATGTGAAATGTCCCATTTACAATCCCCTGAGCCATTCAATCTCCTGGCTTTTATATTATATGTGTACCTCTTCATCATCATCCTCATCTTCAACATCCAGGATCCCTGAATCCTGTTCAGACATGGGGCTAGTGTTTTTCACCTCCAGATCTGAGCTTGCACAGACATCTTTCTTATATTTCTTTCCACCACCTATCCTGGGATGCTGAGATACAATATTATCCAGGTTTCTTTGCTGCTGGGCCTAGAACAAAAGCAGATTTAAAAGTTACTGATGACATTCAGTGATTTATTAGTTTGGATCAAAAGATGTAATTGTTCAGAAAATGCTACAAATTAGACAAAAACCAAAACAAAACCCTCCACACTTGATGGAACTGACAATTTATTTAACATATTTTCTAACCTAGATATTCCAAATAAGCAGAAGACTCATTTCAAAACCGCAGGTGATTATGTAATAATGCAAACAATATCATGACCGTTCACAAATCACAATTCCAAACCCATCATGCTGCCATATTGATCTATTTATAACACTGATGGAGAGATATTAGACCACAGGCCATGTGGTGACTGTCACAGGATAAATTAAAGGGCTGACTTAACTGTTGGATGTGTTCCTCTATTCATCCCATGTTAACAGAAAACCCTCCACATCTGGGCCCCAGAGATTCCTGAAAGCATTTTTGTGGTACCCCAGGATAATGTAATTGTGCACTGTTCATTTACACGATCTGTAAAGGTACTCAACCGAAATTCTCTCAGTGAGGAGATAACCAGGATTCAGGACTGGAATGGATGACCCAGTAGAGATCCCTTTACAGGAAAATTGCTATATGGGTCTATGATCTTGATCTGTAGGCAGTGTTACAACCAAAGGTTTGTTTCTAGGGAACAATGTTATGCCAGAAAAGCACACATCTACTAACCTGAAACTGGGTATGGATTTTCTTTTTATTAGTGAGCGTAATATCTGTGAGAGTCAGGCAAACTGCTTAGTCCCAAACACCAAAGCTGGAAGAGGGTTTAAATTTGAAATTCAAAACTGAGATTATACATAGGTGTTACACTGTCCTATACACAACTGCAAAGCCTTGTTTAATCTGCCCCCCAAAAATGCTTGCCTTGCAGTAGAAGAGCTGATGCTATAGATGTGGACTGATATCTTGCTACAAGTAGAAGTATATCAAGTATTGCCTAAACATGAAAAACATGTTGAGATATACTGGGCTCTCCAGAATGTCTTTCCAAAAAGCTTTCCCCCCCCCCCTTTAAAGTGCAGGTTTTCCCCCTTTCAGAAACAGATTCACCTCATATCTGCACTGACTCCCTATGCTACCTTTAATTTCAACTGATACCTAAGTATTTAACTGCTTCTCTGAACCACTGAAAATCCCATTGGCAACACATCACGAATGGGTAAGAAGCAAACAGAGCACTCTTATTTATTCTGAGTAACTCAATACACTGAAACTTTGGAGACAGAGGACCACAGAACCAAGGTTTCAATTGCTAGTGACAGCAAGAGTGATATGCACTCTACATTAATGCAAGAGCCACTGGAAGGGAAAGGAGACATTTAGATTATTTTTGTTTCTGCAATGGGGGGGGAGAGAACAGAAGGTTTCCAAAATCCAAATCTGAAGGCATATGCTTTAATGAATGCATTTTGTAAAAGAGTGCATGAATGTAAACTTTCTCTTGCACTGTTTCAACACCGAGCCTTGCAGCAGTGTGATACTGTGGGAAACAGGAAAGTGAACATGCTTAGAAACCAAAAGATTAATTTAATCTATTGCCATTGCCCAAACTGAAAGAAAAATTAGACAGCAAACAAACTACGTAAATAGTGAAAAATAAATTAGGGGTTTAATTTTTTTGCTTTTAAACACCTAAGGTGTCAATATCACAAGTAAGAAATTTGTTTTTAAAGTATGATTTTTATTTTGACAGCATCTCTTTAATGTCAGCTCCTTTTTAACACCTGGTTGTGCAGAAATT